>NC_143055.1:1702500-2019375 GCF_052426305.1 Pelodiscus sinensis | reverse complement strand
ATCCCCCACCTCCCCTCAGACACCCCAGTGTTCCCTGTGCCCCCCAAACCCACTGTGACGGCGCGTTGGGGATCCCCTGTCTCCTGCACCCCGAAATGGCACAAACAGACTCCACCAGCCAGTGGAATTGAGGGTGGTTTATTGCTCCTCCAGGATACAGCACAGCACAGATGTAATCTGGTTACAGGAACTGGGGCTAAGAGGCCTCAGTGCCCCCTTGAGATGGGGGGATCCCAGCCCCCTCCCCAGCTCCTTCTCCCCTGCTTTCCAGCCAGGAACCAACTCCCTCTCCTCCAGCCCTGCCCCCCAGCCAGGGCAGCATCCACCTCCCTTTGTTCCTCTCCATGGGGGTCAGCTGGCCAAACCAGTTGGGATACCCTCTTTGCATAGTGACTCATCGCTTGTCTGCTCGGTGGTGCTACAGACAGCAGCCAGAGAGTTAGCAGGTTACCCCCCACTACGTCACACCCACTTACACAGGGGAGAGGTTATAACCCATTGTGACGTAGTGGGGGTACTTGGCTGGTTTCTATGCTGCTGGCTCTGGGGGAACCCCCACTGGCTGCCGTGGGTACCACGACCCAGCAAAACAGGATGAGTCACTATGCAAACCAGTGGCCAGACACCCCCCATGGAGAGGAACAAAGGAAGGTGGAATGCTGCCTTGGCTGGGGGGCAGGGCTGGAAGTTAGGGAGTTGGTTGCTGGCTGTCGGAGGGCATGGAGGAGAGCCTAGGAGAAGGGGCTGGAGTTTAGGGGCCCAGTCTCCCCCATCTCAAGGGGGCCTGAGGCATCCTAGCCCAGTTCCTGTGACCAGATTCCATCTGTGCTGCGCTGTGCTGGAGGAGCAATAAACCACCCTCAATTCCACTGGCTGGTGCAGTCTGTTTGTGCCATTTCGGGGTGCAGGAGACGGGGAACCCCCAACGCGCCGTCACACTGGTGTCAGAAGTGGGATGCACTGCACCCCGTGGATGGAGCTTCCAGCGGCAAGCGACAAGGCGCAGTAGAAGCAAGAGCCCTGGAGCCAGGCGTGCTGGAGACAGAGCGAAGCGGTTCCTGGGAATCGTGGGGCGCTGCAGCACTAGACTGGTGAGTCTGCACCGAGGGGCCCAGCGGGCAGATGGCCTACGCCCGACTCTTGAAGGCAGAGCTGGTGGGGCTGTGCAGAGAGAGGGGCTTGCCTGTGCAGAAAGCAACCAAGGCCCAGCTGATTACCCAGCTGGAAGAGAATGACCAGCCACGGGGCCAGGATCTTGTCCCCAGGGGAAGCAGCCAGACCCCCCCTGAGAGTGTGTCAGGCTCAGAGAGGGGGAGGAGCGCTGGAACCCAACGGAGAGATGAGACAGCGTCTCCCAGGAGGACCTACAGCCAGGGGATTACAACCGAGTCAAGGAGGCCCTGCTGCACAAGTTCGGGCTGACCCCCGAGATGTACAGGAAGAAGTTCCGGGGGGTACAGAAAGGGCCACGGGAGACCTATGTGGACCTGGCCTCCCGCCTGGCGCAATACTGCCGCAAGTGGGTGTCTGGAGTCGGAGCCCAGACCGCAGAGGAGCTGCTCAAGCTGGTCATGATGGAGCAGTTCTATGAAGTGTGCCCACCCAAACTGAGGCTGTGGCTCAAGGACCGGAGACCAGAGAACCCCCAGGAGGCCGGGAGACTGGCGGACGAGTTCACGGAGAGCCGGTCCGGGTGTGAACAGGAGTCCCGGAGAGAAAGGGAACCGCGCAGAGACCGGATCTCGGCTGAGCGACGGAGGGAGTCAACTACGGGGCGAGACCAAGGAACAGGTCGTCTGCGCCCCAGAGAACCAGCCAGGGCCTGGACAGAGACAGCCCAAAGCCTAACTTGCCAGCGCTGTGGGCAAAAAGGCCACAAGAGGGCTCAGTGCACCAGGTCCCAGGACCGGGGACTTTCCAGGGTTAACTGGCTGGGGCGGGAGGAAGGGCAGGCTGCCCCAGAGGCAGGGGCTGGCAGGCAAACCTCAGCTCAGAGAGAGGGGAAGGATGCTCAGTGCACCTCCCCTGGGAGGTCTGATTCTCAGGAGGCGGATTTCTCCGTGTACCGGGTGGGGGCAGGACGGCCCCTGCGGAGCGAGTGCCTCATACCCCTGGAGGTGGATGGTAGGAAGGTGACGGGCTTCTGGGACACGGGGGCGGAGGTGACTCTGGCCCGATCTGACATAGTGGCCCAGGAGCGGATACTACCCCACGCGCAGCTGACCCTGAAGGGCATAGACGGGTCCCCGTTTAAGGTGCCTGTAGCCAGGGTGCATCTGAAATGGGGGGCGAAGGAAGGCCTCAAGGAAGTGGGGGTGCACCCACACTTGCCCACCGAGGTGCTGATGGGGAACGACCTAGAGGAGTGGCCCCATGAATCCCAGCGGGCTCTAGTCACTACCCGGAGCCAGAGCCAGCGGGGGGCTGACAACCTGGGTCCAGGGAAGGACTCCTGGCAGCGTCCTCAGGGTCCCATCCCAGTGGACACGGGGTCCAGCCAGGCTGGGACTCCGGACCTAGGCAGAGGTGGGGGACAGGTCCCGATCCCTGCCTCAGCAGCTGAATTCCAGGCTGAGGTGCAGGCAGACCCCTCCTTGCAGAGGCTGAGGGACCAGGCTGGCCTCCGTGCAGCTCAGCCCCGGGGGAGAGGTGGCCAGGAGAGATTCCTGCGGGAGCGTGGGCTCCTGTTCCGTGAGTGGCTCCCCCCCAGGAAGGCGAGGGCATGGGGGGTCCAGCGGCAGCTGGTCGTCCCCCGAAAGTATCGCCTCAAGCTGCTGTATTTGGCCCACGACGTCCCCGTTGGGGCCCACCGGGGGATCCGGAGCACCCGGCTGAAGCTGCTCCAGCACTTCTATTGGCCGGGAATCTTTACAGCCGTGCAGCGGTACTGCCGGTCCTGTGACTCCTGCCAGAGGGGCGGGAAGGCCCAAGACAGGAGGAAAGCGGCTTGGGGGTCTCTACCCCAGATAGACCCTCTGGGCTTGCTGAGAGAGTTATGGGAGGGGAAGTCCTCCCTGGATGGAGCATCGGGGGTGGAAGCCGCCCTGGCTGTCCAGAGAAGGCTCGCTGGGCTCATGGCCCCGGCCCGAGAGACCCTGGCCAGAGAGCAAGGCCAGTGGAAGGGTGGGTGTGACCCCCGAGGACAGGCCTGGGCCAGTCACCCTGGAGCGGGGCGGCGAGTGGACAGAGGGAAGCCAATTCATGTGGGGCCTCGCCACGGCCGGCCCGAGTCAAGGGGAGCACCCATGTCCCCAGGGCGGGTTCCCACGCAGAGGACCCGAACTTCCCTAGGTCACGAGCGGAGTGACCCTGCTCAGTTCGCTCTCGGAGGGGGGAGAACTGTGACGTAGTGGGGGTACTTGGCTGGTTTCTATGCTGCTGGCTCTGGGGGAACCCCCACTGGCTGCCGTGGGTACCACGACCCAGCAAAACAGGATGAGTCACTATGCAAACCAGTGGCCAGACACCCCCCATGGAGAGGAACAAAGGAAGGTGGAATGCTGCCTTGGCTGGGGGGCAGGGCTGGAAGTTAGGGAGTTGGTTGCTGGCTGTCGGAGGGCATGGAGGAGAGCCTAGGAGAAGGGGCTGGAGTTTAGGGGCCCAGTCTCCCCCATCTCAAGGGGGCCTGAGGCATCCTAGCCCAGTTCCTGTAACCAGATTACATCTGTGCTGCGCTGTGCTGGAGGAGCAATAAACCACCCTCAATTCCACTGGCTGGTGCAGTCTGTTTGTGCCATTTCGGGGTGCAGGAGACGGGGAACCCCCAACGCGCCGTCACACCCATCCCCCCCCCCTCAGACACTCCAGTGTTCCCTGTGTCCCCCCCAGCTTCCCCTCACACAGGGGAGAGGTTATAACCCATCCCCCACCTCCCCTCAGACACCCCAGTGTTCCCTGTGTCCCCCCCAGTCCCCCCTCACACAGGGGAGAGGTTATAACCCATCCCCCACCTCCCCTCAGACACCCCAGTGTTCCCTGTGTCCCCCCCAGTCCCCCCTCACACAGGGGAGAGGTTATAACCCATCCCCCACCTCCCCTCAGACACCCCAGTGTTCCCTGTGTCCCCCCCAGCCCCCCTCACACAGGGGAGAGGTTATAACCCATCCGGCACCTCCCCTCAGACACCCCAGTGTTCCCTGTGTCCCCCCCCAGCCCCCTCCTCACACAGGGGAGAGGTTATAACCCATCCCCCCCTCCCCTCAGACACCCCAGTGTTCCCTGTGCCCCCCAGCCCCCCCTTACACAGGGGAGAGGTTATAACCCATCCCCCACCTCCCCTCAGACACCCCAGTGCTCCCTGTGCCCCCCAGCCCCCCCTCACACAGGGGAGAGGTTCTAACCCATCTCATCAGCTCCCAACAGGTTCTCCCCGTCCCAAAGGACCAGCTGCAGTCCCAGGGGCATTTCTACCTCAGATCTCACCCAGGGGCTCGCTGGGCCGGTTCTTTAGCGCCGCACATCTAGGTTTATTAGCACAAAAGAAAGGAAAGGCTGAGAGTGAGGTTGTTGAGGGGAACACGTCACACGCCCCGATACCCAAGCGCCTGGTGCAGGCTTTCAGCAGAGGTGGAACAAGCTGCCGGGTCACCAGTCTCGGGGCCCGTCCTGTGGCAGGTGGGGCCAGCGAATCCGCCCTGGCCTGTCCCCATCAGCGGAGCTTGCGGAGTGGAGGCAAGATGGAGACGCCTCGGGACTCTCTTGACCCCCTGCCCTCGTGGAGGGACAATCCCTCCTCTCCTGGGGGCGGTGACCCCAGACGGGCTGGTCACATGACCCCCACCCCGAAGGTGAGCGCCCCGAGAGCGAGTCCCGCCGGCGGCGCTGTGCTGCGTCTCCTTCAGCACCCCCCACTGGGGGATCCGAGGCGGATTGGCTCCTTGTTCCTGGGGGAGCTGAAGGCAGGCTGTGACGGCGCGTTGGGGGTCCCCCGTCTCCTGCACCCCGAAATGGCACAAACAGACTGCCCCAGCCGGTGGAATAGAGGGAGTTTATTGCCTCTCCAGGATACAGCATAGCACAGATGGAATCTGGTCACAGAGCTGGGCTAGGGTGCCTCAGGCCCCCTTGAGTTGGGGGGAGACCGGGCCCCTAAACTCCAGCCCCTTCCCTAGGCTGTCTCCTCCATGCTTCCAGCCAGCCACTAACTAACCCTCTTCCAGCCCTGCCCCCCAGCCAGGGCAGCCTCCACCTTCCTTTGTTCCTCTCCATGGGGGGTGGCTGGCCATATTCGTTTGCATAGTGACTCATCCTGTTTTGCTGGGTCGTGGTACCCACGGCAGCCAGTGGGGGTTACCCCAGAGCCAGCAGCATAGAAACCAGCTGGGTACCCCCACTACGTCACACAGGCGCATGTCGCTGGTGTGGGGCTTTGGACCCGGACAATGTCCCGTCCCGGCGTCAGAGCGTCTGGGCCCTGGTGCAGCTCCGGGGGCAGCCCGCCAGCGGTGACGCTCTCGCGATGGGCGAGCCCCTGAGGCACGGTGCCCGGTGTGGGGCAGGCTCTGTATCACCACCCCCGGGGATAACTGGAGCCGGGGCTTGGGCTGCCGGGCTTTGAATGTCAGACCCTGCAGGTCCCCTTGTCCAGAGCAAAGGGCCCCCCAGGGAAAGCATCAGCAGGGGCCTGGGCATCCGGGAGCTCTCTGTTCCGGATCCATCCAACTCATCCAGCCAGGGGTCTGTGCCCCCCGTGCCCACACTCGCCCACGTCCCTCCGCCGGCAGCTCCTTGGAAGCAGGCCCCGCACGGCTGGCCACGCTTCCGCCATGCAGCCCCCGGGGTCCGGGGATGCCCTGCACGTGCCCAGCCCCAGCAGAAGAAGGGCCTGCTGGTCGCCTTGGGGGGTGGGGAGCCGGGGGAACCTCACCCTGCTATGCCCCGGCTGTGCCCGCTCGCTCTCCCGCACTAACCTCCCGTCTCTCCTCAGAGGTCCTGGCCTCGGGGGTGCTTCCTGCCGGGCACAGCCAGCTGGGTGCCCTTTGGGGCCAGGTGGGGGGTCGAAAGCCCCTCCGAGCCCAAATCCCCCTGCAGACCAATGGGACTAGGCTATTCTATAGGCCCAAGGGGATTCGAGCTCCTAGATCACTTAGGGCTTTTGCCTGCCCCATGCAGAGGGTCCAGCCCTGCTCGGTGCAGCCCCCACAGCTGAACGAAACAGCCAGCAGCTCCTGAGTGAACTGCTCCTTCCACGTGCCCACGGTGGATGTCGGCTTCCATGTTAATGAGCTAACGGGACCCTCCAACCTGCGCTTAATTGCCTGTCGTCCGGGTTAAGCCGCCAGCGAGGGCTGTGATTATCCTGCCCGGTGCCAACGGCGGCAGCCAGAGACGCCGCTGACAAGTGCCAGCCCCCAGCGAAATTGCCTGGCAGTGGCCGGGTTCCGGGCCAGGGGAGGAAACTGGAAGTGTCCGGTGAGGGGCCAGGCTCTGCTTGTGTCCTGCAGCATCCTACGGCTCCGATTAGCCGCTGGGCAGAGCTGGTCACCTCGCCGTCTTTCCCGTGCAGGCCTCGTGCGCGTTCAGCTCCGGGGACTTTGCGGGCAGCACGGCGGATAAATACGAAAGGTGGGAGGGAAACCCCATGGACCGTCTCGCCGGCCGGACACATACCATGAGACAAAGGGAGGAGCTTGACTAAAGGTCCCTTCGGGCACCGGGACTGGAATTGCCCCCGACGCGGCATCCCCATCCCAAGGAGGAGCCGTCGGGGACGTCTGGGAGCCGTGGCCCGCCAGCCATAGCGACTCCGGCAGGAGCCATGGCTCAGTTCCCAGGGCTCAGTTCCCAGTGATCTAGGGGCGGGTGATGCTACAGCCGGCGACGGTGCTGGGACACTGTGGCTACGTCTACACTGGCCCCTTTTCCGGAAGGGGCGTGTAAATTTCACCTATCGTAGTAGGGAAATCCGCGGGGGATTTAAATATCCCCCGCGGCATTTAAATAAAAATGTCCGCCGCTTTTTTCCGGCTTTTAAAAAAGCCGGAAAAGAGCGTCTACACTGGCCCCGATCCTCCGGAAAAAGCGCCCTTTTCCGGAGGCTCTTATTCCTACTTCAAAGTAGGAATAAGAGCCTCCGGAAAAGGGCGCTTTTTCCGGAGGATCGGGGCCAGTGTAGACGCTCTTTTCCGGCTTTTTTAAAAGCCGGAAAAAAGCGGCGGACATTTTTATTTAAATGCCGCGGGGGATATTTAAATCCCCCGCGGATTTCCCTACTACGATAGGTGAAATTTACACGCCCCTTCCGGAAAAGGGGCCAGTGTAGACGTAGCCCGTGTGCTCTGCAGGGTATGGGCCCACTGCCCTCTTGGAGGGTCTGTCTACACTACAGCACTAATTCGAACTAACTTAATTCGAATTAGTGAATTCGAACTAGTGCATCTAGACCTAAAAACTAGTTCGAATTAGCATTTTTCTAATTCGAACTAGCATGTCCTCATTACGAGGACCCTGAACCGAGGTTAAGGCTGGCCGGAAGCAGTGCCGGCAGGGCATCAGATTAGGACTTAGAGCGTAGAGCCGCTGTCTCAGGCTAGCCGAGGGCTGTGCTTAAAGGGACCCGACCCCCACCCCGGACAGACAGTTTTCAGGGGTTCCCCACTTGCAAGCAGTCCTGTCTTGGAGTGCCCTGAGTGCCCACACTCGTCACATCACAGCACTCAGCCATCAGACCGGCTGCACTTGCCGCAGGCTGCCATCCGGAGGGGGGGTCAATCGGGGGGCTAAAGGAGAGCTTCCACCCCGAGGAGCCCGCAGAGCCAGCCCAGTCCTCCCCATCGGGGGCTCGTACCCCATTCCTCCCTCATCTCCTTCCACTTACCCCTCCCTAGCCCCCCTTCCTGATGTACAAAATAAAGGACACGTGTGTTCAAAAATAGAAACTCTCTTTATTGAACAGAACTCGGGGAGACTGGGAAAAGGAGGTGGGAGAGGGGAAGAGAGAGGGTGGGAGAGGGGAGGGCAACTAAAATGATCAGGGGTTTGGAACAGGTCCCATATGAAGATAGGCTAAAGAGACTGGGACTTTTCAGCTTAGAAAAGAGGAGACTGAGGGGGGATATGATAGAGGTCTATAAAAGCATGAGTGGTGTAGAGAGGGTGCATAAAGAAAAGTTCTTCATTAGTTCCCATAATAGAAGGACTAGAGGACACCAAATGAAATGAATGCGTAGCAGGCTTCAAACTAATAACAGAAAGTTCTTCTTCAAAAAGCAAATAGTCAACCTGTGGAACTCCTTGCTGAAGGAGGCTGTGAAGGCTAGAACTAGAACAGAGTTTAAAGAGAAGTTAGATAAATTCATGGAGGATGGGTCCATGGAGTGCTATTAGCCAGGGGGTAGGAGTGGTGTCCCTGGCCTCTGTTTGTGAAAGGCTGGAGATGGATGGCACGAGACAAATGGCTTGGTCATTGTCTCCGGTCCATCCCCTCCAGGGTCCCTAGTGTTGGCTGCTGTCGGCAGACAGGCTACTGGGCTAGATGGACCTTTGGTCTGACCCAGTACGGCCATTCTAAGCTCAGGGCTCAGGGTTGGGGGTCTCACTGGGCCACCCTGATTTTCATGCAAACCTGCTCCTGGGTGGCCAGGCTGGCAGCTATCCTGCCCTAGACGGCCACTTTCCTGTGCCTAGTGCGGAGGTCGTGGATGAGGTCCATGATGTCCGCACTAGACCAGGTGGGCGCCCGCCTCTTGCGGACCTGGGCAGGCTCCCGGGAGCCGTCATCCTGGTCCCGGGAAGAGGGGGAGGGCTGGGGGGCATCGGGTGGCTGGCTCATGCCGTGCCAGGTGCAGGGTCTGCTGGCTGGGTGCTGGCAGGCTTGCACCTGGCATGGGCACCGTAGCCAGACCATGTCCCTTTAAGGGGTCCGGGGCCGGGAGGGGGGCAGAAGAGTTTCCCTGGTGTTGGCCAGAGTGACCATCAGGGCAAGCTGGGAAGGGCTAGTCTCCCACTAGTTCGAATTAAGTGGCTACACAGTCCTTAATTTGAACTAGTTAATTCGAACTAGGCGTTAGTTCTTGTACAATGAGGTTTACCTAGTTCGAATTAAGCGATCCGCTAGTTCGAATTACGTTCGAACTAGTGGTTTGCATGTGTAGTGCCTATCAAAGTTAATTCGAACTAAGGTCTGTTAGTTCGAATTAACTTTGTAGTGTAGACAGACCCGGAGAGAGGTCCGACCTGCTCCCTGTTGGTGCTGGGTTCGATAAAATGGCAGGAGCCCCAGAGGCTTAAGGCCAAATACCCAGTGAAAATACAGAATGATGGCAAGACAACAAATTTTGCTAAAGAAGGAGTGATTTATTAAGCAGAACAACTTCCTAATATTTACTTAACATTTACCTAATATAATGAACAACTACCTAATATTTACCATACAACAACTTTTAAACCCTACCTAAGTTACAGCTAAGTCAAATATATACACACTTAAAAAAAACCTGTTTCTTTAACACTGACAATAGCAAGGTGTGACGGACCGGGCCGTGTCTGGGCACAGTTGAGGGCGTCCGCTCAGGGCGAATTGCTCAAATCCGGGGCTACTTACAGCCCCCGACTGGTGACCTCTCCAAACAGGCCACAAACCAGTCCCACTGAGCTTCAGCTGCCTGCCTGAAGCCTCCCGAGCAAAACCCCTCCGACACCCCAGCAATATCCGTGCCCCAGATGGCCCCAGGCCTCATACACAGGTGGGGGGTCCTAGCACCCAATCCCACCTACCCTGAACAAGTTCTGTCCGGTTCCAAGAAACCAGCCCCAGATCCCTGGTCAATTTACCCTCTGGACCTTACCCACAAATCACGCTGGGCCAATCCTTTAGAATCTAAATCTAAAGGTTTATTAACACAAGAAAGAAAAGCAGGAGAGTGAGGTTGTTAAAGAATATTACGTTACATGCACCGAATCTCCCAGTCCTCGATGCAGGTTCTAGCAGAGATGTTGCAGCTGCTGGTTTAAAAGTCCTTGTTGCACATCCTAGGATCAGGATGGGTTCACAGGTCTTCTGGGCTCTTCGATCCCTGCAGTGCTGCCTCTGGGATGAAGTGCTGAGCTGAGAACAAAATGGCACCGACCACATGGCCTCTTTATACCTCCTTCCTGGTCTCTTCTGGTCTCAGCCGGTCACCTGGCCCTCAGCCTCTCTCTGCTGGCAGCTCTTAGATGTCCGCCCTCATTCTTTAGGTGTGTCCTTGGCTCATTGAGAGCCATTGTCCCACAGGGCCTGGCTCATTAGCATGTCCACAGGCCCGGGCCCTGCCCAATGCTCAGCCACATGCAGAGAAATATTCAGTATCCACACAGACTACAGATTCCTAACTACACACACAGACATTATACAACCACATAAATAGCTTACATAGGATTATCAGATAATAAGCTTCTATTCAGCACCCCACATGGCCCCCTTTTATACCATTTTCTGCCTACAACCCTAATCTGCCTACAACCCTAATCTACATGCCTCTGCCGACAGAGGCTTGTAGTCTAGACACAGCTCATGTGACGTGGTGAGATTGCTGAGGTAGATCTCGGCTACACGCGAGGCCTGGCCAAGAGAACCCATACTTGACACTCCCGGGAAGTAAAGGGAGCAGCATCCCCCACCTGCATCCCCCAGCATCCCCCACCTGCCTGCCCCACCCCCTGCACACAGTATGCTAATACGGGAGGGGGGTGATTTGCATAAAGGAACACAACATAAGACACCACCCTCTTAGCAGTAGGAGAGCCAATCCGTCTCCCTCGCTTTGCAACACGTCAGAGCTGCAGGCAGCCCAACATCCGTGAGCCCCCCCCCCCCCCGCAGTGGGCTGGGTGGGGCTGGGTATGGACCGTAACTAAGAGAGGACACCCACATGCAGGGAAAACAGGATGGCTGGGTGAGGGGAACTGGGGGGGCACGGAAAAGGCAGGTACTATGGGAGTTTGGCATTAGATGAGCTATTTCTGCCTTCTTTCTCCAAGAGAAATCTTGAATCCTGCATGCAGATGTGGTCACCTCGACTCAGAAAAGATCTCTTGGCCTTGGAAAAGGTTCAGAAAAGGGCAACCAAAATGAGGAGGGGTTTTGAATGGGTCCCCTATGAGCAGAGATTAAAGAGACTAGGACTTTTCAGCTTAGAAAAGAGGAGACTGAGGGGGGATATGATAGAGGTCTATAAAATCATGAGTGGTGTGGAAAAAGCGAATAAGGAAAAGTTATTTACTTATCCCCACAATGTAAGAACTAGGGGTCACCAAATGAAATTAATGGGCAGCAGGTTTAAAACAAACAGAAGGACGTTTTTCTTCACTCAGCGCACAGTCAACCTGTGGAACTCCTTGCCAGAGGATGTGGTGAAGACTTGGACTTTAACAGGGTTCAAAAAAGAGCTGGATAGATTCATGCATGTTGAGAGTCTCTGGGTTAGGTTAAAAGGGGTAAAAAACAAGGGTGATGTCATGCTAGGAGTCTACTACAGGCCACCTACCCAGGCGGAAGAGGTGGATGAAGCTTTTTTTAAACGACTAACAAAATAATCCAAAGCTCAGGATTTGGTGGTGATGGGGGACTTCAACTATCCAGATATATGTTGGGAAACTAACACAGCAGGGCACAGGCTATCCAATAACTTCTTGCACTGCATTGGAGACAACTTTTTATTTCAGAAGGTTGAAAAAGCTTCTGGGGGGAAGCTGTTCTAGATTTCATTTTAACAAATAGGGAGGAATTGGTTGAGAATTTGAAAGTGGAAGGCAGCTTGGATGAAAGTGATCATGAAATCATAGAGTTCACAATTCTAAGGAAGGGTAGAAGGGAGAACAGCAAAATAGAGACAATGGATTTCAGGAAGGCAGATTTTAGTAAGCTCAAAGAGCTGGTAGGTAAGGTCCCATAGGAAGCAAGACTGAAGGGAAAAGCAACTGAAGAGAATTGGCAGTTTTTCAAAGGGACGTTGTTAAGGGCCCAAAAGCAAACAATTCCGCTGTGTAGGAAAGATAGAAAATATGGCAAAAGACCAGCTTGGATCCACCAGGAGATCTTGCATGATCTAAGAATAAAAAAGGAGTCTCATACAAAATGGAAAGTAAGACAAATTACAAAGAATGAATACAGGCAAACAACACAGGAATGCAAAGATTAGAAAGGCAAAGGCACAATACGAGCTCAAACTAGCTACAGGCATAAAGAGAAACAAGACTTTTTATAAATACATTAGAAGCAAGAGGAAGACCAACGACAGGGTAGGCCCACTGGTCAGTGAGGAGGGAGAAGCAGTAACAGGAAACTTGGAAATGGCAGAGATGCTCAATGACTTCTTTGTTTCGGTCTTCACCGAGAAGTCTGAAGGAATGCCTAACATAGTGAATGCTAGTGGGAAGGGGGTAGGTTTAGAAGATAAAATAAAAAAAGAACAAGTTAAAAATCACCTAGAAATGTTCAATGCCTGCAAGTCACCAGGGCCTGATGAAATGCATCCTAGAATACTCAAGGAGCTGATAGAGGAGGTATCTGAGCCTCTAGCTGTCATCTTTGGAAAATCATGGGAGACAGGAGAGATTTAAGAAGACTGGAAAAGGGCAAATATGGTGCCCATTTATAAAAAGGGAAACTACAGGCCAGGAAACTACAGACCAGTCAGTTTAACTTCTGTGCCAGCGAAGATAATGGAGCAAGTAATTAAGGAAATCATCTGTAAACACTTGGAAGGTGGCAAAGTGATAGGGAACAGCCAGCCTGGATTTGTAAAGAACAAATCATGTCAAACCGATCTGATAGCTTTCTTTGATAGGATAACGAGTCTTGTGGATAAGGGAGAAGTGGTGGATGTGGTATACCTAGACTTTAGTAAGGCATTTGATACGGTCTCGCATGATATTCTTATCAATAAACTAAGCAAATACAACTTAGATGGGGCTACTATAAGGTGAGTGCATAACTGGCTGGATAACCATTCTCAGGGTATGTCTACACTACAGAGTTAGTTCGAACTAACTTTCATAGGCGCTACACTAGCGCTCCGCTAGTTCGAACTTAATTCGAACTAACGGAGTGCTTAGTTCGAACTAGGTAAACCTCATTTTACGAGGATTAAGCCTAGTTCGAACTAGCTAGTTCGAATTAAGGGGTGTGTAGCCCCTTAATTCGAACTAGTGGGAGGCTAGCCCTTCCCAGCTTTCCCTGGTGGCCACTCTGGCCAACACTAGGGAAACTCGTCTGCCCCCCTCCCGGCCCCGGACTCCTTAAAGGGGCACGGGCTGGCTACGGTGCCTGTGCCAGGTGCAAGCCTGCCAGCACCCAGCCAGCAGACCCTGCACCTGGCACGAATCGAGCCACCCAACCGATGCCCCCCAGCCCTCCCCCTCTTCCCGGGACCAGGCTGGCGGCTCCCGGGAGCTTGCCCTGGACCGCAAGAGGCGGGCACCATCCTGGGCTAGTGTGGACATCGTGGACCTTGTCCACGATCTCCGCACTAGGCACAGGAAAGTGGCCGGCTTGGGCAGGAGAGCTGCCAGCCTGGCCACCCAGGAGCAGGTTGGCATGAAAATCAAGGGGGTCCACTGAGACCCCCGACCCTGAGCCCTGAGCTTACAATGGCCGTACTGGGTCAGACCAAAGGTCCATCTAGCCCAGTAGCCTGTCTGCCGACAGCGGCCAACCCTAGGGACCCTGGAGGGGATGGACCGGAGACAGTGACCAAGCCATTTGTCTCGTGCCATCCCTCTCCAGCCTTCCACAAACCTTGGCCAGGGACACCACTCCTACCCCCTGGCTAATAGCACTCCATGAACCCAACCTCCATCACTTTACCTCACTTCCCTTTAAACTCTGTTCTAGTTCTAGCCTTCACAGCCTCCTGCAGTAAGGAGTTCCACAGGTTGACTCTTTGCTTTGTGAAGAACAACTTTCTCTTACTAGTTTGAAGCCTGCTACCCATTCCTTTCCTTTGGTGTCCTCTAGTCCTTCTTTATGGGAACTCATGAAGAACTTTTCTGTATGCACCCTCTCCACCCAACTCCTGCTTTTAGAGACCTCTATCCTGTCCCCCCTCCATCTCCTCTTTTCTAAGCTGAGAAATCCCAGTCTCTTTAGCCTCTCTTCATATGGGATCTGTTCCCAACCCCTGATCATTGTAGTTGCCCGCCCCTCTCCCAGCCTCTCTCTTCCCCTCTCCCACCTCCTTTTCCCAGTCTCCCCCAGTTTTGTTCAATAAAGACAGATTCCATTTTTGAACACAATTGTCCTTTATTTTGTACATCAAGAAAAGGGGCTAGGGAAGGGTAAGTGGAAGGAGGTGAGGGAGGAATGGGGTACGAGCCCCCGATGGGGAGGACTGGGGTGGCTCTGTGGGCTTCTGGGGGTGGAAGCTCTCCTGCAGCCCCCCAATTGCCCCCTCTCCCCAGATGGCAGCCTGCGGCAAGTGCAGCCGGTCTGATGGCCGAGTGCTGTGATGTGCCCAGTGTGGGTAGTCTGGGCACTCCAAGCCAGGACTGCTTTGCAAGCGGGGCACCCCTGAGAACTGTCTGTCTGGGGTGGGGGTTGGGACCCTTTAAGCACAGCCCTCGGCTAGCCTGAGACAGCATCTCCACGCTCTAAGTCCTCCTCTGATGCCCTGCCGGCACTGCTTCCGGCCATCCTTAAGCCCTGTTCAGGGTCCACTTAATGTGGACATGCTAGTTCGAATTAGCAAAACGCTAATTCGAACTAGTTTTTAGTTCTAGACACGTTAGTTCGAACTAACATTGTAGTGTAGACATACCCAGAGAGTAGTTATTAATGGTTCACAATCCTGCTGGAAAGGCATAACAAGTGGGGTTCTGCAGGGGTCTGTTTTGGGACCGGCTCTGTTCAATATCTTCATCAACGATTTAGATATCGGCATAGAAAGTACTGTGACGTAGTGGGGGTACCTGGCTGGTTTCTATGCTGCTGGCTCTGGGGGAACCCCCACTGGCTGCTGTGGGTACCACGACCCAGCAAAACAGGATGAGTCACTATGCAAACCAGTGGCCAGACACCCCCCATGGAGAGGAACAAAGGAAGGTGGAATGCTGCCTTGGCTGGGGGGCAGGGCTGGAAGTTAGTGGGTTGGTTGCTGGCTGTCGGAGGGCATGGAGTGCTCTTCCAGGAAGGACTGCTTGGCGGAGATGGAGTTCACCTTTCCAGGAGCGGGAAGGCCTTGTTTGGACACAGACTGGCTAACCTTGTGAGGAGGGCTTTAAACTAGGTTTGTTGGGGGCAGGTGAACAAAGCCCACAGGTAAGTGCTGCATGTGCGGTACTGGGAGATGGGTTGGAAATGGTGGGGACTACGGCCTATAATGGCAAGGAGAAAGGAGGGTCAGGGCACAACAGGGAGGCAAGATCAAATCAGTATCTTAGATGCCTATATACAAATGCGAGAAGTATGGGTAATAAGCAGGAAGAACTGGAATTGCTAACCAATAAATACAACTATGATATCATTGGTATTACAGAAACCTGGTGGGATGGGATGCATGATTGGAATGTTGGTATGGAAGGGTACGGCTTGCTCAGGAAGGACAGACAGGGAAAAAAGGGAGGAGGGGTTGCCTTGTATATTAAAAATGTACACACTTGGACTGAAGTGGAGATGAATGTAGGAGATAGCTGTGTAGAGAGTCTCTGGGTTAAGCTAAAAGGGGTAAAAAACGAGGGTGATATCATGCTAGGAGTCTACTACAGGCCACCTAGCCAGGTGGAAGAGGTGGATGAGGCCTTTTTTAAACAATTAACAAAACTATCCAAAGCCCAAGATTTGGTGGTGATGGGGGACTTCAACTATCCAGACATATGTTGGGAAACTAACACAGCGAGGCACAGGCTATCCAATAAGTTTCTGGACTGCATTGGAGACAACTTTCTGTTTCAGAAGGTTGAAAAAGCTACCAGAGGAGAAGCTGTTCTGGATTTGGTTTTAACAAATAGGGAGGAACTAGTTGAGAACTTGAAAGTGGAAGACAGTATAGGGGACAGTGATCACGAAATAATAGAGTTCATGATCTTAAGGAAAGGTAGAAGGGAGACCAGCACAATTGAGGTAATGGATTTCAGGAAGGCAGATTTTGATAAGCTCAGAGAACTTGTAGGTAATGTCCCATGGGAAGCAAGACTGAAGGGAAAAACAACTGAGGAGAGTTGGAAGTATTTCAAAGGGACGTTGTTAAGGGCCCAAAAGCAAACAATTCCGCTGTGTAGGAAAGATAGAAAATATGGCAAAAGACCAGCTTGGCTTAACAAGGAGATCTTGCACGATCTCAAAATAAAAAAGGAGTCATATAAAAAATGGAAACTAGGACAACTAACAAAGGAGGAATATAGGCAAGCAACACGGGAATGCAGGGGCAAGATTAGAAAGGCAAAGGCACAAAATGAGATCAAACTAGCTACAGGCATAAAGGGAAACAAGAAGACCTTTTATAAATACATTAAAAGCAAGAGGAAGACCAAGGACAGGGTAGGCCCACTGCTTAGTGAGGAGGGAGAAGCAGTAACAGGGAACTTGGAAATGGCGGAGATGCTCAATGACTTCTTTGTTTCGGTCTTCACCGAGAAGTCTGGAGGTGTGCCTAACGTAGTGAATACAAGCAGAGAGAGGGTAAGTTTAGAAGATAGGATACACAAAGAACAAGTTAAAAATCACGTAGGAAAGTTAGATGTCAGCAAGTCACCAGGTCCTGATGAAATGCATCCCAGGATACTCAAGGAGCTGATAGAGGAGGTATCTGAGCCTTTAGCTACGATCTTTGAAAAATCATGGCAGACAGGGGAGATTCCAGAAGACTGGAAAAGGGCAAATATTGTGCCCATCTATAAAAAGGGGAATAAGAACAACCCAGGAAACTACAGACCGGTCAGTTTAACGTCTGTCCCAGGGAAGATAATGGAGCAGGTAATTAAGGAAATCATATGCAAACACTTGGAAGGTAATAAAGTGATAGGGAATAGCCAGCATGGGTTTGTGAAGAACAAGTCATGCCAAACTAATCTGATAGCTTTCTTTGATAAGATAACGAGCCTTGTGGATAAGGGAGAAGCGGTGGATGTCATATACCTAGACTTTAGTAAGGCATTTGATACGGTCTCGCATGATATTCTTATTGATAAACTAGGCAAATATAACTTAGATAGGGCCACGATAAGGTGGGTGCATAATTGGCTGGATAACCGTAGTCAGAGAGTTGTTGTTAACGGTTCTAAATCCTGCTGGAAAGGGATAACAAGTGGAGTTCCTCAAGGGTCTGTTTTGGGACCCGTACTGTTCAATATCTTCATCAATGATGTAGATATTGGGATAGAGAGTACGCTTATTAAGTTTGCAGATGATACCAAACTGGGTGGAGTTGCAACTTCTTTGGAGGATAGGGACATAATTCAAAATGACCTTAGCAAGTTAGAGAAATGGTCAGAGGTAAACAGGATGAGGTTTAATAAAGAGAAATGCAAAGTGCTCCACTTAGGAAGGAACAATCAGTTCCATACATACAAGATGGGAAGCGACTGTCTAGGAAGGAGCATGGCGGAAAGGGATCTAGGGGTCATAGTGGACCACAAGTTGAATATGAGCCAACAGTGTGATGCTGTTGCAAAAAAAGCAAATATGATTCTAGGTTGTATCAACAGGTGTGTTGTAAGCAAAACTCGTGAAGTCATTCTGCCACTCTACTCTGCACTAGTTAGGCCTCAGCTGGAGTACTGTGTCCAGTTCTGGGCGCCACATTTCAAGAAAGATGTGGAGAAATTGGAAAGGGTACAGAGAAGAGCGACAAGAATGATTAAAGGTTTAGAGAACATGACCTATGAAGCCAGGCTTCATGAACTGGGCTTGTTTAGTTTGGAAAAAAGAAGATTAAGGGGGGACATGATAGCGGTTTTCAAATATCTAAAAGGGTGTCAGAAGGAGGAAGGAGAAAATTTGTTCCTCTTGGTTTCTGAGGACAGGACAAGGAGTAATGGGCTTAAAGTGCAGCAGGGGAGGTTTAGATTGGACATTAGGAAAAAATTCCTAACTGTCAGGGTGGTCAAATATTGGAATAAATTGCCAAGGGAGGTGGTGGAATCTCCCTCTCTGGAGATATTTAAGAACAGGTTAGATAGACATCTGTCAGGGATGGTGTAGACGGAGCTTGGTCCTGCCTTGAGGGCGGGGGGCTGGACTCGATGACCTCTTGAGGTCCCTTCCAGTCCTATTATTCTATGATTCTATGATTCTATGATTCTATGGAGGAGAGCCTAGGAGAAGGGGCTGGAGTTTAGGGGCCCAGTCTCCCCCATCTCAAGGGGGCCTGAGGCATCCTAGCCCAGTTCCTGTGACCAGATTACATCTGTGCTGCGCTGTGCTGGAGGAGCAATAAACCACCCTCAATTCCACTGGCTGGTGCAGTCTGTTTGTGCCATTTCGGGGTGCAGGAGACGGGGAACCCCCAACGCGCTGTCACATACGCTTAGTAAGTTTGCAGATGATACCAAGCTGGGAGGGGTACGACTGCTCTGGAGGATGGGGTCATAATTCAAAATGACCTGGACAAACTGGAGAAATGGTCTGAGATAAACAGGATGAAGTTTAATAAGGAGAAATGCAAAGTGCTCCACTTAGGAAAGAACAATCCGTTTTACATATACAGAATGGGAAGCGACTGTCTGGGAAGGATACTGCAGAAAGGGATCTAGGGTTATAGTGGACCACAAGCTGAATATGAGTCAGCAGTGTGATGCTGTTGCAAAGAAAGCAAACATGATTCTGGGATGCATTAACAGGAGTGTTGTGAGCAAGACACGAGAAGTCATTCTTCCACTCTGCTCTGCGCTGATCAGGCCTCAATTGGAGTCTTGTGTCCAGTTCTGGGCAGCACATTTCAAGAAAGATGTGGAGAAATTGGAGAGGGTCCAGAGAAGAGCAACAAGAATGATTAAAGGTCTAGAGAACATGAGCTGTGAGGGAAGGCTGAAGGAATTAGGTTTGTTTAGTTTAGAAAAGAGAAGACTGAGGGGGGACATGATAGCCGTTTTCAGGTATCTAAAAGGGTGTCATAAGAAGGAGGGAGAAAACTTGTTCATCTTGGCCTCTGAGGATAGAACAAGAAGCAATGGGCTGAAACTCAGCAAGGGAGGTTGAGGTTGGACATTAGGAAAAACTTCCTGCCTGTCAGGGTGGTCAAACACTGGAATAAATTGTCCAGGGAGGTTGTGGAATCCCCATCTCTGGAGATATTTAAGAGTAGGTTAGATAAATGTCTATCAGGGATGGTCTAGACAGTTTTTGGCCCTGCCATGAGGGCAGGGGACTGGACTCGATGACTCTCGAGGTCCCTTCCAGTCCCAGTGTTCTATGGTTCTATGGAGGTTGGGTCCATCGATGGCTCTTGGCCAGGCTGGGTAGGGATGGTGTCCCTGGCCTCTGTTTGTCTGGAGGTGGGCGACAGGGGAGGGATCGCTGGAGGATTCCCTGTCTGTCCCCTCCCTCTGGGCACCTGCCGCTGGCCGCTGTGGGCAGACAGGACCCGGGGCTGGAGGGACCTTTGGGCTGACCCAGACTGGCCGCCCTGATGTTCTAAACGGGGTCCACGTTTCTCCAGGGGCGTCAGGCCACGTGCCCCACGGGGGGCCCTCCAGAGCCCCCCGTCTGTGTGGTGCAGACACCCAGCGCCACAAGAACCCCCCCCCCCCTCCTCCCGGGGTGCCGTGCTCAGCTGAGCTTTGCTTGCTGAGGCCAGCCCCTGGCTCTGCTCTGGGGCCCGCCTCTTCCCCCAGCTGCCCCCCACCCCTGGACGCCGCCCGGTGACGCAGCTGAGGGGCCTGTGTTCTAACCCCCCATCAGGCCTTCTTGGAGCGGGGGTGTGACGGCGCGTTGGGGTCCCCCGTCTCCTGCACCCCCGAAATGGCACAAACAGACTGCACCAGCCGGTGGAATAGAGGGAGTTTATTGCCTCTCCAGGATACAGCACAGCCCAGATGTAGTCTGGTCACAGAGCTGGGCTAGGATGCCTCAGGCCCCCTTGAGATGGGGGGAGACTGGGCCCCTAAACTCCAGCTCCTCTCCCTAGGCTGTCTCCTCCATGCTCCCAGACACCAACTAACTCACCCTCTTCCAGCCCTGCCCCCCAGCCAGGGCAGCATCCACCTTCCTTTGTTCCTCTCCATGGGGGGTGTCTGGCCACTGGTTTGCATAGTGACTCATCCTGTTTTGCTGGGTCGTGGTACCCACGGCAGCCAGTGGGGGTTCCCCCAGAGCCAGCAGCATAGAAACCAGCCAGGTACCCCCACTACGTCACAGGGGGGAGGGAGGCTGCTCCCCGCTGAGGTTCCTTTGGCCCCAGGCCCCTGCCCCATGTTGGCATGGCCCCTGGGACCAGCCGACACCTGTGCCCCCTGTGATGGCGCGTTGGGGTCTCCCGTCTCCTGCACCCCGAAATGGCACGAACAGACTGCCCCAGCCGGTGGAATAGAGGAAGTTTATTGCCTCTCCAGGATACAGCACAGCACAGATGGAATCTGGTCACAGAGCTGGGCTAGGCTGCCTCAGGCCCCCTTGAGATGGGGGAGACTGGGCCCCTAAACTCCAGCCCCTTTCCCTAGGCTGTCTCCTCCATGCTCCCAGCCAGCAACTAACTAACCCTCTTCCAGCCCTGCCCCCCAGCCAGGGCAGCATCCACCTTCCTTTGTTCCTCTCCATGGGGGGTGTCTGGCCACTGGTTCAACAAGTTTGGCGTCACCTTTGCATAGTGAGGTTTTCCCTGCTGGGTCTTGCTGCAGACAGCAGGGGTCACCACAGCCCAGCAAGTACCCCCACTACGTCACCCCCCCCCAAGGGAGAGGCCTTTGCGGGCGCCATTTCGGAGCCCCCCTCTCCCCGTCTTCCCACAGATCAGAGACTGGCCCCACATTCACCCCAAGAACTTTAGCAGCCCTTCAGAGGGGTGTATGTGCAGGGGGGCACGTGGGTCAGTGCCCCACTGCCTGCAGCCCCAGCCAGTCCCTGAGCGCCTTCCAAATCAGCCCCCTTCCCTAGGCAGCCGGCGCCGGCGCCAAGCAGAACGATCGTGCCCGGGCCGAGGAGCCCGCAGCGCTGCGGTTGGGAGGCCCAGAGACCCCACCCTCGGCCCGGCAGTGGGGCCCACGGAGCCCTGCGCTCCCCAGGCTGCTGTCAGAGCGGCACGGGGGGCAGGAGGGAGCCGCACCTGCAGGCCTGGGCTGGCTGCCCGGAGCTGGGGGCGGACGCGGAGCAGCGGAGACGGGAGCTGGCAGCTGCCTTTGAGATCAGCACGTGCAACTGCATGAGTGTGTGTGTGTGGCTGTGTGTGTGTGTGTGGGGCTGTGAGTGTGGGGCTGTGTGTGTGTGTGTGTGGCTATGGCTGTGTGTGTGTGTGTGGCTGTGTGTGTGGGGCTGTGTGTGTGTGTGTGGCTGTGTGTGTGTGGGGGGGGGCTGTGCGTGTGTGGGGGGCTGTGAGTGTGTGTGGCTATGTGTGTGTGTGTGTGGCTATGTGTGTGTGTGGCTATGTGTGTGTGTGTGTGGCTATGTGTGTGTGTGGCTGTGTGTGTGTGTTTTTTGGGGCTGTGCATGTGTGTGTGTGTGGCTGTGTGGCTGTGTGTGTGTGGCTGTGTGTGTGTGTGTGTGGCTGTGCGTGTGTTTGTGTGTGTGTTTGTGCATGTGTGTGTGTGTGTGTATGTGTGGCTGTGTGTGTGCAGCTCTCTATGTATTTGTGTGCGTGTTGCTGTGCGTGTGTGGCAGTGCATGTGTGGGTGTATATGTGTGTGGCTGTGCGTAGGTGCATGGCTGTGTGTGTGTGTGTGTGTGGCTGTGGCTGTGCACGTGTGTGTGTGTGTGTGTGTGTGTGCGTGGCTGTGAGAGGCTCTGTGGGTGTGTGGGGGGTGTTTGTGCGCACAGGAGGTTTGCAATGGGCCCTGCAGCCCTGCAGGCAAAGGCACAGCCCGGCTGGGAGGGAAGTAAGGGGTACTGGTTAAAGCATTGCCCACTGGAGCAATGTGCCCGGGGCGGTGGGCTCCCCAACCTCTCCCCTTCGGAGAGGCCCTGCTCCGGGTTCCTCGGGCCAGGGCGAGCTCCTGCCCCGTCCCCCTGACCCCTCCGGCCTTGGACTCTCTGAATCCATTGATGGGGCGGGACAGTTGCAGCCTTCCCTTGGGTCTCCCCCCATCAGAGACGTGATTGTCCTCAGCTCCAGCCCCGCCCAGCCCCGCTGGCTGTTCCAGGCTGGCCCGAGGACTGTCACATTAATGGATTGTGAGGGGAGCAGCCGGGTCACTGCTGCACCCATGGGGGGGTGTTTGCCCCAAAAGTGGTACCAAGGGGGCCATGGGAGGGGTCAAACAAAAGCTACTTGCTACTGGTTCTGTATCTGCTCTTCATAGATCTGTGTAATGTCTGGGTGTGCAGTTAGGAATCTGTATGGAGACTGGAAGTCTCTCTGAATGTGCTTGAGCATTGGGCAGGGCCCGGCCTATGGACATGCTAATTAGCGAGGCCCTGTGGGACAATGGCTCTCAATGGGCCAAGGACACACCTCGGGAATGAGGCTGACACCTGAGGGCTGCCAGCAGGGAACACAGCGATAGGCCGCTGGCCAGGTGACCTGCTGCAGCCAAGAAGAGACCAGGAAGGAGGGATAAAGAGGCCACGTGGCCGACTCCATCTTGGCTCTCAGCTCAGCACTTCATCCCAGAGGCAGCAGTGCAGGGATCGAAGAGCCGGAAAGAACTCTGGACCCATCCTGATCCTAGGTTGTGCAACAAGGACTTTTAAACCAGCAGCTGCAACATCTCTGCTAGAGCCTGCATCGAGAACTGGGAGATTCGATGCATGTAACGTATGATTCTTTAGCAACCTCACTCTCAGGCTTTTCTTTCTGGTTGCAATAAACCTTTAGATGTTAGATTCTAAAGGACTGGCTCAGCGTGATTTGTGGGTAAGGTCTAGAGGGGAAATTGACTAGGGATCTGTGGCTGGTTTCTTGTGTTGGGCCCAGAAAAACAAGGCCTGGTCAACATTATGCTAAGGAAAGTTAACAAAGGCTCATTTCATAGGCCTCTGAGTATTCTTGACCAGAACCAGGGATGTGGTTCAAACAGAGGCGCCCTCCATGCTGGCTTAGGTTATAAAAGTAAGATAAGTGATAAATGACAGATTTGTACCTACTGTAAGTAGAATGGTTTGCTTTGGGAACTGGTCAGTGACTCCCTGTTTCTGTTCCCCTTCGCTAATCTTACCTCCCTAGTTTTGCTCTTTGTTTGTGCCCAACTCCCTTGTCTCCTTGTTCCTGGTACCTGCCTTTTGTGATTGATAAGAAAGTTACTGATGCATTATGAAGCGCTTCTGGCCACAATGAATGGTTGGCCGAGATATGCATAGATATTAAAAGTTTTAGAAACGGGGGTAAGTGACCTGGGTGAAGAGCTAATGACGCGACGGAACTGTCTTTATAAGCCTACCTGTTACTAAAATCAGGGCTGGTTCTCTTCAGAGACAAGCCGCTCTCTATTGTTGTGCGCACTCTTCAATAAAGAGCTTGTGATTGGACTTTGCTGGTGTTGCCTGTCTCTTTGCGGTCAGACAACGAACCAAGCCGTCTGGGCTAGAGTCCCTGACACTTGGAACCGGACAGAACTTGTTGGGGGTAGGTGAGATTGGGCTCTCAAACTCCTCACCGGTGTATGAGGCCCGGGGCCATCTGGGGCACGGATATTGCTGGGGTGTCGGAGGGGTTTTGCTCGGGAGGCTCCAGGCAGGCAGCTGAAGCGCTCTGTGGGACTGGTTTGTGGCCTGTTTGGAGAGGTCGCCAGTCTGGGGGCTGTAAGGAGCCCTAGTTTGAGCAATTCGCCCTGAGCGGATGCCCTCAGCTGTGCCCAGACCCGACCCAGTCCATCACAGTGTCATGGGCCCTGCCAAATAGGAGAGGTG
Organism: Pelodiscus sinensis; assembly: GCF_052426305.1. Classification (NCBI taxonomy): domain Eukaryota; kingdom Metazoa; phylum Chordata; order Testudines; family Trionychidae; genus Pelodiscus; species Pelodiscus sinensis. The sequence goes on along the minus strand of NC_143055.1, from coordinate 1,995,467 downwards.
AGAGACGGCGTCCCAGTTTGGCACCCGCGTCTGTTGGACCAGTGGTTGAGGCCTGCGTCTGCGTTAACGCTGCACCTGGGCAGAAGCTCGTTGCGTCTGTTAGGTTTGGAAGATGCCCCAGTGGGCCCGCTCCTAAGGGTCGCTCTCCTCCTCTGGGCCGTCCACCCTAGCGTCATCCCAAGGCGAGCGGAGAAGACCGGGTGAGTTCCATCCAGTGCAGAGCTGGAGCCGACGTGTCCCCTTGACGCTTTCTCGTTCTTCCTCGCGAGGTTAGGAATGGCCCAGGCCAGCAGTTCTCCACCTGGATTTTGGTTCCTCCAGCGGAAATATTTGCATCTGGGGGTTGCGACTTGACCCATCATCAAGTCAGGATCCACTATTAAAAGGAGGCGATAAGAGCAGAGAAATCGCACGGTAAGGACCCAGTTCTCTGCCCAGGTAGCGGTCACCTTCTCAAAGCTCGTTGCAACAGGCTGTTTCCAGACTAGCTTGGAGAGCTAATGGGCCCTTCGATGGGCATGGGCAGCGACACACCGTGCAGAGAGCTTTGTGCTGCTAGCACATGTGGAGGATTTCTTCTCTGCGGTGCGCCTGGTGGATCGAAACCTCTGGCTGCATCGGGCTCAATCTGCAAATGCACCTTTTTCAAACCAGCGTCCCCGCCCCGCCCCGCCCCGCCCCTTCAAAACACCTCCAGCTCCGTCCGGTGAGCAATTACTGTGATTCCGGGTGTCAGCGCCGGCGTGTGATGGGCAAATTCCTAGAATCAGTCAGCCCCAGAGACCTGTGATTGAGAAGCTGTGGAGGCAGATGCACTGAAACCAGCAATTTGGGGGAGGGAGGCCTTACAGGTGTGCCGTACACAGCAGAATCATGTTTATTTATACGTAGGAATTTGACATCTTAATCTGCAAAGTCGTTTGTCTTGGAAAGGCACTAAATCCAGGGAGTAAACGGCTGTAACTACTGTTGAGAGATACGTGCCTCCCCTCCAACACCACTTGCTGCTTTGGGTAAGAATTTGCTGCATACACTGCAAGCCAAGTGAAATGCGCCTGGTGCAGAGTCTGCAGGGTGCAGGTAGCTATCCGGCTGGAAGCTAAGTCAGCCTGTCTCTCCTGCTGCCCTGGCAGAGGTTCGAAGTTCACACCCTCTCCGGTCAGTTGATTAAAAACTTTCCAGCAAAACTCGACAGAAAGCCTGCAAGGGCCTTTTTTCATTGTGCACAATGGTCAGTTCCCACCCAAAGGTTTTCAGCCCAAAACAGGCACCGTTTAAAAAGTGGGAGTTAAATCCCAGGGAGGAAACTAGAAAGGAGCCTACACTCTGTCAAGCGAAGAGTAAGAATATAAGGAGGAAGGCCGAAGAGGAATGTGAAGAACAGCTAGTCGGAAACACAGAAAGCCAGAGCCAGCAGGAAGCTGCTAAACAACCGGGGGGGCCCTGGACCACTGAGCTGCTACAGGGCCACTCCAGGGTGACAAGGACGTTAGGAAGCAACTAAGCTGGAACGTGGCAGGTGCCGGTGGCTTTGCTCCCACCCCCTCGGGCTGGGCAGGCTGCAGTGAGCTGGGATGACCGGCCGGCCGGGCTGCCTCCCACAGCTGGGCAGGGGCAACGCCTCTCCCCCCTCAGTCTGGTCCCCTGGGCCAGCTCCCGAGCGCCTTGCCCAGCCCCCGCTGTCCCCCCTCGGGCCCCTTGGCATGGCTGCCTGGCGCGTGGGAATTAGCTCCAGACGGGCAGCTCCAGCTGAGACAGACGGTCCCCCGGGAGCCTCCGGGCTCGGCTGCAGGCTCACGCTGCGGGTCCCCGCCCCCGGCCCAGCCGCTGCCCAGCTGCAACTCCGGGGGGGGGGGAGGTCTCTCCGCAAGGCTCCTCCATGCCTCTGGCAGAGCCCCCTGGGCCCAGCCTTCCTGGGGCACTGGCCTCCCCCGAGACCCTGCTCGCCCCGCAGACCCTGCCCCAGAGGGGGGTGGGCCCATGGGTACCCTGAGGCTGAGGAGGGGGCATGGCCAGTAGGGGAAGGGCACATCTGGGCAGGGGTCAGCAGCTGGCAGCTCCCCTGGAGAGGGGCGGAGCACTGGCAGGTCCTAGGGGATCTGGCTGCCCCAGGCACAAGGGGCACGTGGCAGCTCCCCTCTCCTGGGGCTGGGGGGCTGCAGGCCTGGCGTGAGGCTGGGGGGCTGGCAGCTCCTGTAGGAGCCAGGGGAGGGGGTGGGCCAAGCTGGGAGGGGAATCCCGGGGGGGTTGGGAAGCAAAGCAGCTTTGCACCAGTCAGGTAGCTGGACTCCCCCCCGGCTGTGAAGGAGAGAGCTGGGCTCCAGGCACAGCAGAGCAGCAGCAAGGGGGGCACATGGGGCCCTGACAGCAGAGCCCCAACGGGGGCAAAGGGCTCCTACACCACCCCGAGCTCGGCCCGCGAGTGCCTGAGTCCCCAGCCTGGGAGAACGGCAGCCCTGGAGCTGCGCCATGACCCCCCGCCCCACTGGGCATTGGAACCAGCGTCTGGGCTCTCGTCCCTTCGGGGGCCGCACAGCTGGACCCAGGGGCAGGCCGGGGGGGACTTCTGTGTGGCATGGGGACCCTGTGGCCTGAAGGGTGGAAGGGGCGTGGCTGCAAGAAGGGGAGGGGCTGGGTGGAAGGGGCGTGGCTGGGCGGAAAGGGTTTGGCTGGGTGGAAGGGGCGGGTCTGGTTAGAAGGGGCGTGGCTGGGCAGAAGGGGGCGGTCTTCTAAGTACATTAGAAGCAGGAAGCCTGCTAAAAAACCTGTGGGTCCCCCTAGATGATCGAGCTATAAAAGGAGCAATCAAGGACGATAAAGCCATTGCGGAGAAACTAAATGATTTCTTTGCTTCAGTCTTCACGGCTGAGGACGTTGGAGAGATTCCTGAATCTGCACCATCCTTTGTGGGTGATGAATCTGAGGAACTGTCCCGGATTGAAGTGTCATTAGAGGAGGTTTTGGAACAAATAGAAAAATTTAATGTTAACAAATCTCCGGGACCGGATGGCATTCATCCAAGGGTTCTAAAAGAACTCAAATGGGAAATTGCTGAGCTATTATCTGTGGTTTGTAACCTATCCTTTAAATCGGCTTCCGTACCCGATGACTGGAAGGTAGCCAACGGGACACCAATATTTAAAAAGGGCTCTAGAGGCGATCCTGGCAATTACAGACCGGTAAGTCTAACTTCAGTACCGGGCAAATTAGTCGAAATAATAGTAAAGAATAAAATTGTGAAGCATGTAAAAGAACATAATTTATTGGACAAAAGTCAACATGGTTTCTGCAAAGGAAAATCCTGTCTTACTAATCTATTAGAGTTCTTTGAAGGGGTTAACAAACATGCGGACAAGGGGGATCCAGTAGATATAGTATACTTGGATTTTCAGAAAGCCTTTGACAAGGCCCCTCACCAAAGGCTCGTGTGTAAATTCCATGGCCATGGGATAAGAGGGAAGGTCCTTTCTTGGATTGAGAACTGGTTAAAAGACAGGGAACAAAGGGTAGGAATAAATGGTAAATTTTCAGAGTGGAGAGGGGTAACTAGTGGTGTCCCCCAAGGGTCAGTCCTGGGACCAATCCTTTTCAACTTATTCATAAATGATCTGGAGAAAGGGGTAAGCAGTGAGGTGGTAAAGTTTGCGGATGATACCAAACTGTTTAGGATAGTCAAGACAGAAGCAGACTGTGAGGGACTCCAAGAAGATCTCACCAAACTGAGTGATTGGGCAACAAAATGGCAAATGAAATGTAATGTGGCTAAGTGTAAAGTAATGCACATCGGGAAAAATAACCCCAACAATACCTACAGTATGATGGGGGCTAATTTGGCTACGACAAATCAGGAAAGATCTTGGAGTTATCGTGGACAGTTCTCTGAAAACTTCCACACAGAGTGCAGCGGCGGTCAAAAAGGCAAATAGGATGCTAGGAATTATTAGGAAAGGGATAGAAAATAAGACCCAGAATATCTTACTGCCCCTGTATAAAACTATGGTACGCCCACATCTTGAATACTGTGTACAGATGTGGTCTCCTCACCTCAAAAAAGATATTTTGGCCTTGGAAAGGGTTCAGAAAAGGGCAACTAAATTGATTAGGGGTTTGGAACAGGTCCCATATGAGGAGAGGTTAAAGCGACTGGGACTTTTCAGTTTAGAAAAGAGGAGACTGAGGGGGGATATGATAGAGGTCTATAAAATCATGAGTGGTGTGGAGAGGGTGCATAAAGAAAAGTTATTTATTAGTTCCCTAAATAGAAGAACTAGAGGACACCAAATGAAATTAATGGAGAGCAGGTTTAAAACTAATAAAAGAAAGTTCTTCTTCACACAGCGTGTAGTCAACCTGTGGAACTCCTTGCCAGAGGAGGCTGTGAAGGCTAGGACTAGAATAGAGTTTACAGAGAAGCTAGATAATTTCATGGAGGTTAGGTCCATAAAAGGCTATTAGCCAGGGGATAAAATGGTGTCCCTGGCCTCTGGTTGTCAGAGGCTGGAGAGGGATGGCAGGAGACAAATCGCTTGATCATTGTCTTCGGTCCACCCTCTCTGGGGCACCTGGTGCTGGCCACTGTGGGCAGACAGGATACTGGGCTAGAAGGACCTTTGGGCTGACCCAGTCCGGCCGTTCTTATGTTCTTATGTCTGGGCGGAAGGAGTGTGGCTGGGCGGCAGGGGCAGATCTGGGTGGAAGGGGCATGGCTGGGCCCCACTGATTCCCGTTGCCTGGAAGCCACAGTGCTTTAAAGGGCTCCCGGCTCTGGCCCCTACCGCAACTAGGAGCCACGAGCCACTTCACTGGGCCACAGCTGCCTGACCCCATCGGGACACTCAGTGGCACGGGCAGCAGGATGGAACGAGAAAGCGGCAGGTGCAGCCCACGGGCCTCATCCAAGTGTTGGGCGGCCGGATCCAGCCCTGGGCCGCACCTCACTGGCCCTGCCGTAATGGGATCCTGGGGCCAGGGGCGGCCGGCAGAAGCCAGGGCCAGGTTCGATTCCCCCCCCACCCCGGGTGCCTCGGCGGGGCAGCGCATCCCTCAGAGCATAGAAAGAGCCGGTGGCGGGACGGCGCTCCTGCTAATTAGAGAAGATGCCACCAGCTGGACTCAGGGCTTGCGTTCTGCAGCCACAGCACCTTTTCTGGGCCCCTCTCCCACCCGCTGACGGGGGTGCCCTTGGTCAGCGAGGACCCGGGCTTCGAACGCGCCTCCGGGCAAGTTCAGGGAAGAAGGCACCTGGCCCACTCCCCGACCTGAGCACTAGCTCTGGCTACCCTGGCAACCACCGTTCCTCTCCACTGGGCGCCCGCCAGCCTCGTCAGCCGCTCATTCACCCACCCACTGTCAGTCTCCTGCTGCCGGCTGCCACCCAGCGGTGCCCTCTAGGATTTCCAGCTTGCAGCCCCCACCTGCCCTTTCAGCGCTGGTCTGAGCACGTTAACACCGCAAACGGCCCCAGCGAAGCCATTGTGGCAGACACACAAGAGAGGACAGTTCGTGTCCCTGAGAGCTGTCGGCCTAAACTGCCAAGGCGTGGGAAGAAAACGAGCAGCGGAAAAGTTTTGTCTATTGTACGTCTCTGGAAGGGAACCCAGACCTCCGAAAAGCCAGCTTGTGGCTCTACCTACTGGGCCACACTTCTCCCCCGGGAAAACTTCCCTGCCAGCAGCCTGAACAGTTCAGCTGTGATGCTCTGAAAAGGGAGGGGGTCCAACGGCTGGTCTGTGAAGGGACGCCTGCCTCTGACAGGAACTGCTGAACAAACACAGGAGATGAAGGGATCCTTCTGGTTGCAAAGTTGAGAGCAGGACAAATGTTCGGCAGCCTAATTCTGCCCTCGTGTGCTCCCGACCTCTCTGGAAAGAGGCGGGAGTCCTGTGGAAAACATGCCGGTCCACGTGGGACAATTTGTACTAGTCTCACGCCACGCTTGACAAAACACCGCTGCTACAGCTCAGCTTCCAGGTGGAACACGCCCATGCATGGTGAAGCACGCCCGTGCATGGTGAAGCACGCCCGTGCACGGTGAAGCACGCCCGTGCACGGTGAAGCACGCCCGTGCATGGTGAAGCACGCCCGTGCACGGTGAAGCACGCCCGTGCACGGTGAAGCACGCCCGTGCACGGTGAAGCACGCCCGTGCATGGTGAAGCACGCCCGTGCATGGTGAAGCACGCCCGTGCACGGTGAAGCCCACCTGTGCATGGTAAAGCACGCCCGTGCATGGTAAAGCACGCCCGTGCATGGTGAAGCACACCCGTGCACGGTGAAGCCCACCTGTGCATGGTGAAGCACACCTGTGCATGGTGAAGCACACCCGTGCACGGTGAAGCACGCCCGTGCATGGTGAAGCATGAATTTTCTTCAGCTGCGGAACCGTAGAAAAGAGGTCCCATGTGGGTTTGTGAGTGTCCCGCCTTGTGTCCCTCGTGCTGGGGGGCTGGGCTGGTTGAAAGGCGCCGTGCGCTGTGGTGAGGACGGTGACCACATTCCTCTGCCTCGGCTCAGGTCCACATACCGGGCCCAAGTCTTCCAGGCAACAGCGCCCCCTGGTGTGAGCTAGAAGCCCTGCTCCCTCCCCCACACACACACACCCCCCCCCCCCCGCAGCCTGGCCCCGGGTCGGGCTGTTAATTGCATTGGCCTCTCCTTGCAGGGCTGACGGGCTGATGGATTGGGCCGGTAATGCTCACTCACCGCGGGCGCGGCTGGCTCGTAATGCGAGTGGAGGGGGCGAGCCAGGAGACGGGAGGAGAAATGAAGAGTCGCCCCCTCTCCTCCTGCCAAGCGAGCCGGCCCCGTTTCTCTCCTCGGACTCGGCCGGGAGAGCGCAGGGGGGAGCACCCCGCAAAGGCAGTCTGGGTGGCAGAGCCGCCCCCCCCCACACACACACGCACACACACACCCCCCACAGCATGGCCCCGGGGCACCGTCACTGGGCAGGGCTTCTCCCCGGCTTCCAGGCCCTCCTGCAACACCCAGAGCTGGCCCAAGCTACGGGAACGGGCTACCGCCCCAGGCGCCCCATCTCCTGCCCTCTAGCAGCCTGGCTTTTAGGGGCAGGTACAGCCCAGCCCCCGTTAGGGCTGGATTGGCCAATCAATTACCGGCTCTGACTCAGGAGGGTTGGGCCAAATATCCCGCCCTTGATTTGCATCTTCCCGGCCGGGAGCCATTTTTGAAATTTACAAGCCCGGAATAACTGCCCGGATCTACACGCAGCAGTGATGTTGTACTTAAAAAAAGTATTCGGGATCGTTTTCAGAGGGATAAGGCAACACGCCACATTTATTGATCACACGTAGAATAATCAATACTTATCATATGCATATGACACATCACACTCATGCACTCTCTCTCACACACACACGCACACTCCGTCTTGTTACCAAAAGTTGCTCCCCCTAACTGCACTGGCCAGGTGAGTTAGATGGGGGAGGGGGTGGATCCGGGCTTCTGCTGATCCAGATCGATGCTCCCATGTGGACAAGACGAAAACCCGGGGTCCCTCTGCAAGATGCCTCCTATTTATCCCTCTCATGCAGCCAATTAGTCATCACCTCGCCTTTCCTAATGCTGCTTCAGAGAGAGTTCTTCCAAGGGCAGGCACTTGCTGCTGGACTCCCAAGGCCTCTGTATGTCCAGTCTTCTTCATAAGCTCACTTTGTAGGTATTGTCTTGGATCTGACTCCCAGACCCTCTCCACCCTGGAAACTGCTGCTGGAGGTGCTCCCCTTCCATTCTCCATTCACACCTCGTTCATTTCAACAGGGCAATCAAGGAAAGGGGAGAGCTCAAAAGACATTTTTTTCTTACAAGATCTAGATATCTTAATACAAAGTTATAGGAGAAATGTTACAGAGCTTCTATAAGAACACTTAACAAAGATATATCTAAAAGGACAAGATCTTAATACAAAGTATAATATCACAGGGATTTCTCCACAGTGAAACGGGCGTTCAAAATAAAGCCCTATTTCAAACTACCTGTTAAACCTCATTGCAGGAGGAATAACAGGTATTTTGAAATAGGGCTTTATTTCGAACGCCAGTTTCACTGCCGCATGTAGACCCGGGCAGTTATTCCGGGCTTGTAAATTTCAAAAAATGGCGCCCGGCCAGGAAGATGCAAATCAAGCGCGGGATATTTAAATCCCGGGCTTGATTTGCAATTCCGAATGCCTGCGTTTGCAGCCCTATTCCGAAATAGGCTGCAAGTGTAGACATACCCATAAAGACATAGAGCTGGAAGAGACCTCAGGAGTCATCAAGTCCAGCCCCCTACCCAAGGCAGGGCCAATCCCAACTCAATCAACCCAGCCAGGGCTTTGTCAAGCCGAGACTTAAACACCGCTAGGGATGGAGATTCCCCCCCCCCCCTCCCTGGGGAACCCATCCCAGCGCTTCCCCACCCTCCTAGTGAAATAGTTTTTCCTAATATCCAACCTAGACCTTCCCCACCGCAACTTGAGCCCATTGCTCTTTGTTCTGCATCTGCCCCACTGAGAACAGCCTCTCTCCAGCCTCTTTGGAGCCCCCCTTCAGGAAGTTGAAGGCTGCTCTCAAATCCCCCCTCACTCTTCTCTTCTGCAGACTAAACAAACCCAAATCCCTCAGCCTCTCCTCATAGGTCATGTGCTCCAGCCCCCGAATCATTTTGGTCGCCCTCCACTGGACCCTCCCCAATGCATCCACATCCTTTCTGTAGTGAGGGGAAGGAGCCCCAGAACTGGACACAATACTCCAGATGTGGCCTCACCAGAGCCGAGTAAAGAGGAATAATCACATCCCTGGATCTGCTGGCAGTGCTCCTCCTAATGCCCCCTAATATGCCATTAGCCTTCTTGGCTACAAGAGCGCCTGTTGACTCATCTCCAGCTTCTCATCCACTGTAACCCCCAGGTCCTTTTCTGCTGAACTGCTACTTAGCCAGTCGGTCCCCAGCCTGTAACAATGCTTGGGATTCTTCCGTCCCAAGTGCAGGACTCTGCACTTCTCCTTGTTGAACCTCATCAGATTTCTCTTGGCCCAAACCTCTAAACTGTCCAGGTCACTCTGGACCCTATCCCTGCCCTCCCCCTAGCTTAGTGTCGTCTATGCAATCCATCCCCTTGTCCAGGTTGTTAATAAAGATGTTGAACAAAACTGGTCCTAGAACCGATCCTTGGGGGACTCCGCTAGAAACTGGCGGTCAGTCTGACATTGAGCCGTTGATCACGACCCATTGGGCCCGATAGTCTATCCAGCTTTCTATCCATCTTACCATCCATTTATCCAATCCACATTTCCTTAACTTGCTGGCAAGAATACTGTGGGAGACCGTATCAAAAGCCTTGCTAAAGTCAAGGTATATCACATCCACTGACTTTCCAATGTCCACAGAGCCAGTTACCTCAACATAGAAGCTAATCAGGTTGGTCAGGCACGACTTGCCCTTCGTGAATCCATGTTGACTATTCTTGATCACTTTCCCCTCCTTCACGTGCTTCATAGTGGATTCCTCGAGGATCCCCTCCATGATTTTTCTGGGGACTGAGGTGAGACTGACTGGTCTGTAGCTCCCTGGATCGTCCGTCTTCCCTTTTTTGAAGATGGGCCCTACATTTGCCTTTTTCCAATCATCCGGGATTTCTCCCGATCTCCACGAGTTTTCAAAGATAATGGCCAAAGGCTCTGCAATGACATTTGCCAACTCCCTCAGCACCCTCGGGTGCATTAAATCCAGACTCATGGATTTGTGTGTGTTTAGCTTTTCTAAATAATTCCTAACCTGTTCTTTCCCCACCAATGGCTGTCCATCTCCTTCCCACACTGCCTTGTCTAGTGCATTTGTCTGGGAGCTGCCCTTGTCTGTGAAGACAGAGGCAAAGAAAGCATTGAGTACTTCAGCTTTTCCCACATCATCTGTCACTAGGTTACCTCCCTCATCCAGTAAGGGCCCTGCACCCTCTCTGATCACCCTCTGGGAGCCGACCTTGACCTTGCTCAACCCATTGTCACTAAAAGCAACATAATGAAGACACCAACACACATCCCACCCTGACACACCTTAGAAAGGCCCCTCTCTAAAAACTACAGCCTTACACTGCGGTACCCATCACCTCCTACTTCCCCCTTTCCCCGGGCCTCTGACATTCACGTCCTTGACTCACCAAAGTCCTTTCAGCTGATGGTGACCCCTGCTCTGGGACAGGTTAAGCACAATCCTGCTTCTCTGTATTCCCACAATAACTACAACCTTGGGAACCATATTTCACTGCCCCAGCATTTCGTACTAAGATGATGTATCTCCAACCCCAGCCCAAATCGATCCCTTTGACACCTCCCTATCCGCTATGTAAGCAACCTAGTGTGACGGCGCGTTGGGGGTTCCCCGTCTCCTGCACCCCGAAATGGCACAAACAGACTGTACCAGCCAGTGGAATTGAGGGTGGTTTATTGCTCCTCCAGCACAGCGCAGCACAGATGGAATCTGGTTACAGGAACTGGGCTAGGAGGCCTCAGGCCCCCTTGAGATGGGGGAGACTGGGCCCCTAAAACTCCAGCTCCTCTCCCTAGGCTGTCTCATCCATCCTCCCAGACAGCCACCAACCAACTAACCCACTTCCAGCCCTGCCCCCCAGCCAGGGCCGCATTCACCTTCCTTTGTTCCTCTCCATGGGGGGTGTCTGGCCACTGGTTCAACCAGTTTGTCCTTACCTCTGCCTAGTGAGGTTTTCCCTGCTGGGTCTTGCTCCAGACAGCAGAGGTCACCACAGCCCAGCAAGTACCCCCACTACGTCACAGTTCTCCCCCCTCCGAGAGCGAACTGAGCAGGGTCACTCCGCTCGTGACCTGGGGAAGTTCGGGCCCCTCGCTACGGGACAGCGCGTCGGTGATGATTTTGGCCTCCCCTTGACGTGGATCACTTCCATGTCGTAGTCCTGCAGGAGCAGGCTCCACCGCAGCAGCTTGGCGTTCGTCCCTTTCATCTGGTGTAGCCAGGTCAGGGGGCAGTGGTCGGTGAACACCGTGAAACGCCGGCCAAACAGGTACGGCTGCAGCTTTTGCAGGGCCCACACCATGGCCAGGCATTCCCTCTCTACGGTCGCGTAGCTCCGCTCCCGGGGCAGCAGCTTCCTGCTCAGGTACACGATGGGGTGACGTTCCCCCTTCTCGTCCGCCTGCATCAGCACCGCCCCCAGCCCAGTGTCCGAGGCGTCAGTAAACACGATAAAGGGCTTGTCGAAGTCTGGGTTTACCAACACTGGGGCCTTGGCCAGGGCTCCCTTCAGTGCACAGAGAGCCCTCTGGCACTGCTCCGTCCAGACCACCCTGTCGGGCCTCCCCTTCCTGCACAGCTCTGTGATCGGGGCAGCGATGGAGCTGAAGTTGGGCACAAACCTCCGGTAGTACCCCGCCATCCCAATGAAAGCCTGGACCTGCTTCTTGGTCTGGGGCACAGGCCAGTCCCGGATGGCCTCCACTTTGGCCGGCTCTGGCTTCAAGCAGCCGCTCCCCACCTTATGGCCCAGGTAGGACACTTCGGCCATTCCAACCTTGCACTTCCCAGCCTTTACGGTCAGCCCAGCCTCCCTCAGCCGATCCAGTACCTGGCTGACCTGGGCCACGTGGTCCTCCCAGGACTGGCTGAAGACGCAGATGTCATCGATGTACGCTAGGGCACAGTTCTCCATTCCCCTCAGCAGCTGGTCCACCAGGCGCTGGAAGGTGGCCGGCGCCCCTTTGAGGCCAAAGGGTAGGACCAGGAACTCATAGAGCCCCAGTGGCGTGATGAAAGCCGATTTCAGTCTGGCCTCCTGGTCTAGCGGCACCTGCCAGTAGCCCTTGGTGAGGTCCAGGGTGGTGAGATAGCGAGCTCCCCCCAGCTTGTCCAGGAGCTCATCGGGCCTTGGCATCGGGTAGGCGTCGGACACCGTGATGGCGTTGAGCTTCCGGTAGTCCACGCAGAACCGGATCGACCCGTCCTTCTTGGGAACCAGCACCACGGGAGAGGCCCAGGGGCTGGAGGACGGCTGGATCACCCCCAGGGCCAACATGTCCTGGACCTCTCTCTCCAGGTCCTGGGCTGTTTTCCCTGTGACCCTGAATGGGGAGCAGCGCACCGGGGGGTGAGTGCCCGTCTGCACCCGGTGGACAGCCAGGTTGGTGAGACCCGGCTTGTTGGAGAACAGCTGCTGGTGGGAGCGCAGCACCTCCCGGATCTCGGCCTGCTGGGCCGGGGTGAGCTGGTCCGAGAGGGAAATTGACTCCAGCGAAGAGTCCTCTCCGGTCCCAGGGAACAGGCCCACCAGGGGATCCTCCCCCTGCTCCTCCCAGGGCTTACACACGGCCAGCACCAAGTTCTCCCTGTCCCAGTACGGCTTCATCATGTTAACATGATATACCCGCTGGCCGCGCGTCCGGCCCGTCAGCTCCACCACGTAGTTCACCTCGTTCAGCTGCTTAACCACCTTGAAGGGGCCGTCCCAGGCGGCTTGCAGCTTGTTCTTCCGCACGGGGATCAGGACCATCACCTGGTCCCCGGTAGCGTAGGCGCGGGCCCGTGCATTGCGGTCGTACCAGACCTTCTGCTTCCTCTGGGCCCTGCTCAGGTTCTCTCTGGCCAGGCCCATGAGCTCGGCAAGTCTTTCCCGGAATGTCAGGACGTATTCCACGACCGGCTCACCCTCCGGGGAGACCTTCCCCTCCCACTCGTCTTTCAATAAGTCCAGGGGGCCCCTCACTCGCCTCCCATATAACAGCTCGAACGGCGAGAACCCCGTGGACTCCTGGGGCACTTCCCTGTATGCAAACAGCAGGTGGGGTAGGTACTTGTGCATAAAGGTCCGTAGCATCTGCTTCAGAGTCCCATTGAACCTCTCCACCAACCCGTTGGTCTGGGGGTGATACGCCGAGGCCCAGGTGTGTTGCACCCCACTCTTCTCCCACAAGCACCGGAGCAGGGTCGACATGAAGTTGGATCCCTGGTCCATAAGAACCTCCTGGGGAAACCCCACCCTGCTGAAAATGGTCAGCAGTGCGTCTGCCACCGTGTCTGCCTCGATGGAGGGCAGGGCCACGGCCTCGGGGTAGCGGGTGGCGAAGTCCACCACCACCAGGATGTATTTCTTCCCTGTCCGGGTCGCTCTGTTGAAGGGCCCCACAATATCCATCGCCACCTTCTGGAAAGGCTCCTCTATGATGGGCAGGGGTCTCAATGCAGCTTTCCTCCTGTCTTGGGCCTTCCCCACTCGTTGGCAGGAGTCGCAGGACCGGCAGTACCGCTGGACAGCTGCAAACATCCCCGGCCAATAGAAGTTTTGGAGCAGCCTCAGCCGCGTGCGCCGGATCCCCTGGTGTCCCGAGAACGGGATGTCATGGGCCAGGTGTAGCAGCTTGCGGCGATACCTTTGGGGAACCACCAGCTGCCGCTGGAGCCCCCACTTGCCTACCGTCCCGGGGGAAAGCCATTCCCGGTACAGAAATCCCCTCTCCCACCGGAACTTCTCCTGGCAATCTCCTCCTAGGGGTTGAGCGGCACCCAGGTCAGCCCGGTCCCTCAGGGCCTGCAAGGAGGGATCCGCTCGCACCTCCGCCTGGAATTCAGCGGCTGGGGCTGGGACAGGGCCGTGGTTCCCCCCACTGCCTAGGTCCAACTCTAGGTCTGCTGGGACGGGGCCCTGGGCCCCCTGTTGGGGAACCTCCTCGAGTTCCGGGCCGCAAGCCCCTCGCTTGCTCTGGCTACGGGTGGTGACCAGCGTCCTGTGGGGTCCGTCTGGCCACTCCTCTAGGTCACTCCCCATTAGCACGTCGGTGGGCAAGTGCGGGTGCACCCCCACTTCCTTGGGGCCCTCCTTGGCCTCCCATTTCAGATGCACCCTGGCTACGGGTACCTTAAAGGGGGTGCCGCCTATGCCCCTCAGTGTCAGCTGAGTGTCGGGTAGCATACGGTCTGGGGCCACTATGTCGGGCCGGGCCAGTGTCACCTCCGCCCCCGTGTCCCAGAAACCCGTCACCTTCCTACCATCCACCTCCAGGGGTATGAGGCAGTCCCTCCGTAGGGGCCGCCCCGCCCCCACCCGGTGCACGGATAAATATGTCTCCCGAGGGTCAGACCTCCCAGGGGAGGGGCACTGAGCATCCTTCCCCCCTCCCCGAGCGGAGGTTTGCCGGCCAGCCCCTGCCACTGGGGCAGCCTGCCCTTCCTCCCGCCCCAGCCAGTTAACCCTGGAACGTCCCAGGTCATGGGACCTGTTCTTGCGCCTGGTGCATTGAGCCCTCTTGTGGCCCCGTTGCCCACAGCGATGGCAAGTTAGGTTCTGTGGGCCCATTCGGGTCGGCTCTGCCCAGGCCCTGGCTGGTTTTCTGGGGTATCGATGACTGGTCCTGGTCCCTGGGGCTCGCCTCGGAGGTGTCTCTCTCCGTTGCTCCGCCGAGAACCGGTCTCTGCGCGATTCTCTTTCTCTCCTGGACTCCCGTTCACCCTCGGACCGGCTCTCCATGAACTCATCCGCCAGTCTCCCAGCCTCCTGGGGGTTCTCTGGTCTCCGGTCCTTGAGCCACAGCCTCAGTTTGGGTGGGCACGCTTCATAGAACTGCTCCATCATGACCAGCTTGAGCAGCTCCTCTGCGGTCTGGGCTCCGACTCCCGAGACCCACTTGCGGCAGTATTGCGCCAGGCGGGAGGCCAGATCCACATAGGTCTCCCGTGGCCCTTTCTGTACCCCCCGGAACTTCTTCCTGTACAGCTCGGGGGTCAGCCCGAACTTGTGCAGCAGGGCCTCCTTGACTCGGTTGTAATCCCCTGGCTGTAGGTCCTCCAGCTGACTGAGCACTCCGGCCGCCTCCTGGTTCAGTGCGGGGATGAGCTCCTGCAGCCAGTCAGCTGGGGGGACCTGTTGCAGCCCACAGGCCCTCTCAAAGGAGCTGAGGAACCCGTCTATGTCGCCCACGTCCTTCAATTGGGCCACCGTGAGCCTCTCCAAGCGCCTGGCATCCCCGGGACTCTGGGGCCCATCCACTCTTGGCGCAGCCGGGGCCCCGCAGGTTCTCCGCTCTGCCATGGCCAGCTCATGCTGTCGCTGCCTCTCTCGATCTTGGCGCTCCTTCTCTCGGTCCTCTACTTCCAATTCCTTCATCCGCAGCTGGATCTCCAGCCGCCGCAGCTCCGCTGGTCTGGCCCCTGCCCTATATGGGCTACGGCTTGCAGGCCTCCCGGGAGACGCTGTCTCATCTCTCCGGTGGGTTCCAGCGCTCCTCCCCCTCTCTGAGCCTGACACACTCTCAGGTGGGGTCTGGCTGCTTCCCCTGGGGACAAGATCCTGGCCCCGTGGCTGGTCATTCTCTTCCAGCTGGGTAATCAGCTGGGCCTTGGTTGCTTTCCGCACAGGCAAGCCCCTCTCTCTGCACAGCCCCACCAGCTCTGCCTTCAAGAGTCGGGCGTAGGCCATCTGCCCGCTGGTCCCCTTGGTGCAGACTCACCAGTCTAGTGCTGCAGCGCCCCACGATTCCCAGGAACCGCTTCGCTCTGTCTCCAGCACGCCTGGCTCCAGGGCTCTTGCTTCTACTGCGCCTTGTCACTTGCCGCTGGGAGCTTCATCCACGGGGTGCAGTGCATCCCACTTCTGACACCAGTGTGACGGCACGTTGGGGGTTCCCCGTCTCCTGCACCCCGAAATGGCACAAACAGACTGTACCAGCCAGTGGAATTGAGGGTGGTTTATTGCTCCTCCAGCACAGCGCAGCACAGATGTAATCTGGTTACAGGAACTGGGCTAGGAGGCCTCAGGCCCCCTTGAGATGGGGGAGACTGGGCCCCTAAACTCCAGCTCCTCTCCCTAGGCTGTCTCATCCATCCTCCCAGACAGCCACCAACCAACTAACCCACTTCCAGCCCTGCCCCCCAGCCAGGGCAGCATCCACCTTCCTTTGTTCCTCTCCATGGGGGGTGTCTGGCCACTGGTTCAACCAGTTTGTCCTTACCTCTGCCTAGTGAGGTTTTCCCTGCTGGGTCTTGCTCCAGACAGCAGAGGTCACCACAGCCCAGCAAGTACCCCCACTACGTCACACCTAGGAGCAAACTCTATTTACATAACCACACCCATGTCCTTCCCCCTCCCAGCCAGCCGCAGGGACGTGTTCATTCAGACCCTGCTTATGCTTGTGACAGGCGCTTCCACCTTGGGCTGGTGCTTAGCTCCGGCACCCTCCCTCCTCGCAGGGACCTTGAGCCCGGGCTGCAGTCTCAGCCAGAGCAGCCCATACACCGTAAGCCCAAGCGGGCTGGTGCAGACTTTTCTTTGCTGTGTAGACACACCCTTTGAGCTGCACCCAGAGCAGGAGCAAGCTGTGAAACTTCTAGCAATGGGCCTAGTGACAGGGAGCAGATGGAGAGCTGGCTCCGTAACTCAGCCACCCAGGTGGGTCCCTGCCGGCGGCTGGCTGAACGCTGGTGGGATGGCATGGGGCTGTCGCAGGGCTCTCTGGCTCATGGAGAACTCTTCCAGCAGATTCAGGCTGTTGGGTAACCCAGGCTCACGTGGGCTCAGAGCGATCCCGGCACAGTGCTGAGTTCCCCTATTACTGTGATGGTCCCAGCAGCCTACGGGGGGCGTTAATGCAGCATTTCCTTCCCTGGTGCATTTCCAGGTTCTTGGGGTGTCTGTGTCTGGCTGGCAGTGTGCGTGCCCGGGGGGGGGCAGAGTGACCCCCGGGCAGGCTGTGTGCCTCATCGTGCTGCTTTTTGGAGAGTGAGCCACTGGTGCGCAGCGAGGTCGTCTGGGTTCTCGCCAGCAGGCCTGTTCGCCGGCCTGGTGTGGGCGTGCCAGTCCCAGAGCCAGATTCTCTGCCCGTGTGAGTCGGCAGAGCTAGGCCAGCAGGGATCAGGCCCCAGCGAGGCAGGGGGCTGCTTGCTACCCTGACAGGTGCGTGGGAGGGTGGCTGCTGCCGGGCCAAGGCGGAGCCGCGACGCCCAGGCCCTGATTCTGCCCCGTGCGAGCTGGCGGGGGCGCGAGGCGTCACGAATGCTGCATCCTTGGCACGTCTGGCGCCCTCGGGAACGTTCTCCGGAGGCCTGGGGCCACCTGCTGGACGGTCTGTGCCTGTCTGCTGCCAGGTCTCCCGCCCACTGCACCCTCCATGGGAACAGCAGCACGGCCAGGCCGGGCCAGGCTAGCAGCCCCTCTCGCCCGCGGGCCCAGGAGCTTCAGAACAGAGCAGTTACGGAGAGACCCAGGCCCTGACCTCCAGCCCCAGCTCCTGCCACTCCCAGGCGTAAGCAGAGGGCAGCCTGCCTTGCCCTCATCCAAGATGGCCGCCCCCAGGATGCCTGCATCCAAGATGGTTTCCTTAGTAAGCATCCCTGGCAGCTTCAACATGGCTGCCCCCTGACTTGCCCTCATCCAAGATGGCTGCCCCCAGGATGCCTGCATCCAAGATGGTTTCCTTAGTAAGCATCCCTGGCAGCTTTAACATGGCTGCCCCCTGACTTGCCCTCATCCAAGATGGCCGCCCCCTGGATGCATGCATCCAAAATGGCTTCCTTAGTAAGCAACCCTGGCAGCTTCAACATGGCTGCCCCCTGACTTGCCCTCATCCAAGATGGCCGCCCCCTGGATGCATGCATCCAAAATGGCTTCCTTAGTAAGCAACCCTGGCAGCTTCAACATGGCTGCCCCCTGACTTGCCCTCATCCAAGATGGCCGCCCCCTGGATGCATGCATCCAAAATTGCTTCCTTAGTAAGCAACCCTGGCAGCTTCAACATGGCTGCCCCCTTACTTGCCCTCATCCAAGATGGCCGCCCCCAGGATGCCTGCATCCAAAATGGCTTCCTTAGTAAGCAACCCTGGCAGCTTCAACATGGCTGCCCCCTGACTTGCCCTCATCCAAGATGGCCGCCCCCTGGATGCCTACATCCAAAATGGCTTCCTTAGTAAGCAACCCTGGCAGCTTCAACATGGCTGCCCCCTTACTTGCCCTCATCCAAGATGGCCGCCCCCAGGATGCCTGCATCCAAAATGGCTTCCTTAGTAAGCAACCCTGGCAGCTTCAACATGGCTGCCCCCTGACTTGCCCTCATCCAAGATGGCCGCCCCCTGGATGCATGCATCCAAAATTGCTTCCTTAGTAAGCAACCCTGGCAGCTTCAACATGGCTGCCCCCTTACTTGCCCTCATCCAAGATGGCCGCCCCCAGGATGCCTGCATCCAAAATGGCTTCCTTAGTAAGCAACCCTGGCAGCTTCAACATGGCTGCCCCCTGACTTGCCCTCATCCAAGATGGCCGCCCCCTGGATGCCTACATCCAAAATGGCTTCCTTAGTAAGCAACCCTGGCAGCTTCAGCATGGCTGCCCCCAGCTTTGCCCTCACCCAAAATGGCCGCCGCCATGGGCGCTCTGAGCAAAGATGGCGGCTCCCCGTTTGGTTCCGGCTGGCGAGCTGGGCTGCCCTTAGCTGACATGGCCGACGGGGCGTCACTGGGAGCCGGTCCAGGCTTTCCGGCGCAGCCTCCCCGTGGAGCGGCCCGAGGGGCGGGGCCGCGAGAAAGTGAAAGTGTCGGAAGCGCCGCGCGCAGCGACCCCCCCCCGCCCCGGCCGCGAGGTGAGAGCGCGGGGGCAGGGGGAGCCCGGGATAGAGCCCCCCGAGACAGAGCCCCCCCCCCGAGACAGAGCCCCCCCCGGGACAGAGCCCCCCCGTTCTGCCCCCCGCCCCCCCGAGACAGACCCCCCCGTGACAGTCCCCCCCCGAGACAGAGCCCCCCCCGAGACAGAGCCCCCCCGTTCTGCCCCCCGCCCCCCCGAGACAGACCCCCCCCGTGACAGCCCCCCCCCCCGAGACAGAGCCCCCCCCCCGAGACAGAGCCCCCCCCGGGACATAGCCCCCCCATTCTGCCCCCCGCCCCCCCGTGACAGCCCTCCCCCGAGACAAAGCCCCCCCCCGGGACAGAGCCCCCCCGTTCTGCCCCCCGCCCCCCCGAGACAGAGCCCCCCCCCGTTCTGCCCCCCGCCCCCCCGAGACAGAGCCCCCCCGCACCCCCCCGTCCCCCTCCCGGGATAGAGCCCCCTGAGACAGCCCCCCCCCCGCATCCCCCCGTTCTGTCCCCCGCCCCCCGGGACAGAGCCCCCCCGCTCTGCCCCCTGAGCCCCTCTGAGACAGAGCCCCTGACCCCCCCCCGTCCAGAACCTGCCCCCCCCCAGGATAGGGCCTGACCCCTCCCCCAGGACAGAGCCCTCCCTGCTGTTTAGCCCTCCCCTGCACACCGCTGCCCCCCCCGGGATAGAGCCCCCTGCTGACCCCCCCAGGTGCACAGGCCCCAGCTGAGCCCCTCCTCCCTGGGTGAGCCCCCCCCGCAGGAGACCCCAGACGCTCGCCCCACCCCTGGGAGAGGTGGCTCCGGGCCCGGCCATGCCCCGTCTGGAGGAGGTGGCCAACGTGGCGCTGCGGGTGCCCAGCATCGTGGTGCTGGACCTGCTCTACCGCTGGGACGTCCAGGCCTTTGCGGAGCTGCTGCGGCCCCAGCTGGAGGAGGCCTCGCTCCGGCGCCGCGCCCTGTGGCTCGCCTACTACCTGGGTGAGGCGCCCGGGGGCCACGGGGTGGGGGTGTCGGTTCTGCCCTGGGGCCACCTGCCCTCCTGTGTCATGCAGCCAGCGCGCTTGGCTCCTTCGCCCCGTCCCGCTGGCGCTGCGTGTCTGCTGCACGTGGGGGGAAGGCTCCGGAGGAGCAGGCGGTGCCCGCGTGGGGCACGAGGGCATGGGCGGAGACTGGGGGTGCTGCTCCCCACACTGGCTGTGTGGCTAGCGGGGGGCACAGTGCCCCCGGGCACGGCCCTCCCTCAGCCTCGCGGGCGCCGAGGGATGGACCACGCGGTCACGGTAGCGAACGCAGCGGGCCCCGGAGCGCGCAGGGTGTCCCGTTCTATTCCAGCGCTGGCTCCGTGTGGAGAGGGTGTGGCAGCACGTTGGGGTCCCCCGCCTTCTGCACCCCCGTAGTGGCACGAACAGACTCCACCAGCCGGTAGAACAGAGGGAGTTTACGTTGGGGTCCAGGTGGGCCGGGCCTCGTGCGTCTCCCACAAGCACTGGAGCGGGGCCGACAGGAAGTGGGACCCCCGGTCCTTGAGGACCTCCTGGGGAACCCCACCCTGCTGAAAAGGGCCAGCACTGCATCTGCCACCGTGTCTGCCTCGATGGAGGGCAGAGCCACGGCCTCGGGGCAGCGGGGAGCCGTATCCACGGCTACCGGGATGTACTTGTTCCCCATCCGGGTCGCCTGGCCGACAGGCCCCTCTGCCTCCATTGCTGCCTTCCACAACCGCTCCTCTATACGGGGTAGGGACCCCCAAGCCGCTTTCCTCCCATCTTGGGCCTTCCCGCCCCCCTGGCAGGAGTCACAGGACCGACAATATCGCTGCACGGCCGCAAATATCCCGGCCAGTAGAAGTGTTGGAGCAGCCTCAGCCGGGTGCTCCGGATCCCCCGGCGTCCCTCAAAGGAACGTTGTGGGCCAGATACAGCAGCTTGCGGTCATACTTTTGGGGGACGACCAGCTGCCACTGGACCCCCCATGCCCTCACCTTCCTGGGGGGGAAGCCATTCCCGGAACAGGAATCCCCACTCCCACAGGAATCTCTCCTGAGGCCAGCCTGGTCCCTCAGCCTCTGCAAGGCGGGGTCTGCCTGCACCGCAGCCTGGAATTCAGCCACAGGGGCAGGAATCGGGACCTGTTCCCTGCCCCTACCTAGGTCCGGAGTCCCAGCCTGGCTGGACCCCGTGTCCGCTGGGATGGGACCCTGAGCTCCCTGCAGGGAGCCCTCCCCTGGGTCAGGGTCACCAGCCTCTCGCTGGCTCTGGCTACGGACGGTGACCAGGGCCCCATGGGGTCCGTCTGGCCACTCCTCTAGGTCACCCTCCATCAACACCTCCGTGGGCAAGTGCCAGTGACCCCTAGTTCCTTGGGGCCCTTGGCCCCCCATTTCAGATGCACCCGGGCTACGAGCACCTTAAACGGGTCCCGTCTATGCCCCTCAGGGTCAGCCGAGTGTTGGGCACCATGTGGTCTGGGGCTACGACCTCGGGCCGGGCCAGCGTCACCTCCGCCCCCGTGTCCCAGTAGCCCGTCACCGCCCTGCCATCCACCTGCAGGGGCACGAGGCTCTCACCCTGCCGGGGCCGCCCTGCCCCCACCCGGTACACGGAGCAATCTGCCTCCGGAGGGTAAGATCTCCCAGGGGAGGGGCACTGAGCATCCTCCCCCCACTCTGAGCTGAGGTTTGCCTGCTGGCCCCTGCCTTTGGGGCAGCCTGCCCTTCCCCCAGCCCCAGCCAGTTAACCCTGGGAAATCCCAGGTCTCAGTGCCTGGTGCACTGAGCCCTCTTGTGGCCTTTTTGCCCGTAGCGATGGCAAGTTAGGCCCTGCGGGTCCCTTTGGGCCGGTTCTGTCCGGGCCCTGGCTGGTTCTCTGGGGCGCAGACGACTGGTCCTGGTCCCTGGGGCTCCCCTCGTCGGTGCCTCTCTCCGTCGCTCAGCCGAGAACCGGTCTCTGTGCGATTCCCTCTCTCGCCGCGATTCCCGTTCACACCCGGACCGGCTCTCCATGAACTCATCTCCCGGCCTCCTGGGGGGGTCTCTGGTCTTCGGTCCTTGAGCCACAGCCTCAGGCTGGGTGTGCACGTGTGACGGCGCGTTGGAGTTTTCCTGTCTCCTGCACCCCCGTAGTGGCACGAACAGACTCCCCGAGCCAGTAGAACAGAGGGAGTTTATTGCTTCTCCAGGGTACAGCACAGCACAGATGGAATCTGGTTACAGGAACTGGGGCTAAGAGGCCTCAGTGCCCCCCCCTTGAGATGGGGGGTGGCTGGGCCCTACAATCCCAGCCCCCTCCCTAGCTCCTTCTCCCCTGCTTCCTAGACAGAAACTAAAGACTGTCCCTTCCAGCCCTGCCCCCCAGCCAGGGGCGGCATTCCACCTTCCTTTGTTCCTTTCCTTGGGGGGTAGCTGGTCAGACAGGTTGAGAGACCCTCTTTGCATAATGACTCACCCCCCGCCCTGCTGGGCCATGCTGCAGCCAGCAGCCAGTGGAGGTCACCCACAACCCACTGCCCAGCATAGCAACCTGCAAGGTACCCCCACTACGTCACAGCACGCTTCATAGAACTGCTCCATCTGATCAGCTTAATCAGGTCCCCTGCGGGTCTGGGCTCCGACTCCAGACACCCACTTGCGGCAGTATTGCACCCGGCGGGAGGCCAGGTCTCCCATGGCTCCTTCTGCACCCCCCTGGAACTTCTTCCTGTACATCTCGGGGCTCAGCCTCCTTGACCCGCTGGTAATCGCCTGGCTGTAGGTCCTCCGGCTGGTTGAGCACCCCAGCAGCCTCCTGGCTCAGTGCGGGGACGAGCTCCTGCAGCCAGTCAGCTGGGGGGACCCGTTGCAGTCCACAGGCCCTCTCAAAGGAGCTGAGGAGCCCGTCTATGTCGCCCATGTCCTTCAATTGGGCCACCACGAGCCTCTCCAAGCGTCTGGCAGCCCCGGGGCCCATCCACTCTTGGCGCAGCCGGTGCCCCGCCGGTTCTCCGCTCTGCCATGGCCAGCTCATGCTGCCGCTGCCTCTCTCGGTCCTGGACTTCCAATTCCTTCATCCGCAGCTGGATCTGCAGCCGCTGGAGCTCTGTTGGGTTGGACCCTGCCCTGGACGAACTGCGGCTGGCAGGACTTTCCTGGGAAGCTGTCCCGTCTCCCCGGCGGGCTTCAGTTCTCCACCCCCTCTGGGAGCCTGACACGCTCCTAAGGGGGGGTCTGGCTGCCCCCCACAGGGACAGGATCCCAGCCCCATGGCTGCTCCTTCTCTTCCAGCCGGGCAATCAGCTGGGCCTTGGTTGCGTTCCCCATGGGCAGGCCCCTCTCTCTGCACAGCCCCCCCAGCTCTGCCCTCAGGAGTCGGGCGCAGGCCATCGCCCCGCCGATCCCCTTGGTGCGGACTCACCGGCCTAGTGCTGCAGCGCCCCACGACTCCCGGGAACCGCTTCGCTCTGTCTCCAGCACGCCTGGCTCTACGCCCTCTCCCTGCTGCAGCGCCCCACGACTCCCAGGAACCGCTTCGCTCTGTCTCCAGCACGCCTGGCTCTACGCCCTCTCCCTGCTGCAGCCCTGAGCCGGGTGTAATGGGCAGCTGCGCGGGCGCCCAGCATAGGGGAGCGGGTCGGGTGCTGTCCCGGGCTGTGGGTGGGCAGCGCCGTGCCGGGAGCCTCGGGCCGGGCTGACGGGTGTTTCTCTGCCTTGCCAGGCCACGTGCTGTGTGCGGTGGTGCTGCTGCTCCCGCTCCGGGCCCTGGTGAGGCTGTACCTCTACAGCCTGACGCTGCTGCTGCTCTTCGTGGGGCACCAGACAGCCAGGTGAGCCAGCGACCCGCCTGCCTTGCCCCCAGGGCTCCGCTCTTGCCACGGGCAGGCCTCGGGCACCCCAGTGTACGCGGCTTTCCCAGGGCAAGTGGGGCCCGGCTGCCCACTTCGTAGCGCTGGCTGCCAGGGCTGGAGGTGGGCGCTGCCAGGCTGGGACTCCGACGCCGGGCCCTGGGCTGCCGGGTGGAGGATCGCGGGCGCATACCTGGGGCTGGGGGACCGCAGTGGGTCAGGGGCGCTGCGGCTAAGGGCTCCTCTCTCCTTCCAGGGACTACGTTCGCCATGAGCTGGAGGCCGAGTTCCGGGGGGCCGTGTTCCAGGACCCCGTGGCGCTCAGCCGCTTCATCACCGCCCTGACGGGTGAGGCTGCCCCGGGGCACGTCCCTGGGGCCCCTTCCTGAGACACCCTCCCTGCGGGGCCAGCCCCCCTCCCCCTTCGGCTAGGGGATCAGCTGGGAGCCTCCGGGCTGGGGCGTGGCCACGTGGGTGTGTCCCAGGGCCATGGCATTCCCCAGAAACGGGAGCGGCCATAGCGCGTGTGACGTGGCAAAGAGGGCGGCCAGTGGACGCTGGCGCCCGGGGCGGCCCTGCCATGGTCCGGGGAGACCGCTGCAGGCAGCTCACCCAGCGTCCCAGGGCGCGCGGGGGCCAGCTGAGCAGCACCCCGGCGCATCCCGCGCCGCTCGACCGAGAGGGGTCCGAGCCCCGGCCGTGTCTCTGCTCGCCCTGGAGCGCGTGAATTCACACCCCTGCTCCGGCGCCCAGCGCGGCTGGGCAGGACGTAGGGCTGGTCTGAGCGCGGCTGGGCAGGACGTAGGGCTGGTCTGAGCGCGGCTGGGCAGGACGTAGGGCTGGTCTGAGCGCGGCTGGGCAGGACGTAGGGCTGGTCTGAGTGCGGCTGGGCAGGACGTAGGGCTGGTCTGAGCGCGGCTGGGCAGGACGTAGGGCTGGTCTGAGCGCGGCTGGGCAGGACGTAGGGCTGGTCTGAGCGCGGCTGGGCAGGACGTAGGGCTGGTCTGAGCGCTGCTGGGCAGGACGTAGGGCTGGTCTGAGCGCGGCTGGGCAGGACGTAGGGCTGGTCTGAGCGCGGCTGGGCAGGACGTAGGGCTGGTCTGAGCGCGGCTGGGCAGGACGTAGGGCTGGTCTGAGCGCGGCTGGGCAGGACGTAGGGCTGGTCTGAGCGCGGCTGGGCAGGACGTAGGGCTGGTCTGAGCGCGGCTGGGCAGGACGTAGGGCTGGTCTGAGCGCGGCTGGGCAGGACGTAGGGCTGGTCTGAGCGCGGCTGGGCAGGACGTAGGGCTGGTCTGAGCGCGGCTGGGCAGGACGTAGGGCTGGTCTGAGCGCGGCTGGGCAGGACGTAGGGCTGGTCTGAGCGCGGCTGGGCAGGACGTAGGGCTGGTCTGAGCGCGGCTGGGCAGGACGTAGGGCTGGTCTGAGCGCGGCTGGGCAGGACGTAGGGCTGGTCTGAGCGCGGCTGGGCAGGACGTAGGGCTGGTCTGAGCGCGGCTGGGCAGGACGTAGGGCTGGTCTGAGCGCGGCTGGGCAGGACGTAGGGCTGGTCTGAGCGCGGCTGGGCAGGACGTAGGGCTGGTCTGAGCGCGGCTGGGCAGGACGTAGGGCTGGTCTGAGCGCGGCTGGGCAGGACGTAGGGCTGGTCTGAGCGCGGCTGGGCAGGACGTAGGGCTGGTCTGAGCGCGGCTGGGCAGGACGTAGGGCTGGTCTGAGCGCGGCTGGGCAGGACGTAGGGCTGGTCTGAGCGCGGCTGGGCAGGACGTAGGGCTGGTCTGAGCGCGGCTGGGCAGGACGTAGGGCTGGTCTGAGCGCGGCTGGGCAGGACGTAGGGCTGGTCTGAGCGCGGCTGGGCAGGACGTAGGGCTGGTCTGAGCGCGGCTGGGCAGGACGTAGGGCTGGTCTGAGCGCGGCTGGGCAGGACGTAGGGCTGGTCTGAGCGCGGCTGGGCAGGACGTAGGGCTGGTCTGAGCGCGGCTGGGCAGGACGTAGGGCTGGTCTGAGCGCGGCTGGGCAGGACGTAGGGCTGGTCTGAGCGCGGCTGGGCAGGACGTAGGGCTGGTCTGAGCGCGGCTGGGCAGGACGTAGGGCTGGTCTGAGCGCGGCTGGGCAGGACGTAGGGCTGGTCTGAGCGCGGCTGGGCAGGACGTAGGGCTGGTCTGAGCGCGGCTGGGCAGGACGTAGGGCTGGTCTGAGCGCGGCTGGGCAGGACGTAGGGCTGGTCTGAGCGCGGCTGGGCAGGACGTAGGGCTGGTCTGAGCGCGGCTGGGCAGGACGTAGGGCTGGTCTGAGCGCGGCTGGGCAGGACGTAGGGCTGGTCTGAGCGCGGCTGGGCAGGACGTAGGGCTGGTCTGAGCGCGGCTGGGCAGGACGTAGGGCTGGTCTGAGCGCGGCTGGGCAGGACGTAGGGCTGGTCTGAGCGCGGCTGGGCAGGACGTAGGGCTGGTCTGAGCGCGGCTGGGCAGGACGTAGGGCTGGTCTGAGCGCGGCTGGGCAGGACGTAGGGCTGGTCTGAGCGCGGCTGGGCAGGACGTAGGGCTGGTCTGAGCGCGGCTGGGCAGGACGTAGGGCTGGTCTGAGCGCGGCTGGGCAGGACGTAGGGCTGGTCTGAGCGCGGCTGGGCAGGACGTAGGGCTGGTCTGAGCGCGGCTGGGCAGCACGTAGGGCTGGTCTGAGCGCGGCTGGGCAGCACGTAGGGCTGGTCTGAGCGCGGCTGGGCAGGACGTAGGGCTGGTCTGAGCGCGGCTGGGCAGGACGTAGGGCTGGTCTGAGCGCGGCTGGGCAGGACGTAGGGCTGGTCTGAGCGCGGCTGGGCAGGACGTAGGGCTGGTCTGAGCGCGGCTGGGCAGGACGTAGGGCTGGTCTGAGCGCGGCTGGGCAGGACGTAGGGCTGGTCTGAGCGCGGCTGGGCAGGACGTAGGGCTGGTCTGAGCGCGGCTGGGCAGCACGTAGGGCTGGTCTGAGCGCGGCTGGGCAGCACGTAGGGCTGGTCTGAGCGCGGCTGGGCAGGACGTAGGGCTGGTCTGAGCGCGGCTGGGCAGGACGTAGGGCTGGTCTGAGCGCGGCTGGGCAGGACGTAGGGCTGGTCTGAGCGCGGCTGGGCAGGACGTAGGGCTGGTCTGAGCGCGGCTGGGCAGGACGTAGGGCTGGTCTGAGCGCGGCTGGGCAGGACGTAGGGCTGGTCTGAGCGCGGCTGGGCAGGACGTAGGGCTGGTCTGTGCCCCGCGCTGCAGGTGGGCCGGACAGGCGGGCGCGACACCCGCTCAGTTACACGCTGCAGCGCGCTAACCGGCCTGCTCTCCCTCCCCGCCAGGCCAGGTCCTCGTGAGCTCCCTCTGTGCCCTCCTCGTGCGCAGCAGGCAGGTGTGGCTGTTCTGTGCCCCGCTGCTGCCGCTGCTGGCCCGGCTCTGCGGCCTCCCGCTCCCGGCGCTTCCCCTGGTCAACACCTTTGCCACCTTCCTCACCGTGGCGGAGGTGCTGTACGTGGCGGCCTCCCACCTGCCGGCGCCCGGGCACCTGGCGGCTGCGGCCTGCAGGGCGGTGGCTCAGGTGAGCAGCGGCTTGCGGGGGGCGGGGGGCAGCTCGGGGCAGGTCACACAGCGCCGGCTCCTCCTCCCCAGGGCCTGCAGCTGGACAGGCTGGTGGGGCTGGCCATGGCCCTCTGGAGCCAGCTGGCCATTCCCGTGCTGTTCCTGGTCTTCTGGCTGGTGCTCTTCGCCCTCCGGGTCTCCTCTCTCCTGGCCTCTTCCAGCGGCCTCCCTGCCCAGCAGGGGCTGCTCTTCCTGTTCCTCAGCAGGTAGGCAGGGCGGCGGGGTGCCGAGCGTGGCTGTTGCATGGTCTGGGACGGGTGGGGACCTCAGGCCGTCCGGCCCCCGAGACCCAGGGCCCCCTCTGCCCCACGGCGGGCTGGAGCGCAATCTCCCAGGCTGGGCCCCCCGGGCCGTGGGGTGCGAGGGGAACGTGGGGAGAGTCTCTCCGCTGGGGCCTCCCTCAGCGAGGGGGTTCTGCTTCTCGCTTGTGTGCGGCCCACAACTGATCGTTTCTGTGGGTCAGCAGCCCTCCACCCTAAAACGGTCCCTGGACACAGGCCACGGGTGATGTGGCGCACGCGGCTCGCTCAGCCCCATGGCTCGTCCCCGGGGCCCCTGCGGCAGAGCCTGGCCCTCCTGCTCCCCGTCCCCATGGCTCGTCCCCGGGGCCCCTGCGGCAGAGCCTGGCCCGCCTGCTCCCCGTCCCCGGCTCATCCCCGAGGCCCCTGCGGCAGAGCCTGGCCCGCCTGCTCCCCGTCCCCATGGCTCGTCCCCGGGGCCCCTGCGGCAGAGCCTGGCCCGCCTGCTCCCCGTCCCCATGGCTCGTCCCCGGGGCCCCTGCGGCAGAGCCTGGCCCGCCTGCTCCCCGACCCCGGCTCGTCCCCGGGGCCCCTGCGGCAGAGCCTGGCCCGCCTGCTCCCCGTCCCCGGCTCGTCCCCGGGGCCCCTGCGGCAGAGCCTGGCCCGCCTGCTCCCCGTCCCCGGCTCGTCCCCGGGGCCCCTGCGGCAGAGCCTGGCCCGCCTGCTCCCCGTCCCCGGCTCGTCCCCGGGGCCCCTGCGGCAGAGCCTGGCCCGCCTGCTCCCCGTCCCCGGCTCGTCCCCGGGGCCCCTGCGGCAGAGCCTGGCCCGCCTGCTCCCCGTCCCCGGCTCGTCCCCGGGGCCCCTGCGGCAGAGCCTGGCCCGCCTGCTCCCCGTCCCCGGCTCGGGAGCGTCTCACCCCGCGGGGTCTCTTGGCAGCGTGGCTGAGTGCTGCGGCACGCCCTACTCCCTGCTCGGCCTGGCCTTCACCGTCTCCTACCTCGCCCTGGCCGTGCTGAGCCTCTGCAAGTTCTACCTGCTGGGCCACGCCGCCTTCCACAACGGCCACGTCATGCACAGGTGAGGGGCTGGCCCGGCGCTGCAGTGGCGGGTGCCTGGGTACCGGGGAGACCTGCGGGTGCCGGTTGGCTCGAGCTAGCTCCGGGAGCGAGCCGTGGCAGCGCGGGCTGAGCTGCGTGCCGGCTTGCTCGGCTCCGTCCACGTGGGCGGCAGGCGCTGCTCTGACTGCAGGGTACCAGCCAGCTCTGGGGCAGGATGGGCATCGTGCCACCTTCCTCGGGAGTGCAGCAGGGCGCTGCGCCAGCTCTCCCTCGCCCTGTCCCGCACGCTGGGCCTGACTCTTGCGTCCGCACCCACATCCACACCGGCACGCTCCCTGCAGTTACCAGGGCCGCCTGCTCGGGTAGCCAGCGCCGCGCCTGGCCGTGTGCACCACCGAGTGTGTCCGTGCACTGCACGCGTGGTTACCAGGGCCGCCTGCTCGGGTAGCCAGCGCCATGCCTGGCCGTGTGCACCAGTGAGTGTGTCCGTGCACTGCACGCGCTGTTACCAGGGCCGCCTGCTCGGGTAGCCAGCGCCGTGTGCACCAGTGAGTGTGTCCGTGCATTGCACGCGCTGTTACCAGGGCCGCCTGCTCGGGTAGCCAGCGCCGTGCCTGGCCGTGTGCCCCAGCCGCTCCTGGCTTAGACCCCGGGGCGCTTGGCCTCCAGCAGTTGTTGGGCCCACCCGAGCCCGGTTCTCCTGCTCCCCTGCAGGGGCGTGACCGAGGGCGTGACGCTGCTGCTGCTGGCTCTGCAGACGGGGCTGCTGGACCTGCAGATTCTGCAGAGAACCTTCCTCCTCAGCATCATCCTCTTCATCGTGGTGACGTCCACCCTGCAGTCCATGATCGAGATAGCCGACCCCATCGTGCTGGCGCTGGGGGCTTCGCGCAACAGGTACCCGAGCCCTCGGCCCCGCTGCCTGGCCCCGTGCCACCCCGCACCGTGCTGCTGGCCGCCTGGGACTCCGCGCGGGCGGGGCTCCCTCCACAGGGTCCCGGTGCCCTCGCGGGGCTGGGATCGGCCCCTTGGGCCGGCTCCCTCTGCGCCCCCCCCGCCTGGGAGCCGGTGCCAGGCCCCAAGGACTGGCCGCGAGGGGATGCAGAGCAGTGAGCCGAGCTGCCCGGGCCCAGGACCCCCGTGCTGGGTGTGTCCCTCGGGCGCCGGAGCCTGCGGGCTGGCAGGCCCCTGACCCCCTCTTCCTCCAGGAGCCCTTGGAAGCATTTCCGCAGCCTCAGCCTGTGCCTCTTCCTCCTGCTCTTCCCCTGCTTCCTGGCCTACAAGCTCGTCCGCTTCTTCCACATGGACTTCTGGCTGCTCATCCTGGTCTCCAGCTGCCTGCTCACCTCCCTGCAGGTACGTCTCCCCCCCCCCCCCCCCGCAGGTACGCCCCTCGTCCCCCAGTGCCTGTCCCCTTCCCGCAGGTACGTCCCCGTCCCCCCAGTGCCTGTCCCCTCCCTGCAGGTACGTCCCCGTCCCCCCAGTGCCTGTCCCCTCCCTGCAGGTATGTCCCCGTCCCCCCAGTGCCTGTCCCCCTCCCTGCAGGTACGTCCCCGTCCCCCCAGTGCCTGTCCCCCTCCCTTCAGGTATGTCCCCATCCCCCCAGTGCCTGTCCCCCTCCCTGCAGGTATGTCCCCGTCCCCCCAGTGCCTGCCCCCCTCCCTGCAAATACATCCCCTGTCCCCCCAGTTCCTGCCCCCCTCCCTGCAGGTACGCCCCCCAGTGCCTGCTCCCTTCCATGCAGGTACGTCCCCGTCCCCCCAGTGCCTGCCCCCCTCCCTGCAGGTACATCCCCCGTCCCCCCAGTGCCTGCCCCCCTCCCCACAGGTACGCGCCCCTACCCCTCAGTGCCTGCTCCCTTCCCTGCGGGTACACACCACAGAGCCCCCCCTCGCCTCACCGGGTCCCCAGTGCATGCTCCCGCGGGAACACAGGACTGGGAGGGATTTCTGGGGCGGGGCCTTGCTGAGTCCCAATAACCACTCACCTGGTTCTCCGCATCCCCCCTCCCCGGGAGGTGGCGTGGGGCCGGCCAGCCTGGTCGTCGTTGGCGACGAAGCCCCGCCCACCGATTCCGCCCCTCTGTGCCAGGTGATGGGCACCCTCTTCGTCTACGCCCTCCTGGTGGCGGAGCTGCTGTGGGACGCGGCCCTGGCGCGCACGGACGAGCTGGTCTACGGCGTGGGCGCGGTGAGCCGGGTGCTGGAGTTCCTGGTGGCCGTCTGCGTGGTGGCCTACGGCACCTGGGAGTCCGTCTTCGGCGAGTGGAGCTGGATGGGCGCCTCCGTCATCATCATCCACTCCTACTTCAACGTCTGGCTGCGGGCCCAGCTGGGCTGGCGGAGCTTCCTGCTGCGCCGGGCGGCCGCCCGCAAGATCCGCTCGCTGCCCAGGGCCTCCCGGGGGCAGCTGCGGGAGCACCACGACGTCTGCGCCATCTGCTACCAGGTGGGCCCCTCCCCGCGCCACGAAACCCCGCTCCCCGAGCACGCTGCCTGGGTTGAGGGGCGCCCGGGGCCCAAACCCCACCCCTGGCGGCCCACACTGCCCAACTCTCCCCCCACCACCACACTGCGGCCCAAGCCCCAACCCCTGGTGGGTTGAGATCCACAGGGCCCAACTCTCTCCTCTCCCCCCGGCTGCGCCCCATAGCGTGGGAAGGGGTGGCCTAGCCCTCGCTCAGTCAGCTGTTCTCGTCCCCCGGGCTCAGGCAGCACTGCTCTCCGGACCCCAGGGCTGGCGGTCGAGCGGCTCCTGCGGGGGCCCAGCCCTGTGGGGAAGGGGAGGGATGCGCCGCCTGCCGGAGTCTGCAGCCTGCCGGGAGCAGGCGCCCACCCAGCTGTGCTGAGGCCCTGGGACCCAGCAAGGGGCCTCCCGGCACACGGCCCGGCAGGGCGCAGGGCTGAGCGCAGGCCAGCGGGCCGTGGAGGGGAGGGGAAGGAGCATGTCCCAGATCGTCCCCGGGGTGCCGCCTGCGCCTCCCCTTGGGCCTGGCTCCCCTGGGCAGCCGCTCCCGCTAACCCCTCCTCTGCCGCAGGACATGGACGTGGCTGTGATCACCCACTGCGGCCACTTCTTCCACACGGCCTGCCTCCGCAAGTGGCTGTACGTGCAGGACACCTGCCCCATGTGCCACCAGCCCGTGAAGCCCGGGGCCGCCGAGGGGCCGCAGCCGGACGAGCACGAGCGGGCGGAGCCGGAGCACGGCCCAGAGGGGCCCCAGCCGGACGGGGGCGAGCGGGCGGAGCCGGAGCCCGGCCCAGAGGGGCCCCAGCCGGACGGGGGCGAGCGGGCGGAGCCGGAGCCCGGCCCAGAGGGGCCCCAGCCGGACGGGGGCGAGCGGGCAGAGGGGCCCCAGCCGGACGGGGGCGAGCGGGCAGAGCCGGAGCCCGGCCCAGAGGGGCCCCAGCCGGACGGGGGCGAGCGGGCGGAGCCGGAGCCCGGCCCAGAGGGGCCCCAGCCGGACGGGCGCGAGCGGGCAGAGGGGCCCCAGCCGGACGGGCGCGAGCGGGCAGAGGGGCCCCAGCCGGACGGGCGCGAGCGGGCGGAGCCGGAGCCCGGCCCAGAGGGGCCCCAGCCGGACGGGGGCGACCGGGCAGAGCCGGAGCCCGGGGCCGCCGAGAGGCCGCCTGAGAGTGGAGATGCCGGGGCTGTGGGGAGTCCGAGCGCCCCAGCTCCGGGCACCGGCACAGCTTTAGGGGGCGAGGAGCCCAGCTGGCAGGAGCCGGAAGACCCAGCATTGGCAGGGCCCGGCCTGCGTCCAGACGCTGTGCCCAGGGGCGAGGCCACGGACCCGGACCCGGCCGCAGGCCTCCCCCGCCAGTGTCCCAAGGAGGCTGCAGCCCGTGGCCACGTGCCAGTGTGGGGGGCAGAGCCCTGCTGGGAGCCCCACCCCGCCAGTGACGAGGAGCAGGCCCCTGCCAGAGCCCCCCACGGGGCTCAGCCCCAGCCCGGCGCGGGCGCAAGCAGGCAGCGTGACGGAGAACACGGAGGGGGCACGTAGCAGAGGCCGGCACCTCTCGTGGCTCCGCCGGCAGCCGCAGCCCCTCCTCGCGCTGGGCCGGGGTAGGGGAGAGTGCGACCGCTACTGGGGGCGTAACCGCTGGGCCCGGGACGTGCCCGTTCAGCCCCGGACACGGGGCCGAGTGCCCCTTTGTGACTGTCCCCAGGCGCCGCCGGAGTCCCCGTCCTGCTGCGTCTGCCCCGGCTGCAGGGCTGGACCGCTCGGGGCCTGGGTGCCTGTGCCCCGGGGACAGCCAACGGGCCAGGCCCTGCGCCCGGCTCCGAGTGTCTCCCTGTGCCGGGAGGGCTGTGCCCAGGCTGCGGGAGCGGGGCGAGGGTGCACGGCGGGCACAGCACTTCCTGCGGCAGGCAGGCCCGTCGCTGTGCCCTGGGCAGGCTGGGTCTGCGGCGGGCGCGGGCCCTTCTCCAGGCCAGGCCCCGAGGGACGGGGGTGCGGAAGCCGTCGGGCCCTACGCGCCGTGGCGGACGCCGTGGCTGCCAGCGGAGACGGGCCGGCCTCGCGGGGCGGGAGCCACGTGGACAGGAGGCGTCCGCTCCGTGCCAGCGCTCTGCCGGGGGAGGGGCCCTCTGTGCCTAGGGCCTTTGTGTGACCCGCGGGCAGCCCCACAGCCGGCACGGGCCAGCCCTGACTGCGGGGCTCCCTGCCGGGGGGGCTGCGGCAAGCAGGGCGGGGTGCTACAAAAGTGCAATTAAACTCCAGGGACTGTGTGTGCGGCTCGTCACCTGTGAGGGGCAGGATGGGCCCCGGGGTAACCCCCACAGCAGGGAACGGCCCCAGGGCAGCCTGGTCTCACCCCCCCTCGTCTGTCCCCGCCCCGCCCCGGCGCTGCTGCCTGGCTCGGCCCCTTCGGCTCCTCCGTGCTGCTTAGCCGGGCTCTTCCCGCTCCGTCCGAGCTGGAGGGGACAGGCCCTGAGCCCCAGAGCCTGCCGGGGTGGGGAGCAGGCCCCTCTGCTCCCGTGGGGCCATGCGGAGGAGCAGCGGGGGGGCTGGGAGTTCGATTCACCCCCTTGAATCTGGCCTCTCAGCCCTCCTGGCCTGGCCCCTCTCCCAGCCCCCCCCCCAACACCTGGGCTGCACCCTGCTGCTGGGGGGGCAGGAGTTCATTTCGGGCCTGGCTCCTCCTGCAGGGCCTGCTCTGCTGGGCTCGCGTGGGGCGGGGGGTCCGGCAGGCCCTGCGATCTCTGGCCACCTCGGCACGTGGCCCTGCTCCGGTTAGATCCCTCCCAGCTGCCCCGCTCCCCCCAGGGCCCACGTGAGCCGGGCCACGGCCTCACGCCCAGGCCTGGTACCTCCCCTTGCTCTGCCCCTGGGGGCACCAGCCGAGCCTCCGCCGCCTCCCACGTGGGGGGCAGCCCCAGGGCGCTGCTGGCCTGGCTGGGGGCTAAGGGCTGGCAGAGGGGGCCTGGTGCCTTTCCGGCGCCTGCCACTAGATGGGGCAGAGGCCTTTCTGGCAGCGACACCGGGCGCCTGGGCAGCCCGCGGGGTCTCCCGCACGGCCCCAGCCCCGGGCAGCGCCTTTCGCATGGGGTCTGCCCAGGCGCTGGAGAGGCCCCCGGCCGGGCCCGTGGTCGTAGTGCGGCTGATGGGGGGCGCCCCACGGCCTGGGCCTTGTGCCCGTGGCTTCCCCCCCGCGGCGAGTGGTGCCTGCTCTCCCCACAGCTGCCCAGCCAGAGCTGCAGGGGCAGCAAGTGACCCCCCAGCCCTGGGAGAGGAACCCCCCCCCCCACACACACACACTTACCCTGGGGCGAGAGGCTGGCAGGCACCCAGGACACTGCACAAGCCCATTAGCAGGGAGCGAGCGGCCCGCCCAGAGCCCTGGCAGGGGAGGTGAGAATCCCCCGGGAGCCTGCCCAGCCCCACCCCAGCCCCCTTGCACCCAGCCCTACTGGGCCCTTGCCCTGCCCCTGTCCCACCGCCCCCTTGCATTTCCCCATGACCCTTTGCACCTCCCCGGCCCCTTCCACCCCCCCCCTTGCACCTTCACCCCGCCCAGCCCCACACGCCAGCCCCCTTGCACCCAGTGCCAGCCCTCAGAAGCAGGGTTCCTGGGCCGGGCCCTGCACTCCCCCCTCTGGGCGGGGTCCCGATCCTCCCCCAACAGCTGCTTTGTCTGGGCCCCTCAGTCCCCTCGGCCTGCTGGGCCCCTGCTCTCCTGCGCCTTGCCCTGCCGAAGGCCTCGGCAGCCTGAGCCCGGCCCCGTCCTGCCCAGCACCGCGGGCGCCTTGCAGAGCCCAGTGCCCCCCAGTGCCCGGGGGGCACTCAGCCGGCAGGGCCGTGCAACGGTCATTGGTTCCAAGGGGCTGAGCACGGGGTGGCGGGCAGACAAAGGGGCAGCCGGGTCCCCGCCCCGCGAGACTCCCGGCCCTTCCCCCGGGCTCCCCGCCTTCTCCCTGGGACGTGGAGCTCGGCCCGGCCCCGGCCCTTTCCTAGATCCCTGGGGGATTCCCTGCTCTGCCCCCGCCGGCCTCCTGCCCTGGTCCTGTGTGCCCTGCGGCCAGTCCATGCCCCCAGGGAGCCAAGGGGACGTGGCACCAGGGCAGCCTGTGGGCACTCGCCCGGCGCGGAGCCCCCCGTCCCCAGCGGTGAGCGCCCCTCGCCGGCCTGGCCCCGCTCTCCCTTGGGCGCCCGGGCCTGCTGCCACGCGGGGGGACGCGCTGCTCCGGGCTGTGCCAGCGCCCGCTCCTGGGCATCCCCTGCCAGCGCCTCCGTGAGCCTGGGGCCGCTGAGCCACGCCCCCATCGCTGCCACCCGCCGGCCCTTCACCGCCCCCCTCTGCCTCCCGCCGCCGGCCCCCCTGGGCCAGCACCACAGCCACCCCCGGGCCTCACCGTGCCCGCAGGAACGTGCCCCTCGGCTCCCAGCCCCCTTTCTAGCCTGAGCCCCCTGGGCAGCCGGGCTCTACAGGGTGGATATTGACTGCCCCGGGCCTGCTGCGTATGGACCAGCAATGGCAGGGGCGGGGGGTTCACAGCCGCCTTGGGAAGGGGCCCGGCCTGCAGCGAGGGAGGCGAGACCCAGGCCGGGCCCTGGTGCCCAGTGCAGGGGCATCTCTGGCCCCCCAGCAGCGCCGGGGCACGTCGCTCTGCCCCTCCCGCTGCGCCTCGTTAGCGGCTGGGCTGCCTCCCATCAGGGCTGGATTGCATCAGCGCCGCCGCCAAGCGAGCTGGAAAACAAGGCTCCCCCGGGGCCGTCGCCCGGCTCCGGAACACGCGTCCCCGGGGGCGGCTGCGCGGCTCCTGCTGCCTGGGGGGGAGCGCGGGTGGAAGGGGCCCCTCCCTGCCAGCCTGCAGCTGCCTTCCCGGCCCCTTGTGCCCAGCCCCCCCAGTGTCTCCGGGAGCCCGGGCAGGGCTGCAGCCGTGGGGCATGCCCCCCGTTTAAGGGACAAACCCCCGTGCCAGTCGTCGGCTCACCCCACTCCCGTGCCCCCCGCCTGCCTGGCCGCCGGCCCTGCTGCTCCCGGGGTCCCAGCGTGCGGCAGGAGGGGCCTCCGGAGCCAGCACGTCGGGGTGGCCTCTGGACACCAGCCCCCCCCATCCCGCAGCCCCTGGGATGGGCGGGGCCCGGTGGGGTGTGGGAGCCCCCAGAAAGGGCTGGTGAGCAACCCCTCCCCCTCAGAACCGGCCCCATGCGCAGGGGTGGCGGAGGGGGCGTCTCCCCTGCTTTGCTGGAGCCCTGGCCCCCTGCAGCCTCCTCCTCGGCCCTCCCCGCAGCCGGCTGTGAGGGGGGCCCGAGCTGAGCCCTGCCCCTCGCTCCCAGACCGGTTCGCGCGGCTGCAGCCCCCCTCAGAAGGGCGCTGGGGGGAGGGAGCCAGAGGCTGGAGCTGCCCCAGATGGGGGGTGCCCCCCTACCCCTTTCACTGCCGGGCTGGCAGCTGCTTAGCAAGGCGCCCGGGGGAGCCCGCTGCAGCCGAGCGCCCCGGCCGGGTCCTGTCCCTGGGCTTGGGGAAAGGCGCCCTGGTTCCCAGCCCTGGAGGAGCAAACCGGCCGGTCCCCTCCAAGCGCGGGCGCAGGCCGAGCGAGCGGGGAGGGAGAAACGGCCCCGGAGGCCCCTCCTCGTCGCCTCTGGCCTGCGGGCGCCCCGCGGGATCTCCCGCAAAGGGGCAGGGGGCTGCCGCGGACCAGGAAGGAGCCTTCGGCCAGCAGCTCGTCCCAGCCGGAGCCCAGCCCGGCCCCCTTGCTCGCTGCGCCTGCGCCGGTTCACCCGGGTTCGCTCCCTAAACCCTGCGGCGAGGCCGGGAGGGGCCTGGCCCCGCCTGGTTTCTGGGCAAAGCCTCGGCGAGTTACCGATTGGGGGGGCGGCGGGTCGTCCGGGACCGGAAGAACCAGGAATCGGAGGAGCCGGGTCCGAGGAACCCAAACGGTGCCTGGTGCTGCCGGGAGGGCGGGGGACTGGACTCGCTGCCTCGTGAGGCCCCTGCCCGTTCTCCTGTTACCTGGCTCCACAAGCTCGTTTTAATCCCCTCCCGCCAGCGGGGCGTCTGGAGTGAGACAGGCCGGCGGGCGGGGTGGGGGGAAGGGTTTGGGCGGCGCCGTTTGCCGGCGTGACGAGACAGGCGTTCTCTGCGGGGCGGGGGCCTTGGATCCGCCAGCCATGGGCGGTGGCTGCCCCGTCTCTCGCGCTCCGTGCGGACTTGGATGCTCCGGCCAAGGTCCTGCAGAAGTCCCGCTCGCAGCCCCCTGGCGAGGCCGGGCCGGGGGGCACAGGGGCTGAGCGGATGGTGCCCTGCGCCGGTGCGGTAACAGCATTTGGCTCGTGTCTTTGCCCCGGCGCCTGGAGCCCCTCACCCTGGTGTTGTGCAGAGCTGGGGTCGGACACAGCGGGGCCGCGCTGGGGCAGGGCGGGGCGAGGGGTCCTCTGGCCAGCAGGAACTGGCTTAGCCCCCGTGCCGCCCTGGCCCGAACCAGTCCCACAGCCGGGGGCTGGCCCGGGGTCGCCAGGGGTCTCCGGGCAGAGCGCGAATGGCAGGGCTGCTCGGCCGCGGGGGGCCGGCGAGGCCACGGGGAGCCGCAGGGCTGGGGCTGCCAGCCTGAGGGGAGCCGGCTGTGGTGCGGTGTCAGTACCGTGCTGGTCGCTGGGCTTGGGCGGTGGGCGACCCCTGCTGGCCTCTGTCTGTGAGCACGGCCCAGCGGGGGGGACCTTGGGGGCCCCCAGGACAGTGACTGGACCGGCCCGACCAGCTGAGGGAGGGGAGGAAAAGGAAGGGAGTGTTGGGGGAAGGTCAGTTTTTCGGGCTGGACCCATGCAGGGCACAGTCTGAGGAGAGGCTGGAACCCAGGGGCCCAGGGACCCATCTCAAGGGGGCTGGGGGATCCTGGCCCTGGCTCCTGTAGCCACCTCACGTCTGTGCTGGGCTGTGTCCGGGAGGGGCACTAACCCCCCTGTTCTACGGGCTGGCGGGGCCTGTTCTGGCTGCTCCGGGGGTGCAGGGTGGGGGGACCCCGACGCGCCGTCACACCAGGGTTCTGCCGGGCGCTGAGCGGGTCCCTGCCGTCCAGCTGCCCATCACTGCCCAGCCTGGGCACTCGCGGCTGGGGTGGGCTCTGAGCTTGCAGACCCTCGGCGCTCAGGTGTGGCACGCCGTGCCCGGCTCGGGTGGGACAGGGCGGCAGAGCGGTGCACGCTGAGCGCAGGGTGCTGTGCCTTTCGGGGCTAGGGCAGAGGGGCAGCGTGTGAGGGACCCGCCGGGCAGGCGCCCCAGAAAGCTCAGGCCTGGATTCTGTCGCCTGATCTCCCCCGGGCAGCATGCCGGCACGGCTGGGGACTGGCCACGGCACTGAGCGATGGAGCCGGGTCCCAGGCAGTGGGAGCTCAGCAGCCGGCGAGTTTGCGGGGTCCCAGCCAGTGTCCCTGTAAGCCGGGCGCCTGTGCGGCCGCTCAGGAGAGACTCCACAGCTCGGCTTTCATTTCTGGTGGTGCACGTCCGCACCTGCCTCCGTGCACGCAGCGTGTATGCCGCACATGGACGGTAGCGATTAGCGGGAACACGGGTCCCAGCCCCCAGGGTGCGAACGCCCCCTCGTGGGTTGCACGCGAGTGTGAGCCTGGCACGGGGGCCCGGAGCTCACCAGGACCCTCTAGCAAGGGCTCCGCTTCCCGACACTGGGGACTGGCTAGGGCTGGCAAGCCCTGTGCTCCGGGGATGCCGCTCCTGCCCCAGCTGGCGGAGGCCCGGCTGCAGGGAGGCTCTGGCGGGCGCCGCGCTGCCCTCGGGCCAGGCTGCTGAGCCTTGCGTGCTGCCCCCTGCGCGCCCGCCTGCCGCCCTGCCAGGCTATTTGAACACACGGGAGAGTGGGCGGGCCCCCAGCCTTGCGGGGGGATGACCGGACCCGTGTCCAGTTAATTACTGGGGACAACTAATGACAAAAGGGGCAAGGGGTGCAGGCTAGAGGGTCATAACTAGGGAGCCGGATGGGGACACCGAGCAGAGAACCCCGGCCAGCGCCCACCGCTCCTCAGAGCTGTGGATGGAGCCAGTGGGCGCCGCCCGGAGGAACTCTGCCCGGATTCGTGACACGAGGGAGGAGCGGAAATAGGCCCCCCAGTCGCAGAGCCCCCCTCGTGCAACATCTCACTCCTGGGGTTCTAGACGGCAGCCTTTGCCAGGGCCAGGCGCAGGCCGACGAGGTCTCGCGACTCTGTGGGGCCATGGATGGGGTGTGCGTACAGGAAAAGGGGAGGGGAGAAGTGCAGCCAGAACCTCAATAAGAGGTTCTGGAGGAGCCGGAATAGGGGCTGCAGCCTGGCGCATTCGAGAGATGCCTGCGCCAGGTTCTCCCTCACGCCGCAGAAGGGGCAGGCGTCCGGACGGGGGTGAACCGCGCCACGTACATGCCCGTGCTCACGGCCCCGTGGAGGAGCCGCCAACTGATGTCCCCGACGGGCCCGGAATTAGGTGGGAATAGACGCTGGCCCATCGGGGTCCCCCACCCTCTATAGGTCTGAGATAGTCCTGGGGCGGGACACGAGGGTGGGGAGATGCAGGGTGTGGAGCACGAGCATGTACAGATGTTCCCTAGGCGCAGTCCGGAAACAGACCGGCTGCAGATTTTGCAGCCGGCTGGGAGTCCAGGGGTGGAGAGGCCGGGGGGGCCCGCGGAACAGGGGCCCAATAATAAGGGACGGAGGCTTTGCAGGAAGGGAGGGGCGGGGCGTTCCCTCTCGCATGGACCACTGCAGGAAATCGATAGTGGGCCGCGGCAAAGCCGCCTTCACCTCCTGGAGTAGGCGCAGGGGAGTTCGGGGGGTGGAGAGCCCCATGCGCCGAGCGAGCGCCCGGGGGTCCACCCAGTCCCCCCTGTCGTAGTCCAGGAGGTCCCCGACCATGGTGGTTTCTGCCAGGATCAGCCTCCGGCGCACCGAGGGAGACTCCGCCACCTGCACGCACAAGGCTGGATTGTGGAGCAGGGGCTCCGCGAGGAGGTCTGCCCCCTCGGAGGCCACAACGGACCTGGTCGCCGAGAACAGCTCCAGGTCTGGAGGAGGTCCTGGTAGAATTCCAGCAGCTCTGGGAGGTCTCGCGGAAGGCCCCTCGGGTAGATAAGGAAGAGCTGCCGGTCGTATCGGAGCCCTCGGAGGCGGCGGAGGAAAGCGCGCGCCAAGGTGCCCCATGCCGGACTACCTGCACTGAAGAGGAGTCTCTGCAGGGCCTGGAGGCGGAAGGTCCGGACCTGGCTGTGCACGCAGACCAGGCCCTGGCCCCCCTCCTCCAGGGGGAGGGACAGGACCCCTGCAGAGACCCAGTGCAGTCCCGGCCAAAGGAACCCCAAAGCTGCCCTCTGGAGCTTGGCCGGGACCTCCGGGGCCGGGCACAGGGTGTTGAGCCGGTGCCAGAGCATGGACAGGACCAGCTGATTCAACACCAGCGCTCTCCCGCGAAGGGAGAGACACCGGAGCAGTCCTGCCCATCTCCGCAGCCGCTCACCCACCCTGGCCTCCAAACCTTGCCAGTTTTCCGGCGGAGAGGGATGCGTGGCGGATAAATAGACGCCCAGATAGAGCAGCGGACCCGCGCTCCACCTGATGGCCTGAAGCGCGGGTGGGAGGGAGCCGGCCCGCCACCCGTCCCCGACCACCAGGCCAGAGCTCTTGACCCAGTTGACCGGGGCGGAGGAGGCTGCCGAGTAGACGGCTTGGCAGGCCTCCACCCGCGCCAGGTCGCCCGGGTCCTGGACCACGAGGAGCACGTCATTGGCGTACGCCAACAGGACCAGCCACAGCTCCGGCTCCCGAAGCACCAACCCCGTCAACCTCCAACGGAGGAGACAGAGGACGGGCTCGATCGCCAGAGCGTACAGCTGGCCCGACAGCGGACACCCCTGACGCACCCCCCACCCGAAGCCAGGCTGGGAGACCACCCGGCTGCTCTCCTGCCTCCCTCCCCAGGCCAGAGTGGGAAGCATCAGCGCGGCACTCACTGCCCGGCTCCCGGGTGCTCCCTCCCGCCAGCCCATCCCTCGCTGCCCACACTGGCTCTGCAGGCTCCTGGGGGCCCTCCCCTACCCCTGTGCCCCAGTTCCAGGGCTCTCCCCAGGGCCTCAGAGAAGGGATCTCCCCTTGCGCCTTCAGCCAGGTCTTTGCTGATGCTGGCGGGGCGGGGGAGGGGGGTGGCTCCCTTCGCAGGCAGCTCCCTCCGCACCTGGGGTCTTCAGGGAGCAGCCCAGGAAACGTGCAGAGTCCGGTGGGGGACTTGCACCCGGGGCCTCTTCCCAGACAGGGGCCCGGTTCCAGGCCCTGCCTCGCTCCCTGAGCGGCCAGCTCCTCCACCCCGCGTCCTGGCCTGCTCTTCCTGGCTGCTGGCTGCCCCGTGCCGTGGGACACAGCTACCTGCGGAGACCACCAGGACCTACTGACTGGAAGGTAGCCAACGTGACACCAATATTTAAAAAGGGCTCTAGAGGCGATCCTGGCAATTACAGACCGGTAAGTCTAACTTCGGTACCGGGCAACTTAGTCAAAACAATAGTAAAGAATAAAATTGTGAAGCATGTAGAAGAACATAATTTGTTGGACAAAAGTCAACATGGTTTCTGCAAAGGGAAATCCTGTCTTACTAATCTGTTAGAGTTCTTTGAAGGGGTTAACAAACATGCGGACAAGGGGGATCCAGTAGATATAGTATACTTGGATTTTCAGAAAGCCTTTGACAAGGTCCCTCACCAAAGGCTCTTGTGTAAATTACATGGCCATGGGATAAGAGGGAAGGTCCTTTCTTGGATTGAGAACTGGTTAAAAGACAGGGAACAAAGGGTAGGAATAAATGGTAAATTTTCAGAGTGGAGAGGGGTAACTAGTGGTGTCCCCCAAGGGTCAGTCCTGGGACCAATCCTTTTCAACTTATTCATAAATGATCTGGAGAAAGGGGTAAGCAGTGAGGTGGTAAAGTTTGCGGATGATACTAAACTGTTCAAGATAATCAAGACAGAAGCAGACTGTGAGGGACTCCAAGAAGATCTCACCAAACTGAGTGATTGGGCAGCAAAATGGCAAATGAAATTTAATGTGGATAAGTGTAAAGTAATGCACATCGGGAAAAATAACCCCAACAATACGTACAGTATGATGGGGGCTAATTTGGCTACGACAAATCAGGAAAGAGATCTTGGAGTTATCGTGGACAGTTCTCTGAAAACTTCCACACAGAGTGCAGCGGCGGTCAAAAAGGCAAATAGGATGCTAGGACTTCGCCAAAGGATCAATGCCCACAAAACAGATATCAGACAAGATCACAAAGAAAAACCAGTTTCTTGCCATTTTAACCAGAAAGGACACTCTCTCAATGACTTAACCACCTGCATTCTGCTACAAAGACCTTTTACATCTGCACTTGACAGGGAATCCTCTGAACTGTCATTCATGTTAAAATTCGACACTCTCCGGGAAGGAATGAACAAACACTCAAACTATCTCACCCATTACCAAGATAGCTTCCCCAATTATCACCTCTAATACCATTAGCTCACAGACATCCCACTCTCCCCACCTCTAATATCATCAATTCACAGACACTTACCTTCCTTCCCCCCCCCCCCATCCCCCTCCTGTTCTGCAATGTGATTTGTCCTTTTCATATTTGTTCATTTTTTTTAATTGTATCCTTTGGTATATATGGTTGTGACTACTTTCTTCCACTATTTGATCTGAGGAAGTGGGTCTGGCC
This sequence comes from Pelodiscus sinensis, assembly GCF_052426305.1. Lineage (NCBI taxonomy): Eukaryota > Metazoa > Chordata > Testudines > Trionychidae > Pelodiscus > Pelodiscus sinensis. Next base: position 1,953,007 of record NC_143055.1, on the reverse strand, counting down.
CACGAAAGCTCATCACCTAATAAACCATCTTGTTAGTCTTTAAAGTGCTACATTGTCCTGCATTTTGCTTCAGCTACCCCAGACTAACACGGCTACATTTCTATCAGGAACTATTAGGAAAGGGATAGAAAATAAGACCCAGAATCTCTTACTGCCCCTGTATAAAACCATGGTACGCCCACATCTGGAATACTGTGTACAGATGTGGTCGCCTCACCTCAAAAAAGATATTTTGGCCTTGGAAAGGGCAACTAAAATGATCAGGGGTTTGGAACGGGTCCCATATGAGGAGAGGTTAAAGCGACTGGGACTTTTCAGTTTAGAAAAGAGGAGACTGAGGGGGGATATGACAGAGGTCTATAAACTCATGAGGGCTACGTGTAGACTACGTCCCTTTTTCGTAAAAGGGATGTAAATTAGACGTATCACAATTGCTAATGAAGCGGGGATTTAAATCTCCCCCGCTTGCTTCATTAGCATAAAAATGGCTGCCGCTTTTTTTCAGCATGGAGCTTTGCCGGAGAAAAGCGCCAGTCTAGACGCTGATCTTGAGGAAAGTAAAGCCTTTTCCGAAAGATCCCTTATCCCTCTAGGGCTCGAGCTGCCGGGAGACGAGCGGGGCCGCGGGCAAGGGGCGAGAGCGTCGGCAGTGCAGGGGCGAGAGCGAGCCCCTGCACTTAGGGCCCCGGGCTGGGACCCGCAGAGAGGGCAGGCCTGGGTCCCCCTCCCCATCCCCCTTGAGGACCCAACCCGTCAGAATCGGAGCACGCACAAACCAGCGAACTGTGGCCGTGGCCACACTCTAAACGCCGGGGCGCTGCCGGGGCGACACTTCTGACCCATAGGAGATGCCCCTCTCCCAGAGGCAGTAGCCAGACGGGCGGGACACTCGGGCCTGGCCTGCCCTGGGCCGGGGCTGGCTGAGCTGTGGCCGGCAGAGCGAGCTGGCCGGGCCGCAGCCCAGCACTGGGGTCTGGCTGCAGAGGCCGCTCTGTCACGTCCCGACTCTCCCGGGAGCCGCAGCGCTGTGCTCACCCCGGGCGCGCTGCACGGCACGCAGGGGGCGGAACGCCGGGGCGCAGCGCACATGCCGCAGGTGGGCGGAGGGGGTCTCCCATCGCCCCAGGCTTCGGAGAGGCAGAGCGGGCCCAGCACTGGAGGGAGCCCCGGTGACGGAGTGGGGAGGGCATGGGGGGGCTTGCAAGCCAAAGGGGGGGGACATGCTGGGCCCCCGGGGGGTTACCGGTGTAACGAGGGGAGGGGCAGGGAGTTTGTTGTTCCAGGGACCAGCACAGAACTGGAGCCCCCAGCGTCTGGGGCCCTGGGGCCCGGCAGCCCCAGCTTGGGGGGCACGGCCGGGTCTGGCCAGTGGGTGGCTGCAGAGACCTCGGAGCCCTGCCCAGCTGGTCCCAGTGAGGGAGGAACAAAGGGCAGAGGAGAGCAGAGGGGAGAAGGGGGGGCGCTGACCCTGGTTACCTGGACAGAAGGCAAAGGCCAGGGGAGATGCTGTCGCACTAGTGCCCCCCCAAGAAGGGGCTGTCACACGGGAGTGGCCCACAAGGGGCTGTCGCACGAGAGTGCCCCCCGAGAAGGGGCTGTCGCACGAGAGTGCCCCCCGAGAAGGGGCTGTCGCACGGGAGTGGCCCACAAGAAGGGGCTGTCGCACGAGAGTGCCCCCCGAGAAGGGGCTGTCGCACGGGAGTGGCCCACAAGAAGGGGCTGTCGCACGAGAGTGCCCCCCGAGAAGGGGCTGTCGCACGGGAGTGGCCCACAAGAAGGGGCTGTCGCACGAGAGTGCCCCCCGAGAAGGGGCTGTTGCACGGGAGTGGCCCACAAGGGGCTGTGGCACTAGCGGGGTTCCCCGGGACTGCACAGCCCACGTGTGGGCACGGACCTGGGAGCCCGTGACACCCAGCAGTGCAAGTGTAGACGTAACCTGGCTGCCTGCCCTTCCCCCACCCGTCTCAGCCATTCCCCTCCCTTTGGCCAGGACAGGGGATTCCGGGCTGTCTCTAGAGCGTGGGCGGCAGCGGTTTGGCACATGGCTTCTTGGGAGGCAGTATTGGGGGCTGGTAGTATTGAGGGGCAGGCAGTATTGGGGGCCAGCAGAATGGGGGGCTGGCAGATTTCCGGGGGCAGTCTGGGGGCCCACTAGCCTAGAGGATTGGGGTGGCCCTGGCAGATTTCAGGGAGGCCATCTGGGAGTCCTGCTAGCCTGGCAGATTGGGGAGCCCCTGGCAGATTGGGGGGCTCCTGTCAGATTTCAGGGGGCCATCTGGGGGTCCCACTAGCCTGGCAGATTGGGGACCCCCTGGTGGATTGGGGAGCCTGGCAGATTTCGGGGGGCCATCTGCGGGTCCCGCCAACTGGGCGGATTGGGGGGCCCTGGCGAATTTTGGGGGGCCGGCCGGGGGTCCCGCTGACCGGGTGGATTGGGGGACCCTGGCAGATTGGGAGGCCTGATGGATTTTGGGGGGCCAGCCGGGGATCCCACTAGCCTGGCAGATTGGGGGCCTCTGGCGCATTTCAGGGGGCCGTCTGGGCGGATTGGGGGGCTCCTGGTGCATTTCGGGGGCCATCTGGGAAGATTGGGGGGCCCTGGTGGATTGGGGGGCCCTGGCGGATTTCGGGGCGCCGGCCGGGGGTCCTGCCAACCGGGCGGTTGGGGGTCCCTGGCGGATTTTGGGGGGCCATCTGGGCGGATTTCGGGGGGCCATCTGGGTGGATTGGGGGGCCCTGGAGGAATGGGGAGCGCCTGACGGATTTCGGGGGGCCGGCCGGGAGTCCCTGGCGGATTTCAGGGGCAGTCTGGGCGGATTGGTGGGCCCCTGGCAGATTGGGAAGCCTGGCGCATTTCGGGGGGCCGGCCAGGGGTCCCTGGCGGATTTCAGGGCAGTCTGGGCGGATGGAGGGGCCCTGGCGGATTGGGGGTCTGGCGCATTTCGGGGGGCCGGCCGGGGGTCCCGCCAACCGGGCGGATGGGGGGGGCCTGGCGGATTGGGGGTCCCTGGCGGATTTCGGGGGCAGTCTGGGCGGATGGGGGGCCCTGGCGGATTGGGGGTCTGGCGCATTTCGGGGGGCCGGCCGGGGGTCCCATAATCTGGCGGATTGGGGGTCCCTGGCGGATGGGGGGCCCTGGCAGATTGGGGGTCCCTGGCGGATGGGGGTCCCTGGCGGATTTCGGGGGCAGTCTGGGCGGATGGGGGGGCCCTGGCGGATTGGGGGTCCCTGGCGGATTTCGGGGGCAGTCTGGGCGGATGGGGGGTCCCTGGCGGATTGGGGGTCCCTGGCGGATTTCGGGGGCAGTCTGGGCGGATGGGGGGGCCCTGGCGGATTGGGGGTCCCTGGCGGATTTCGGGGGCAGTCTGCGCGGATTGGGGGACCCTGGCGGATTTCGGGGGCAGTCTGGGCGGATGGGGGGTCCTGGCGGATTGGGGGTCCCTGGCGGATTTCGGGGGCAGTCTGGGCGGATGGGGGGGCCCTGGCGGATTGGGGGTCCCTGGCGGATTTCGGGGGCAGTCTGGGCGGATGGGGGGTCCTGGCGGATTGGTGGTCCCTGGCGGATTTCGGGGGCAGTCTGGGCGGATGGGGGGTCCCTGGCGGATTGGGGGTCCCTGGCGGATTTCGGGGGCAGTCTGGGCGGATTGGGGCCCTGGCACATTTCGGGGGGCCGGCCGGGGGTCCCATAATCTGGCGGATTGGGGGGCCCTGGCGGATTGGGGGTCCCTGGCGGATTTCGGGGGCAGTCTGGGCGGATGGGGGGTCTGGCGCATTTCGGGGGGCCGGCCGGGGGTCCCATAATCTGGCGGATTTCGGGGGCAGTCTGGGCGGATGGGGGGTCCCTGGTGGATTGGGGGTCCCTGGCGGATTTCGGGGGCAGTCTGGGCGGATGGGGGGTCCCTGGTGGATTGGGGGTCCCTGGCGGATTTCGGGGGCAGTCTGGGCGGATTGGGGCCCTGGCACATTTCGGGGGGCCGGCCGGGGGTCCCATAATCTGGCGGATTGGGGGGCCCTGGCGGATTGGGGGTCCCTGGCGGATTTCGGGGGCAGTCTGGGCGGATGGGGGGTCTGGCGCATTTCGGGGGGCCGGCCGGGGGTCCCATAATCTGGCGGATTTCGGGGGCAGTCTGGGCGGATTGGGGGGGCAGTCTGGGCGGATTGGGGGTCTGGCGCATTTCGGGGGTCCCGCCGCCGGGCGGATTGCAGGGCGGAAGCCGGGGGCTGCCCCTGCCCGGCGCTGCCCCTCGCCCCCCGCCGGCGGCTCGGGGAGGGGCCGCTCCTCCCCGGAATGATGTCAGCCGGCCCGGCTCCGGCCCCCGCTCGCCCTCCCCGGGGAGGAGGCGGCGGCATGGCCCGGGTCGGCCAGGCCGGCGGGGGACGGGGCCGCCCGGGGGCGCAGAGCGGCGGGGCCCCGGGGGCCGGGCCGGCGGCGGGGCGGCGGCTGCTGCTGCTGGTGCTGCTGCCCGGCGAGCGGCGGCGCCGCAGCGGCAGGAGGCGGCGGGGAGGCGGCCGGACCAGCGCCCCGGGGCCCCGGCTCCTGCTGCTGCTGCCGAGCGCCGAGCCCCCCGCCCCCGCCTGGATGGTAACCGGCCCCGGCCCCGCGCCGCCCCCGCGCCGCCCCCTCCCCCCCCGCGGCGGGTGATTTGCACTTGGCTCCTGCTTCTCTGCAACTTCTCTGGACCGCCCCCCCCGCGCCCCCCCCGCGCGAACACGCCGCCCAGATGCGCCCGCCCCGCCGGCTGGGACTGTCGGCCCCGGCACCTGATGGGCGGCGGAGGCGACCTGACCCTGGCCCGGGTGCAGAGCCCCGGGCGGCTTTGAGCGGGGCTCGGGGCCCGCGGCACCAGGCGGCCTGCGGCTTTGGGGACCCCCCCCCCCCGTTAAGTGGCCTTGGCTCCAAGTTTGGCAAAACAAACTTTGCAGGGCCAGTGGCTCAGTGGAGCCCGGGAGAAGACCCCCCCCCCCCCCTTCCTTTCCCAAGGCCGGTTTGATGTTCTCCATCCAGGAGGGGCTCCCCAGAGGAGGGCTGGCCATGAAGGAAGAGCCCTTGACCGGTGGGCTAACCGTGAGGTCCTGGATGCAAGGCTCCGGGGTCCTAGACGCCAACACCGCGGCCCAGAGGTAAGGGACCAGCCCGCCCGGCCCGGCCCCCTCCCGGCAAAGCCGTCTGGCAAGTCACGGCGCGGAGGGCAGGAGCCACACCTCAGCTAACCCGTCTCCGGGCTGGGGATGCGGGGCCAGACGGGGCCAGCCTGGCCCTCAGCTTTGTGCCGGGTGTGGAGGAAAGTTCATTTTATTTTCCTTGGCCTCTTTATTGTCTGATGTGGTTGGGGAGGAAGCCCCCAAAGAAGTCGATACGCAGGCAGCCTGGAAGGAGAATTAACTTAGAGGAATTTTAGAGCCCATGTATTTTTGTTCCTAATTCATTTTCTCTCCCCCCCCCCCCCCAAGTTTGGGAGGTTTGCAATTGCCATCGCTGTGTCTGCCGGGCGATGCCAACCCGTGGAAACCTGCCCTGGTTCCGGCGAGAGAGACCTGCACTTTTGGGGGGCTCTTCGAGCCGCGTTCGCTGTCAGACCTCGCAGACACAGACGTGCTTTCAGCTGGGTCTCCGGGCAGAATCCTCCCAGTTTAGATTGGAAGCGACGAGGGGGATCCGTTACCGCTGGGGGGGTGGGTCACGGTTGCGTTTCCTTTCCCCGGCGGTTGGAAAGTGTTCTGAGATTTGCCCGTCTGGCTGGAGTGGCCCGGGCAGCCGGCTGCTCCGAAATGCAGGAACTGTTGTTCTTTTCCCCCGTCTCCTTCTTTGCCAAACACCCACCGTTGCGAAACTTTGGCTGAAAGTTGGTTTCTCAGTTCCTGGCGGGCGAGCGGGCTGGGCTGGGTTTGGTTCTTGTCATTGGTTACCTGGTTCCTGGGCCATGCCCGGCTGGTGGAGTTTGCTGGGGAAATTGAGAAGCGTGACGGGTCACTTGTCAGGTTTCTACTGCTCAGACGCCTCTTGTTGTGGTGTAGAAGGGTTGTGTGTCTGCAGCCGGCCCGGCGGCATCCCTGTTAGCTTGTTGCTGTGCCTTGCTGCCCAGAGCTACGTGACCCCCTGGGTCTGTGCGTGGAGGACACTGAGTTTTGCTTCTTCGATTTGCACGGGGGGTGTTATTGCTTGTTGAATGCTCCCAGCGCTTCGATTGCTGCGCTCCTGGAACGGCGACTGTAGCTCTGCTGCACCGAGGGGAACCGAGGTTACGGAATAATGTGCACGAGATACGATGGCGGGGGGGGCATCCTGCTGGATTTTCCCAGGAGCGGGAAAGGGGCCTGAGCAAAGTCCCCTCGCTAGGAGTTCTGTGAACACTCTAGGGAACGAGGCAGTGAACCGAACCGGCCCGGGGCTCCCTCCCTGCGACGTGTCGGCTTCGGGACTGGGGAGCTCGTCTCCAGCTGCCAAAAGGAACGGAAACCGCCAGGGCAGAATCGCGGGGGGTGGCAAAGAGCCACGCAGGTCTGGGCCGGGCTCTCCCCGGGCAGGGCTGCTCCGTTTGCTCCGGTTCCGAACTCTGCGCCCAGGCTGGTTTTAAGCTTCAGAAGCAAAGGGGCTGAGCAGACCTCGAGCTGTTATGTGTATTTGGGGCTGTAGGTGGCACTCCCCGGGGAGACTCTATTGAAACCCCGTCGTCCTAATGGTACAAAAGTCCCATCTGTCTAATGGTCTCGCTCTCCATCTATCCGCCTCATTCCATCCATCCGTCCAACCTTCCGTCCGTCTGTCCAACCGTCCATCCATCCGCCTCATTCCATCCATCCGTCCGTCCGTCCAACCTTCCGTCCGTCTGTCCAACCATCCATCCATCCGCCTCATTCCATCCATCCGTCCGTCCGTCCAACCTTCCGTCCGTCTGTCCAACCGTCCATCCATCCGTCCATCCATCCATCCAACCTTCCATCCATCCACCCACCTCATTCCATCTGTCCAACCGTCCATCCATCCGCCTCATTCCATCCATCCATCCGTCCGTCCAACCTTCCGTCCATCTGTCCAACCGTCCATCCATCCGCCTCATTCCATCCATCCATCCGTCCGTCCAACCTTCCGTCCGTCTGTCCAACCATCCATCCATCCGCCTCATTCCATCCATCCATCCGTCCGTCCAACCTTCCATCCGTCCGTCCGTCCGTCCAACCGTCCATCCATCCATCCGTCCAACCTTCCATCCATCCACCCATCCATCCTTCCATCCACCTCATTCCATCCATCCGTCCGTCCAACCTTCCGTCCGTCCAACCGTCCATCCATCCATCCTTCCATCCGTCCAACCTTCCATCCGTCCAACCTTCCTTCCGTCCATCCAACCGTCCATCCATCCATCCATCCATCCATCCATCCATCCGTCCAACCTTCCATCCGTCCGTCAGTCCGTCCAACCTTCCATCCGTCCATCCATCCATCCGTCCAACCTTCCGTCCGTCCGTCCAACCGTCCATCCATCCATCCGTCCGTCCGTCCGTCCAACCTTCCATCCATCCACCCATCCATCCTTCCATCCACCTCATTCCATCCATCCATCCGTCCGTCCAACCTTCCGTCCGTCCAACTGTCCATCCATCCATCCAACCTTCCATCCGTCCGTCCGTCCGTCCAACCGTCCATCCATCCGTCCGTCCAACCTTCCGTCCGTCCGTCCGTCCAACTGTCCATCCATCCATCCTTCCATCCATCCACCCATCCATCCTTCCATCCACCTCATTCCATCCATCCATCCGTCCGTCCAACCTTCCGTCCGTCCAACTGTCCATCCATCCGTCCAACCTTCCATCCATCCATCCAACCTTCCATCCATCCGTTCGTCCGTCCGTCCAACTGTCCATCCATCCGTCCAACCTTCCATCCATCCTTCCATCCACCTCATTCCATCCGTCCAACCTTCCTTCTGTCCGTCCGTCCAACCTTCCATCCGTCCATCCATCCGTCCGTCCAACCTTCCATCCGTCCGTCCGTCCAACCTTCCATCCATCCTTCCATCCACCTCATTCCATCCATCCAACCTTCCATCTACCCATCTCAATCCATCCATCCGTCCGTCCATCCACCCCTCTCATTCCATCCCTGAAGATCACACCACACAAAGCAGGGCAATTTAGCGGGACTCTGCCCCCTTGCTCCGTGGGGGTGAGCAGAAACTCCTGCGGCCCAGCCGCGGCGGTGGTGTCCGGGGCACGGAGGATACGGCAGAGCTGGCCTTTCGCGGTTGACCTGTGCTAGAGTCCAGGGCCTCGCAGGTGCCCTGCCTTGCCTCGGTGCTGCTGCCCTGCTCCCTGCAGGGCTAGGTCCCTCCCTCGCTCGGGCTGGGGAAGGCTGACCGACAGGAGCATCTTTGATGCCAGGCATCCCGGAGGGCGGGGGAATCCCTCCCTGCGCCGTCAGGCCTGGTGGCCGGGCTTGGCTACAGTCTGCCCGCACAGCCCCCGCGGGGGGCGTCCGAGCCTGGAATCGGCCCTGTCGCTCTCCTCCGGCACTTTGGGTCCCCAGCGCAGCTGCCCCTGCCAGGCCCTGCTGGGGGGGGGGGGGGGGTGGGATCCAGCCCTGGGAAGCTCAGGTTGAAACCCCCACGTGAAAGGGGTCGATTTATTCCCCCCCCCCCCCGCTCACACTCCTTGCGGTAACAGGCAGGACCGACCCACGTTCACAGGAAGCGGATGACTCCCGAGGGCCCCCCCTTTTCGGGGCTCCCGTGTCCCCTCACCCGACAAAGTTCACTCAGTGAAAGATCTCCCGCCCGGCCGTGTAACCGAACGCTCCCGCCGGGCCAGAGGGTCAGCGTGGGGAGGGTTCCTGCCGCGCAGAAGGCACGTGCCGGCGGATCAGCCCCGGTGTCCCAGTTCAGGCCCATGGCTAATAAGGCTGGCGGGCTGCGCAGGGGGGTGGGAGCTGGGGGAAAGGACCGGACCCCTTCCAGGGAGCCCCCCTTAACGGCGCTGCCCCTCTGGCTCCCCGGGCGTTCGTGCCCGCGGCTCCCTCCCCCGCTGTCGGCCGAGAAGCGCTTTGTGCGCCTGGCTAATTGCGCCCGATGGGGATTTTGTTCCCTGTACATCCGTCAACATCCGTCCCCAGGGCGCTTCCTTCCCCCGGAGCCCCAGGGCGGGCGAAGAGAATGTTTTACCAGGGCAACACGGCCACTCCCCAGAGCCAGATTTCCAGCCCCGAGGTGGGAGAGACGGGCTCCGTAACCCTTCGCCAGGAGGCGGGGCCTCGGCCTTTCCAGGGGCGCCCCGGGATCCCCGCCTGAGACGATGCACCCCACGGGGGGGGGGGGGGCAGCGGCTGTCTCTTGACGTCAGTGGCCTGGGCCGGGGTGCCGCCGTCGCATCAGTCCCCCCCAGACTGCCTGGGTCCCTGCGCAGCCGCCGTGGGGCCCGGGGGTGGGCACGGCGGTGCCAGGAAGGGCGGGGGGTGCCCGACTTTGTGGCAGCAGAAGAGCGGCCTGGCAGGCGGAGCGTTGTGAGCAGGGGGGCAGGGAGCAGCTCCCCAGAGCAAAGCACCTTGCAGCCCATTTGAGCCCTGGCACAGATCCTGGCAGGCTGGCCCCCCGGCGTGGCCGCTGCCTGCCCCGGGCAGCTGGGGGGCTGGCTGGGGGACTGGCTGGGGGGCTGGCTGGGGGGCTGGCTGGGGGACTGGCTGGGGGCTGGCTGGGGGACTGGCTGGGGGGCTGGCTGGGGGGCTGGATGGGGGACTGGCTGGGGGGCTGGCTGGGGGGCTGGCGCTCTGTTGTGCCAGGGGTCGCGCCCGGCGCTGCTCCCGTTACCCCTCCGCGGGGGTGGTTAAAAGCCCTTCGTGAGATCCCCGCGGGCCGACACAGGATGCTCCCCCCGCGGGCGCCCGGCGGGGCCGTGTGCAGAGCGAGGGGCCCGGGGCCCGGCTCACGGCGGAGGAGCCCTGGCAGTGGCTGGCTGGGATCCTGGTCCCTGGCGGGGCTGGGCGCGGAGGCCGGGGCTTTCCTGGAACAGGCCCTGGCTGCTCTCGCCTGCTAGGAAACACTCCCATTGCCTTTAATAATTCATGGCAGCCGGGCCGGCTCTCAGCCCTTCGCCTCCCTCTGCTCCTTTCCCGCCTGACCCCCGCCCGGCCTTGGGACTGGGGCTGGCAGGGGAGGCCGGGGGGGGCTGGCAGACGTGGCCGGCATGCCAGGAGGGAGCTGGCTGGGGGGGTGGCCGGGCAGGGGGCTGCCCCTGGTGGGGTGGGGGGGGCGTGTGAAAACACACATGTCGGGTTATGGGGCTCTGTGGCTTGGGGAAGGGGGGGTTGGACTCCGGGGTTCTGTTCCCGGTTTTACCATGGATTTGTTTTGGGACCGCCCCGAGCCACGCCCCTCTCCTTGCCTCAGTTTCCCTGTTGGTACGGGAATGTCACAGGTCCTGGGGCCCTGCGGAGACGGTCAGAGCAGGGCCAACTGCCCAGAACCAGGGCGACTCACAGCCCAAGCCGGGGGGTCCCCCACAAGGCACCAAACCAGCAACAACCACCTGACCAGCACCAAGCCTCCCAAGCAACCCCCCAAGACACCCCAGTGCTCCCTGGGCCCCCCCAGCCTCCTTACACAGGGGAGAGGTTCTAACCCATCCCCCACCTCCCCTCAGACACCCCAGTGCTCCCTGTGCACCCCCAGCCTCCTTACACAGGGGAGAGGTTATAACCCATCCCCCACCTCCCCTCAGACACCCCAGTGCTCCCTGTGCCCCCCAGCCCCCCCTCACACAGGGGAGAGGTTATAACCCATCCCCCACCTCCCCTCAGGCACCCCAGTGCTCCCTGTGCCCCCCAGCCCCCCCTCACACAGGGGAGAGGTTATAACCCATCCCCCACCTCCCCTCAGGCACCCCAGTGCTCCCTGTGCCCCCCAGCCCCCCTCACACAGGGGAGAGGTTATAACCCATCCCCCACCTCCCCTCAGACACCCCAGTGCTCCCTGTGCCCCCCAGTCCCCCTCACACAGGGGAGAGGTTATAACCCATCCCCCACCTCCCCTCAGGCACCCCAGTGCTCCCTGTGCCCCCCAGCCCCCCCTCACACAGGGGAGAGGTTATAACCCATCCCCCACCTCCCCTCAGACACCCCAGTGCTCCCTGTGCCCCCCCAGCCCCCCTTTCACACAGGGGAGAGGTTATAACCCATCCCCCACCTCCCCTCAGACACCCCAGTGTTCCCTGTGCCCCCCCCCAGCCCCACTTACACAGGGGAGAGGTTCTAACCCATCCCCCCAACTCCCAACAGGTTCTCCCAGTCCCAAAGGACCAATGTCTACCTCGCTGGGCCCGCCCTTTAGCATCAGACATGGAGAAGTTTGGAAGGAAGGAAGGTCGAGAGTGACGCTGTTAAGGGCATCGCCCTGCACATACCAATGCAAAGTTGCTGGTGCCGGCTTGTGGCACAGGTGGGCCCATGTGCTGCAGCGCAGCCTCTGTCCGGAGGGGTCCTCGGTTCCAGCAGAGCCCCTGCGGGCTTGTCGGAGAAGCACTGCTGGGCGCTGGACCGGCCCCCTCTCTCCACAGGCCGGCTGAGCTGCTGGTGTTTCCCAGGGTCTGTCTACACTACCACACTACTTCAAACTAGGGTGGTTAATGTAGGCAACCGAAGTTGCAAACGAAGCCCGGGATTTAAATTTCCCAGGCTTCATTTGCATCTTGCCGGGTGTGACGTAGTGGGGGTACTTGCTGGGCTGTGGTGACCCCTGCTGTCTGGAGCAAGACCCAGCAGGGAAAACCTGGCTAGGCAGAGGTAAGGCCAAACTGGTTGAACCAGTGGCCAGACACCCCCCATGGAGAGGAACAAAGGAAGGTGGATGCTGCCCTGACTGCGGGGGCAGGGCTGGAGGGGAATTTAGTTAGACTGTGGAAGAGCATGGAGGAGAGCCTAGGGGAAGGGGCTGGAGTTTAGGGGCCCAGTCTCCCCCATCTCAAGGGGGCCTGAGGCATCCTAGCCCAGTTCCTGTAACCAGATTACATCTGTGCTGCGCTGTGCTGGAGGAGCAATAAACCACCCTCAATTCCACTGGCTGGTGCAGTCTGTTTGTGCCATTTCGGGGTGCAGGAGACGGGGAACCCCCAACGCGCCGTCACACTGGTGTCAGGAGCGGGATGCACTGCACCCCGTGGATGAAGCTTCCAGCGGCGAGCGACAAGGCGCAGTAGAAGCAAGAGCCCTGGAGCCAGGCGTGCTGGAGACAGAGCGAAGCGGTTCCTGGGAATCGTGGGGCGCTGCAGCACTAGACTGGTGAGTCTGCACCGAGGGGCCCAGCGGGCAGATGGCCTACGCCCGACTCTTGAAGGCAGAGCTGGTGGGGCTGTGCAGAGAGAGGGGCTTGCCTGTGCAGAAAGCAACCAAGGCCCAGCTGATTGCTCAGCTAGAAGAGAATGACCAGCCACAGGGCCAGGATCTTGTCCCCAGGGGAAGCAGCCAGACCCCCCCTGAGAGTGTGTCAGGCTCAGAGAGGGGGAGGAGCGCTGGAACCCACAGGAGAGATGAGACAGCTTCCCCCAGGAGGCCTGCAAGCTGCAGCCCATCTAGGGCAGGGGCCAGCCAAGCAGAGCTGCGGCGGCTGGAGATCCAGCTGCGGATCAAGGAATTGGAAGTAGAGGACCGAGAGAGGGACCGCCAGGACCGAGAGAAGGACCGCCAGGACCGAGAGGAGGAGCGCCAAGATCGAGAGAGGCAGCGGCAGCATGAGCTGGCCATGGCAGAGCGGAGAACCGGCGGGGCACCGGCTGCGCCAAGTGCGGATGGGCCCCAGGGTCCCAGGACTGCCAGATGCTTGGAGAGGCCCGTGGTGGCCCAATTGAAGGACATGGGTGACATAGACGGGTTCCTCAGTGCCTTTGAGAGGGCCTGTGGACTGCAACGGGTTCCCCCAGCTGACTGGCTGCAGGAGCTCATCCCCGCACTGAGCCAGGAGGCGGCCGGAGTGCTCAGTCAGCTGGAGGACCTACAGCCAGGGGATTACAACCGAGTCAAGGAGGCCCTGCTGCACAAGTTCGGGCTGACCCCCGAGATGTACAGGAAGAAGTTCCGGGGGGTACAGAAAGGGCCACGGGAGACCTATGTGGATCTGGCCTCCCGCCTGGCGCAATACTGCCGCAAGTGGGTGTCTGGAGTCGGAGCCCAGACCGCAGAGGAGCTGCTCAAGCCGGTCATGATGGAGCAGTTCTATGAAGCGTGCCCACCCAAACTGAGGCTGTGGCTCAAGGACCGGAGACCAGAGAACCCCCAGGAGGCCGGGAGACTGGCGGATGAGTTCACGGAGAGCCGGTCCGGGTGTGAACGGGAGTCCCGGAGAGAAAGGGAACCGCGCAGAGACCGGATCTCGGCTGAGCGACGGAGGGAGTCAACTACGGGGCGAGACCAAGGAACAGGTCGTCTGCGCCCCAGAGAACCAGCCAGGGCCTGGACAGAGACAGCCCAAAGCCTAACTTGCCAGCGCTGTGGGCAAAAAGGCCACAAGAGGGCTCAGTGCACCAGGTCCCGGGACCGGGGACTTTCCAGGGTTAACTGGCTGGGGCGGGAGGAAGGGCAGGCTGCCCCAGAGGCAGGGGCTGGCAGGCAAACCTCAGCTCAGAGAGAGGGGAAGGATGCTCAGTGCACCTCCCCTGGGAGGTCTGATTCTCAGGAGGCGGATTTCTCCGTGTACCGGGTGGGGGCAGGACGGCCCCTGCGGAGCGAGTGCCTCATACCCCTGGAGGTGGATGGTAGGAAGGTGACGGGCTTCTGGGACACGGGGGCGGAGGTGACTCTGGCCCGATCCGACATAGTGGCCCAGGAGCGGATACTACCCCACGCGCAGCTGACCCTGAAGGGCATAGACGGGTCCCCGTTTAAGGTGCCTGTAGCCAGGGTGCATCTGAAATGGGGGGCCAAGGAGGGCCTCAAGGAAGTGGGGGTGCACCCGCACTTGCCCACCGAGGTGCTGATGGGGAATGACCTAGAGGAGTGGCCCCATGGATCCCAGCGGGCTCTAGTCCCTACCCGGAGCCAGAGCCAGCGGGGGGCCGACAACGTGGGTCCAGGGAAGGACTCCTGGCAGCGTCCTCAGGGTCCCATCCCAGTGGACACGGGGTCCAGCCAGGCTGGGACTCCGGACCTAGGCAGAGGTGGGGGACAGGTCCCGATCCCTGCCTCAGCAGCTGAATTCCAGGCTGAGGTGCAGGCAGACCCCTCCTTGCAGAGGCTGAGGGACCAGGCTGGCCTCCATGCAGCTCAGCCCCGGGGGAGAGGTGGCCAGGAGAGATTCCTGCGGGAGCGTGGGCTCCTGTTCCGTGAGTGGCTCCCCCCCAGGAAGGCGAGGGCATGGGGTGTCCAGCGGCAGCTGGTCGTCCCCCGAAAGTATCGCCTCAAGCTGCTGTATTTGGCCCACGATGTCCCCGTTGGGGGCCACCGGGGGATCCGGAGCACCCGGCTGAAGCTGCTCCAGCACTTCTATTGGCCGGGAATCTTTACAGCCGTGCAGCGGTACTGCCGGTCCTGTGACTCCTGCCAGAGGGGCGGGAAGGCCCAAGACAGGAGGAAAGCGGCTTGGGGGTCTCTACCCCAGATAGACCCTCTGGGCTTGCTGAGAGAGTTATGGGAGGGGAAGACCTCCCTGGATGGAGCTTCGGGGGTGGAAGCCGCCCTGGCTGTCCAGAGAAGGCTCGCTGGGCTCATGGCCCCGGCCCGAGAAACCCTGGCCAGAGATCAAGGCCAGCGGAAGGGTGGGTGTGACCCCCGAGGACAGGCCTGCGCCAGTCGCCCTGGAGCGGGGCGGCGAGTGGACAGAGGGAAGCCAGCTCATGTGGGGCCTCGCCACGGCCGGCCTGAGTCAAGGGGAGCACCCATGTCCCCGGGGCGGGTTCCCACGCAGAGGACCCGAACTTCCCTAGGTCACGAGCGGAGTGACCCTGCTCAGTTCGCTCTCGGAGGGGGGAGAACTGTGACGTAGTGGGGGTACTTGCTGGGCTGTGGTGACCCCTGCTGTCTGGAGCAAGACCCAGCAGGGAAAGCCTGGCTAGGCAGAGATAAGGCCAAACTGGTTGAACCAGTGGCCAGACACCCCCCATGGAGAGGAACAAAGGAAGGTGGATGCTGCCCTGACTGCGGGGGCAGGGCTGGAGGGGAATTTAGTTAGACTGTGGAAGAGCATGGAGGAGAGCCTAGGGGAAGGGGCTGGAGTTTAGGGGCCCAGTCTCCCCCATCTCAAGGGGGCCTGAGGCATCCTAGCCCAGTTCCTGTAACCAGATTACATCTGTGCTGCGCTGTGCTGGAGGAGCAATAAACCACCCTCAATTCCACTGGCTGGTGCAGTCTGTTTGTGCCATTTCGGGGTGCAGGAGACGGGGAACCCCCAACGCGCCGTCACACCGGGCGCCGCCATTTTTAAATCCCCGCCAGTTCGGACTCCCTGCCCGCGGCCACACGCCACACGGAGTAGGTAGTTCGGGTTAGGCTTTCTAATTTGAACTACCAGTACACCTCGTTCCAAGAGGAGTAACGGTAGTTCAGAATAGGAAGCCTAATCCGAACTACCTACCCTGTGCTGCATGTAGCCGCGGGCACGGAGTCCGAACTAGCGGGGATTTAAAAATGGCGGCGCCCGGCAAGATGCAAATGAAGCCTGGGATATTTAAATCCCGGGCTTCGTTTGCAACTTCGGTTGCCTACATTAACCACCCTAGTTCGAAGTAGTGTGGTAGTGTAGACAGACCCCCAGAGGCAAACGTATGAAACAGACGTAAAGAGCCAGCGCTCCCCGTGCGGCTCCCCGTGCGCTAGTCCACTGGCTTCCACATCCTCCCCGCTCGGCCCCCACTGGGGCTCTTGTACGTTTCGAAGGAGGATGTGGAACTCCGCGTGCGGCCTGGGGGCAGCGGGGAGTCCGGGGGCAGCGGGAGTCCGGGGGCAGCGGGAGTCCGGGGACGGCGGAGGTTTGGGGGCGGCGGGGAATCCGGGGGCAGTGGGAGTCCAGGGGCAGCGGGGAGTCCGGGGACGGCGGAGGTTTGGGGGCAGCGGGGAGTCCGGGGGCAGTGGGAGTCCAGGGGCAGCGGGGAGTCCGGGGCAGCGGGAGTCCGGGGATGGCGGGAGTCCAGGGCAGCGGGGAGTCCGGGGCAGCGGGGAGTCCGGGGGCAGCGGGAGTCCGGGGGCAGCGGGGAGTCCGGGGGCAGCGGGGAGTCCGGGGGCAGCGGGAGTCCAGGGGCAGCGGGAGTCCGGGGACGGCAGGAGTCTAGGGGTGGCAGGAGTCCGGGGACGGCGGGAGTCCAGGGCAGCGGGGAGTCCAGGGCAGGGGAAGTCCGGGGACGGCGGGAGTCCAGGGTCAGTGGGAGTCCGGGGACGGCGGGAGTCCGGGGCAGCGGGAGTCCGGGGACGGCGGGAGTCTAGGGGTGGCAGGAGTTTGGGGACGGCGGGAGTCCAGGGCAGCGGGGAGTCCAGGGCAGGGGAAGTCCGGGGACGGCGGGAGTCCAGGGCAGCGGGGAGTCCGGGGACGGCGGGAGTCCAGGGCAGCGGGAGTCCGGGGACGGCGGGAGTCCAGGGCAGCGGGGAGTCCGGGGACGGCGGGAGTCCAGGGCAGCGGGGAGTCCGGGGACGGCGGGAGTCCAGGGCAGCGGGGAGTCCGGGGACGGCGGGAGTCCGGGGCAGCGGGAGTCCGGGGACGGCGGGAGTCCAGGGCAGCGGGAGTCCGGGGACGGCGGGAGTCCGGGGCAGCGGGAGTCCGGGGACGGTGGGAGTCCAGGGCAGCGGGGAGTCCAGGGCAGGGGAAGTCCGGGGACGGCGGGAGTCCAGGGTCAGTGGGAGTCCGGAGACGGCGGGAGTCCGGGGCAGCGGGAGTCCGGGGACGGCGGGAGTCTAGGGGTGGCAGGAGTTTGGGGACGGCGGGAGTCCAGGGCAGCGGGGAGTCCAGGGCAGGGGAAGTCCGGGGACGGCGGGAGTCCAGGGCAGCGGGGAGTCCGGGGACGGCGGGAGTCCAGGGCAGCGGGAGTCCGGGGACGGCGGGAGTCCAGGGCAGCGGGGAGTCCGGGGACGGCGGGAGTCCGGGGCAGCGGGAGTCCGGGGACGGCGGGAGTCCAGGGCAGCGGGAGTCCGGGGACGGCGGGAGTCCGGGGCAGCGGGAGTCCGGGGACGGCGGGAGTCCAGGGCAGCGGGGAGTCCAGGGCAGGGGAAGTCCGGGGACGGCGGGAGTCCAGGGTCAGTGGGAGTCCGGAGACGGCGGGAGTCCGGGGCAGCGGGAGTCCGGGGACGGCGGGAGTCCAGGGCAGCGGGGAGTCCGGGGACGGCGGGAGTCCAGGGCAGCGGGAGTCCGGGGACGGCAGGAGTCCGGGGCAGCGGGAGTCCGGGGACGGCGGGAGTCCAGGGCAGCGGGAGTCCGGGGACGGCGGGAGTCCAGGGCAGCGGGAGTCCGGGGACGGCGGGAGTCCAGGGCAGCGGGACTCCGGGGACGGAGGGAGTCCAGGGCAGCGGGAGTCCGGGGACGGCGGGAGTCCAGGGCAGCGGGAGTCCGGGGACGGCGGGAGTCCAGGGCAGCGGGAGTCCGGGGACGGCAGGAGTCCAGGGCAGCGGGGAGTCCGGGGGCAGGGGGAGTCCCGCTGACTCTGGGCTGCACGCCGGTGCCTGCGCTGAAATGCCCAAGAGCCCCCAGTGGGGGTCAGCAGGCGACTCGCAGTTCCCCGCTGACCCCGGCTCCATGCTACACTGCATGCTTCTAGGAGCCTGGGATCAGCTGGGGAGTCCCCGCGGGCCCTGGCTCCATGGCAGCTGCCCCTTTGAAATGCGCAGAGGTGACATTGGAAAGGGGCAGCTGCCGCACCGCTGATCCGCGGAGCCGTAGTGCAGCCGCCGCCTTGGAGTTTCAAAGTGGCAGCACCACTGAGCGGCACTGCCACTTCGAAGTGGAAATATCGGGGGAATATCGACGAGTCAAAAGACTGTCCCATGAGCAAACGGCTGTGGGATCGTCGACCAGCTTTAACATCCCTAGTGCAGACGCGCTGTGATCCGGGCCGGCCCAGGGTCACCAGCGAGGGCACCTCAACCTCGGGGTGTTCGCGTGTCCCTGAGGCTGTGTCTAACCCTAAACCTGACCTCAAAAGAAGTGACGGTACCCCGCGCTCCCACCCCTCAGCCCTGCCCCCCACAGCCCTGGGACCCCCCGCGCTCCCACCCCACAGCCCTGCCCCCCACAGCCCTGGGACCCCCCTCGCTCCCACCCCACAGCCTCCGCCCCCCACAGCCCTGGGACCCCCCCCTCGCTCCCACCCCGCAGCCCTGCCCCCCACAGCCCTGGGACCCCCCGCGCTCCCACCCCACAGCCCTGCCCCCCACAGCCCTGGGACCCCCCGCGCTCCCACCCCACAGCCCCCGCCCCCCACAGCCCTGGGACCCCCCTCGCTCCCACCCCACAGCCTCCGCCCCCCACAGCCCTGGGACCCCCTTGCTCCCACCCCACAGCCCCCGCCCCCCACAGCCCTGGGACCCCCTCGCTCCTGCCCTGCAGCCCCCGCCCCCCACAGCCCTGGGACCCCCCGCGCTCCCACCCCACAGCCCCTGCCCCCCACAGCCCTGGGACCCCCCTCGCTCCCACCCCACAGCCCCCACCCCCCACAGCCCTGGGACCCCCTCGCTCCTGCCCTGCAGTCCCCTGGATTTCTGCAGTGAGCAGTGCTTTTCTGACAGGTCTAAGCCAGCTGATTGGTTTCTATGGTGACCTGCCCCAGGCCTGGCCGGCTGGGCTCTGTCCTTGGGGCTGGCCCGGCCCTTTGCAGCAGGGCCGAGAGGTGGCGCCGTGTTCCTGGCTGCGCCCGCCTGCTCTGAAATATCCCCAGAGACGGGGATTCCACAACCCCCCGGGCAATTGATCCCTGTTTCACCCCCCGACAGGCAGGAACTTTTCCCTAATGTCCAACCTAAACCTCCCTGGCTGCAGTCTAAGCCCCTTGCTGCCTGTCCTGTCCTCAGAGGCCGAGGGGAACAATTTTTCTCCTTGCCCCGTGTTACTTGTTACTCCTTGTAGGTACTTGAAAGCTGCTGCCCTCTCCGGCGTCTCTTTTCTAAACAAGCCCAGTTCTTTCAGCCGCCCTTCGTAGCTCCTGTTCTCTGGACCGTTCATCATCCTTGTTGCTCTTCTCTGGACCCTCCAGTTTCTCCACATCTTTCCTGAAATGCGGAGCCCAGAACTGGACACGAGACTCCTCGGGTCTGTCCACACTGCCAGCCTAGTTCGAACTAGGGAGGCTAATGTCGGCATTCGAAGTTGCAAACGAAGCCCAGGATTTAAATATCCCAGGCTTCGTTTGCATCTTGCCGGGCACCGCCATTTTTAAATCCCCAGTCGTGCGGACTCCGTGCCCGCGGCTACACGCCGCACGGAGTAGGTAGTTCGAATTAGGCTCTCTAATTTGAACTACCCTTACTCCTCGAGAGCGGCAGTGTAGACATACCCCTCCTGAGGCCTAACCAGCGCAGAGCAGAGCGGAAGAATGACTCCTCGTGTCTGGCTCACCGCACTGCTGGTAATGCAGCTCAGAAGCACGTTTGCTTTCTTTGCAACAGCGTCACACGGCTGACTCATGTTCAGCTTGTGGTCCACTATCACCCCTAGATCCCTTTCTGCCGGACTGTCCTCCTTCCTAGACAGTCGCTTCCCGTTCTGTGTGCCTAAGCGGAGCACTTTGCATTTGTCCTTATTCAACTTCATCCTGTTTCCCTCAGACCATTTCTCCAGTTTGGCCAGATCCTTTTGAATTCTGACCCGTCCTCCAGAGCAGTCGCAACCCCTCCCAGCTTGGGATCATCTGCAAACTTACTAAGCCTCCTCTCTATGCCGATATCTAAATCGTTGATGAAGATATTGAACAGAGCCGGTCCCTAACCAGACCCCTGTGGAACCCCCTTGGTATGTCCTACCAGCACCTGGGAACCGTTAATAACGACTCTCTGAGAACGGTTCTCCAGCCTGTCATGCACCCACTTTATGGGAGCTCCGTCTAGCTTGTGTTTCCCTAGTTTATTCATAAGAAGGTTGTGCAAGAGCGTGTCAAATGCCCCACGTAAGGCTAGGTATCCCACGCCCACCGCTTCCGCAAGACGTGTTCTCCTAGGATGTATTTAGTTCTTTGGCATCCTCCTCTGAGCTGCTGTGCACTGCAGGCCTAGATCCAGGGTCGGATCCTGTCCTGGGCCAGTGGGGAGCGTGGCAGTCGCGCCGGAGGTACCAGAGAACGGCGTTCACCTGCTGGCAAGTGGGCGTGTGGGATCGCTGCACTGCGGCGCCCTGGCCGGCCTGTTTGGCTTGGCCGTGTGCCTGGAGGGTTCGTGACACGACCTAGTCTCTGAATAGGGCTCATCTCTCCTTCCTGGAGTCTCCATCCCGGGGTGGGGGGTTGGCAGCCCCGGGCAGAGCCAGGCGAGGGGGCGAATGCAGCAGCTGGTTTGGTCGTGAATCTTGCTGTGGGGTTTTGCTCACAGCTCCTGCCCCTGGAGGCAGGGCCCTGTCACAAAGCCAGTGTCCGGCTGTCCCCGGGCAGACAGCCCCAGCAGCCTGGCCCCAGCGCCATCTGTGGGCGTGCAAACCGGGGGGCCTGGAGTTTTGGTGCCCGACTTGGGCCGTTTGAATGCTGGCTCTTGTCGGCGCCCCCCCTTCCCCCACGGGGGGCCTGCCGCTGACCGGGAAGTAGCCAGAGACTTGCGCTGAGACCAGCCGGATCCCAGGGCTCTGCGATCGGCGAGCGGGCTCCGTTCCTTCCACACTCACCTCTCGCCCTCCCTTCCTCGGGCGAGCAAACCTGGAGGGTTTAGAAGCTAACGGACCGGCCCTGGGCGAGGTCTGCGTCGCGGGGGGGCTGGTCCTTTGGGACCGGGAGACCCGGCTGGGATGAGGAGGGTCCACGACCTCTCATCCGTACGAGCAGCGGGGCTGGCGGGGGGCTGGCGTGTCTGTGGGGATTGCTTGGGGGCTCCGTGGTCGCCGGCGCGGGGAGAGATGCGCCTCATGAGTTTGGCTCTGGCTGGTTTCTAAGCAATTCGCCCGGGACCAGCTGCCCTCAGAGCGCGGCTGCTGGCAGCGGCACAGTCGGCAGGATCCACCGGGCCGGGCGAGAGCTTGGGGCCAGGACCCCACGCTCTCCAGCCGCAGGCTGGGCACTGAGCGTCGAGCTGGCTACAGAGCCGCTGGGTGAGCGAGCGCCGGCAGGAGGGGCGGGGCCCCCGGGCCCTGGGAGGGCGTGTTCAGAAAAGGGGTCCCCGTCGGGAAGGCAGAACCGCGAGTCTTGCTCTTGGTCAGGGAGCAGCAGCCCGCACCCCGGCCCACGGGCGCCGCGGAAGGGCTCGGGAGGCGGGGGGCAGCAAACAAGCCAGCTTCTCTCTGCCCGACCTCTCTTGCCACTGGCACCCATCAGGGGCGCGCGTCACCCGCAGCACACGTGGCTCACCGTGGCCCGTGGCCGGGCGGCCCGCTTCCGCCCACGCTGATGTGCCTAGTGGTGCGGCCAACGAGCCGGGCGCGTGCAGCGAGGGGCGGGCTGATCGCACCCAGCACTGACCCGCTGGCGCACGTTCTGGGTGCGCACGTTTGTCCCGGGCGCCCGGCGAGGCTCCCGCCATCTTGCGGCCCAGGGAGAGGAGGGAGGCCGCTCTTGTGGCCCACTCGCTGGCCCCGCTTGCCCAGTGCCGGCCTGGGCGCCGGGCGCCGGCTGCGGCTCTCAGCGTGGTTGAGCCTGGGCCGCCGAGCTGGGGAATGTGGGGAAGGCCGTGGGGCGTGCAGCGGGGCGTGCGTACCCAAGGGGGTGCGTAGGATGCTCCCGAGAGCGGCACAGGGACCTGGCTGCTCCCAGCCCGCGGCTCCTTCGCGTGCGGCCACAGAGCACGGAGGCTGCGCCGCGCTGGCCAGCAGGTCCTCCGGCACCCCGCGCCCCTGCGTCCCCCCAGCCAGGGGAGGGCGAGCGAGCACCGGTCTCGGCTTCCCAGCCCCGGGTCAGTGTACCCCTCCACGCTCCCCCCTCGCCCCAGGCCGGGCCCTGGGAGGGAGGAAAGGTGCAAACCTGGCACCTGCCCACTCACGGCATGATCGCCACCCGCCAATCACCAGCTGTCCGCAGACCCCTCCCCAGGCACCAGGGCCAGCCGCCCGCCCGGCTGCAGCCTCGTGGCAGGGGACTCTGCTCTCTGAGCTCACCGGCCGGGCCACACTCCTGCAGGACAGCTGCGGCAGGGGCTGGCCACCACCTCACCAGGATTCCCGCTAGGCTTTTCCCACCCGAGCGGGATGAATTTTGGTATGTACACCAAGGTGGGGGGGACCGTGCGAGCGGGAGGGGCCGTGCGAGAGGGAGGGGCCATGCGAGAGGGAGAGGCCGTGCGAGAGGGAGGGGCGTGCAAGAGGGAGAGGGCGTGCGAGAGGGAGGGGCGTGCAAGAGGGAGAGGGCGTGCGAGAGGGAGGGGCCGTGCGAGAGGGAGGGGCCGTGCGAGAGGGAGAGGGCGTGCGAGAGGGAGGGGCCGTGCGAGAGGGAGGGGCCGTGCGAGAGGGAGAGGCCGTGCGAGAGGGAGGGGCCGTGCAAGAGGGAGAGGGCGTGTGAGAGGGAGGGGCCGTGCGAGAGGGAGGGGCCGTGCGAGAGGGAGAGGGCGTGCGAGAGGGAGGGGCCGTGCGAGAGGGAGGGGTGTGCGAGAGGGAGAGGCCGTGCGAGAGGGCGAGGCCGTGCGAGAGGGAGGGGCCGTGCGAGAGGGCGAGGCCGTGCGAGAGGGAGGGGTGTGCGAGAGGGAGAGGCCGTGCGAGAGGGAGGGGTGTGCAAGAGGGAGAGGCCGTGCGAGAGGGAGGGGTGTGCAAGAGGGAGAGGCCGTGCGAGAGGGAGGGGTGTGCAAGAGGGAGAGGGCGTGCGACACGGAGGGGTCGGGACCAAGGAGTTGTGAGCGTGGGAGGGGCTTAGGGTTGGGGCAGAGGGTTGGTGTGACGTTGCGTCCTGTGTTCCCTCTGGCGTTGCGTTCCCTGGTCGCTTTGTTGTGTGTGTGTTTCTGCTGTCCTGCGCTGCTCTGGGCAGGCTGGGCACGACTCCCTGGGGAAGGATGTTCAGTCTCCCGTCCTGAGGCCCAGGTGAGGCAGGTAACACCTGGGGCCTGGAAGCAGGACAAAGCAGGAGGGGGGGCGGCCTGGGGGCTGGGAGCAGTGGGGAGGGGAGGGGGGGAGTTAGTTTCTGTGCTGGCTGGGGGAGAAGGGAGCCCAGCTGGCCTGGGGGGCCGGGGCAGGGGCCCAGAGCTGAGGCTCTGCCCCCCCCCGCCCCCCAGCTGGGCTGCACTGGCGGCTCCTGGCTCCTGGAACAAGTCTGGGCTACGCTGGGCCCCTGGGAACCAACAGCCCTTCTCTTCTACCTGCCGCCGGAGAGTCCCCTCTGGCTGTGGGTGGGGGTGTAGGGATGGGGGCGGGCAGGGCCTGAGGGGCAGCGCGGAGGGGGCCAGCCGGGGGCCGGGGGGCAGGGCCTGAGGGGCAGCGCAGAGGGGGCAGCCGGGGGTCGGGGGGCAGGGCCTGAGGGGCAGCGCAGAGGGGGGCAGCCGGGGGTCGGGGGGCAGGGCCTGAGGGGCAGCGCGGAGGGGGGCAGCCGGGGGTCGGGGGGCAGGGCCTGAGGGGCAGCGCAGAGGGGGCAGCCGGGGGTCGGGGGGCAGGGCCTGAGGGGCAGCGCAGAGGGGGCAGCCGGGGGTCGGGGGGCAGGGCCTGAGGGGCAGCGCGGAGGGGGGCAGCCGGGGGTCGGGGGGCAGGGCCTGAGGGGCAGCGCGGAGGGAGGCAGCCGGGGGTTGGGGGGCAGGGCCTGAGGGGCAGCGCAG
This sequence comes from Pelodiscus sinensis, assembly GCF_052426305.1. Lineage (NCBI taxonomy): Eukaryota > Metazoa > Chordata > Testudines > Trionychidae > Pelodiscus > Pelodiscus sinensis. Next base: position 1,929,195 of record NC_143055.1, on the reverse strand, counting down.
AGGGGGCAGCCGGGGGTCGGGGGGCAGGGCCTGAGGGGCAGCTGGGGGTCGGGGGGCAGGGCCTGAGGGGCAGTGCGGAGGGGGGCAGCCGGGGGTCGGGGGGCAGGGCCTGAGGGGCAGCGCAGGGGGTGGGCAGCCGGGGGGGGCAGGGCCTGAGGGGCAGCGCGGGGGGGGCAGCCGGGGGTCGGGGGGCAGGGCCTGAGGGGCAGCGCAGAGGGGGCAGCCGGGGGCCGGGGGCAGGGCCTGAGGGGCAGCGCGGAGGGGGCAGCCGGGGGTCGGGGGGCAGGGCCTGAGGGGCAGCGCAGAGGGGGCAGCCGGGGGCCGGGAGCAGGGCCTGAGGGGCAGTGCGGAGGGGGGCAGCCGGGGGGGGCAGGGCCTGAGGGGCAGTGCGGAGGGGGGCAGCCGGGGGGGGCAGGGCCTGAGGGGCAGTGCGGAGGGGGGCAGCCGGGGGTCGGGGGGCAGGGCCTGAGGGGCAGCGCAGGAGGGGGCAGCCGGGGGGGGCAGGGCCTGAGGGGCAGCGCAGAGGGGGGCAGCCGGGGCTGGGGCGGCAGAGACCTGCGAGGGGCAGTGCAGGGCGGCCAGGGCAGGTGGGGGAGGTGGGCAGAGCCGGGGGGCACAGCCCGGCGGGGGTCCCGCGCTCTCCCGGCACTCAGAGCCCTGCGCTCCCCTTTGCAGCGGGGTGGGCCTGGCCCGCGCCCACTTCGAGAAGCAGCCGCCCTCCAACCTGCGGAAATCCAACTTCTTCCACTTCGTGCTGGCCATGTACGACCGGCAGGGGCAGCCCGTGGAGATCGAGCGCACCGCCTTCATCGACTTCGTGGAGAAGGACAGGGTGAGAGCCCGCCCCCGCTGTGTGCTCAGCCCCGCCCCTCCTGGGCCACGCCCCCCTCTGTGCCCGGCCACGCCCCTGCCTGGCTCCCATTGCATGGCTGGCCCCGCCCCCTCTCTGTGCTCAGCCCCGCCCCTCCTGGGCCACACCCCCTGCTTGGGTCCCACTGCATGGTTGGCCCCGCCCCTTCCCTGGGCCACACCCTTTCATTGGGTCCAGCCCCCTCCCTGCTTCCTGCCCTATGACCAGCCCCGCCCTGGCTTCCAGCTGGGGGGCAGCAAGGAGGGGGCACGGGGCAGCGGGGGGCTCGGGTCCCAGTGACCAGCCAACGCCCGACCTGCCATCTCCCCCCCAGGAGCAGAACGGTGAGAAAACCAACAACGGCATCCACTACCGCCTGCAGCTGCTGTACAGCAACGGTAAAGGGGGCCGGGGGCGGGGCTGCGGGACCAGGAGGTTTGGGGGCGCTGGGCCGGGGACCCCAGCACCGTGTGACCCAGTCCCCAGCCCAGCGCGCCCGGTGCCAGCTCCCCCCGTGTGTCCCGCGTCCAGCTGGGGCCGGACAGGCCCCCTGCCCCACATCCACCTGCCGAGCGGCACCTTCGCAGCAGCTCCTCTCCCCGGACTGTCGCCTGCAGCTGCAGGAGAAATAGCCTGGGCAGGTCCTGGAGCATGTGCACTTGCAGGTGGCAGAGGCTGTGGGGCGGCAGTGTGGGGCAGGAGCTGTGGGGTGACAGTGTGGGGTAGGGCAGGGCTGGCAGGGGCTGTGGGGTGACAGTGTGGGGCAAGGCTGCAGTGTGGGGCAAGGCAGGGCCGGCAGGGGGCACGGCTGGCAGTGTGGGGCAGGGCAGGGCTGTCAGGAGGCAGGGCCGGCAGTGTGGGGCGGGGCAGGGCTGTCAGGGGGCAGGGCCGGCAGTGTGGGGCAGGGCAGGGCTGTCAGGGGGCAGGGCCGGCAGTGTGGGGCAGGGCAGGGCGGTCAGGGGGCAGGGCCGGCAGTGGGGGGCGGGGCAGGGCTGTCAGGGGGCAGGGCAGGGCTGTCAGGGGGCAGGGCCGGCAGTGTGGGGCGGGGCAGGGCTGTCAGGGGGCAGGGCAGGGCTGTCAGGAGGCAGGGCCGGCAGTGTGGGGCAGGGCAGGGCTGTCAGGGGGCATGGCCGGCAGTGTGGGGCAGGGCAGGGCTGTCAGGGGGCAGGGCCGGCAGTGTGGGGCAGGGCAGGGCTGTCAGGGGGCAGGGCCGGCAGTGTGGGGCAGGGCAGGGCTGTCACGGGGCATGGCCGGCAGTGTGGGGCAGGGCAGGGCGGTCAGGGGGCAGGGCCGGCAGTGTGGGGCAGGGCGGTCAGGGGGCAGGGCCGGCAGTGTGGGGCGGGGCAGGGCTGTCAGGGGGCAGGGCCGGCAGTGTGGGGCAGGGCAGGGCTGTCAGGGGGCAGGGCCGGCAGTGTGGGGCAGGGCAGGGCTGTCAGGGGGCAGGGCCGGCAGTGTGGGGCGGGGCAGGGCTGTCAGGGGGCAGGGCCGGCAGTGTGGGGCGGGGCAGGGCTGTCAGGGGGCAGGGCCGGCAGTGTGGGGCAGGGCAGGGCTGTCAGGGGGCAGGGCCGGCAGTGTGGGGCAGGGCAGGGCTGTCAGGGGGCAGGGCCGGCAGTGTGGGGCGGGGCAGGGCTGTCAGGAGGCAGGGCCGGCAGTGTGGGGCGGGGCAGGGCTGTCAGGGGGCAGGGCAGGGCTGTCGGGGCAGGGCCGGCAGTGTGGGGCAGGGCAGGGCTGTCAGGGGGCAGGGCAGGGCTGTCAGGGGGCAGGGCCGGCAGTGTGGGGCGGGGCAGGGCTGTCAGGGGGCAGGGCAGGGCTGTCAGGGGGCAGGGCCGGCAGTGTGGGGCAGGGCAGGGCTGTCAGGGGGCACGGCCGGCAGTGTGGGGCGGGGCAGGGCTGTCAGGAGGCAGGGCCGGCAGTGTGGGGCGGGGCAGGGCTGTCAGGGGGCAGGGCCGGCAGTGTGGGGCGGGGCAGGGCTGTCAGGGGGCACGGCCGGCAGTGTGGGGCGGGGCAGGGCTGTCAGGAGGCAGGGCCGGCAGTGTGGGGCGGGGCAGGGCTGTCAGGGGGCAGGGCCGGCAGTGTGGGGCAGGGCTGTCAGGGGGCATGGCCGGCAGTGTGGGGCGGGGCAGGGCGGTCAGGGGGCAGGGCCGGCAGTGGGGGGCAGGGCAGGGCGGTCAGGGGGCAGGGCTGGCAGTGTGGGGCAGGGTAGGTGGTGCTGGGGGTCTGTGGGGCTGCACAGGCGGGGTGAGAACGTCTCTTCTCGCCCCACAGGGCTGCGGACGGAGCAGGACGTCTACGTGCGGCTCATTGACTCCATGTCCAAGCAGGTACCGGCCTGGGGGGGAACGGGGGGGGGGGGCAGGGACAGCTCGGGGGGGGCAGGCTGGGGGCTCGGACCCCGTCACCGATCTCAGCAAGTCCGGTGCCTCCGCGGTGCCACCCAGCCCTGGCCTGGCTCTCGGCCTTCTCCGGCCCTGCCCCCCTGCACCCACCCCGTCCAGCCCGCCCCCTCCCAGCCCTGCCCCCCTGGTCCCGACCCATCCAGCCCGCCCCTCCCAGCCCTGCCCCCCTGATCCCGACCCATCCAGCCCTGCCCCCCTGATCCCGCCCCATCCAGCCCGCCCCTCCCAGCCCTGCCCCCCCTGATCCCCCCCATCCAGCCCGCCCCTCCCAGCCCTGCCCCCCTGATCCCGACCCATCCAGCCCTGCCCCCTGATCCCGACCCATCCACCTGCCCCCCTGATCCCGCCCCATCCAGCCCGCCCCTCCAGCCCTGCCCCCCTGATCCCGACCCATCCAGCCCTGCCCCCCTGATCCCGACCCATCCAGCCCGCCCCTCCCAGCCCTGCCCCCCTGATCCCGACCCATCCAGCCCTGCCCCCCTGATCCCGACCCATCCAGCCCTGCCCCCGACCTGTCCCGCCCTCCTGTTTCCACCCCATCTAGCCCACCCCTGCCCTGCCCTCCTGCCGCTGCCCCCTGCACCCAGCCCATCCACTCCCAGCCCGCCCCCACCCTGCCCCCCGATCCCGCTCTGTCCCGCCCCGCCCCCACCCCGCCCCCCGATCCCGCTCTGTCCCGCCCCGCCCCGCCCCGCCCCCACCCCCCCCCGATCCCGCTCTGTCCCGCCCCACCCCCACCCCGCCCCCCCCGATCCCGCTCTGTCCAGCCCTGCCCCCAGCCCGGCTTTCCTAAAGACGCCCCCTCCCCTGGCCCCCCGTCCCCCAACCAGCCGGGGGAGGGCCTGTGGGTGGGGGCTGGGCTGGGCTGGCCCCCCTACCGGGCAGCTCTGTCGCGGGGCTCCCCTCAGCCCTGCTCTCCCTCCAGGCCATCATCTACGAGGGGCAGGACAAGAACCCGGAGATGTGCCGCGTGCTGCTGACCCACGAGATCATGTGCAGGTGGGTGGGGGGCTCAGCCGGGGGCGCGAGTCTGTGGGTGGGTCCCCCTCCAGCCGGGTGTGTCCCCGCCCTGCCCGGGGCCCCCTGTGTCCCCGGCCCCCGCCCGTATCCCCGGCCCCCGCCCGTATCCCCGGCCCCCGCCCTGCCCGGGGCCCCCTGTGTCCCCGGCCCCCGCCCGTATCCCCGGCCCCCGCCCGTATCCCCGGCCCCCGCCCTGCCCGGGGCCCCCTGTGTCCCCGGCCCCCGCCCGTATCCCCGGCCCCCGCCCGTATCCCCGGCCCCCGCCCTGCCCGGGGCCCCTGTGTCCCCGGCCCCCGCCCGTATCCCCGGCCCCCGCCCGTATCCCCGGCCCCCGCCCTGCCCGGGGCCCCCTGTGTCCCCGGCCCCCGCCCGTATCCCCGGCCCCCGCCCGTATCCCCGGCCCCCGCCCTGCCCGGGGCCCCTGTGTCCCCGGCCCCCGCCCGTATCCCCGGCCCCCGCCCGTATCCCCGGCCCCCGCCCTGCCCGGGGCCCCCTGTGTCCCCGGCCCCCGCCCGTATCCCCGGCCCCCGCCCTGCCCGGGGCCCCTGTGTCCCCGGCCCCCGCCCGTATCCCCGGCCCCCGCCCTGCCCGGGGCCCCCTGTGTCCCCGGCCCCCGCCCGTATCCCCGGCCCCCGCCCGTATCCCCGGCCCCCGCCCTGCCCGGGGCCCCCTGTGTCCCCGGCCCCCGCCCGTATCCCCGGCCCCCGCCCGTATCCCCGGCCCCCGCCCTGCCCGGGGCCCCTGTGTCCCCGGCCCCCGCCCGTATCCCCGGCCCCCGCCCGTATCCCCGGCCCCCGCCCTGCCCGGGGCCCCCTGTGTCCCCGGCCCCCGCCCGTATCCCCGGCCCCCGCCCGTATCCCCGGCCCCCGCCCTGCCCGGGGCCCCCTGTGTCCCCGGCCCCCGCCCGTATCCCCGGCCCCCGCCCGTATCCCCGGCCCCCGCCCTGCCCGGGGCCCCTGTGTCCCCGGCCCCCGCCCGTATCCCCGGCCCCCGCCCGTATCCCCGGCCCCCGCCCTGCCCAGGGCCCCTGTGTCCCCGGCCCCCGCCCGTATCCCCGGCCCCCGCCCGTATCCCCGGCCCCCGCCCTGCCCGGGGCCCCTGTGTCCCCGGCCCCCGCCCGTATCCCCGGCCCCCGCCCGTATCCCCGGCCCCCGCCCTGCCCGGGGCCCCCTGTGTCCCCGGCCCCCGCCCGTATCCCCGGCCCCCGCCCTGCCCGGGGCCCCTGTGTCCCCGGCCCCCGCCCGTATCCCCGGCCCCCGCCCGTATCCCCGGCCCCCGCCCTGCCCGGGGCCCCTGTGTCCCCGGCCCCCGCCCGTATCCCCGGCCCCCGCCCGTATCCCCGGCCCCCGCCCTGCCCGGGGCCCCTGTGTCCCCGGCCCCCGCCCGTATCCCCGGCCCCTGCCCGTATCCCCGGCCCCCGCCCGCATCCCTGGTCCCCGTACTGCCCAGGGCCCCCTGTGTCCCCGGCCCCCTGCCCGCATCCCTGGCCCCCGTACTGCCCAGGGCCCCCTGGGTCCCCGGGCCCCACCCTGCCCAGGGCCCCTGGCCCCCTGCCCACATCCCCAGCCCTGCCCAGGGCCCCCTGTGTCCCCAGCTCCCACCCTGCCCAGCCCCCTGTATCCCTGGGCCCTGCCCTGCCAGGCCCCCCACCCTGCCCAAGGCCCATGTCCCCAGCCCCCCACTGCAGGGCTCGCCCCTGGGCACGGCCGACTGCAGGGAGCCAGACCCCCCGGCGCCCACCCCGGCACTGAGCCCCACGGCCGCCCAGGCCAGGCACCCGGGGAGGGGGCAGCCGAGCCAGGCTGGGTGCTGGGGGCCGAGGGCCCGGGCAGCGGCACACGGCGGGGGGGCCACGGGGCCGGGAGCGTCCCTCCCCCAGCTGGTCCCTGGTGCCCCATTACCGCCGCCGTGTTTACTGCTGGCGCGGTGTTTGTGGGAATTAGCGGCTGCGTCAGCGCCGCCGTCCCGGCTAATTGATCTCCAGGAGCCTCGCTAATGAGCCCGGGGCCCAGGGGACGGGGCGAGGGGCTGCTCACCCCCCCTTCTTTGTGTGCCACCGAGCCCCTGGGCCCGCTGCCGGCCGGCTACCGCCCCCTCGTGGGGCAGCCCTCCGCCCGCCCTGCCTGGGGCTCCAGCTGCAGTGGGGCCGGGCTGGGAGATGGGGGGCAGCGCTGCCCGTGGCTGCAGTGGGGCCAGGCTGGGAGATGGGGGGCAGCGCTGCCCGTGGCTGCAGTGGGGCCAGGCTGGGAGATGGGGGGCAGCGCTGCCCGTGGCTGCAGTGGGGCCAGGCTGGGAGATGGGGGGCAGCGCTGCCCGTGGCTGCAGTGGGGCCAGGCTGGGAGATGGGGGGCAGCGCTGCCCGTGGCTGCAGTGGGGCCGGGCTGGGAGATGGGGGCCAGCGCTGCCTGTGGCTGCAGTGGGGCTGGGCTAGGAGATGGGGGGCAGCGCTGCCCGTGGCTGCAGTGGGGCCGGGCTGGGAGATGGGGGCCAGCGCTGCCCGTGGCTGCAGTGGGGCCGGGCTGGGAGATGGGGAGCAGCGCTGCCCGTGGCTGCAGTGGGGCCGGGCTGGGAGATGGGGGGCAGCGCTGCCCGTGGCTGCAGTGGGGCCAGGCTGGGAGATGGGGGGCAGAACCCCCCACAAGGCAGTGGTTCCGACCCCCCGGTGAGCAGCGACCCCCCCCCCCACGTGCCCAGGGCGGGGGCGTTTAGCTAGAGGGGCCAGGGGTCTGAGCCCCCAGATGCCCAAGTGGCGTTTTGCCCCAGGTCGGGGAGGAGCCGGGTCGCCCAAGCTCCCGGCCGCGTGCTGGGCCTGGCTGGCTCCCTGCCCCCCAGGGCTCCGTGGGGTCCCCTGTCCCCAGCCAACGACACCCCGGGGCCCCTTCCTTGGGTGGGCAGGCAGGGGCTGGCTTGCTGGGCCAGTCCTGCAGCTTTGCCCCCCTGTGATTAACCCCCAGCTCCAAGCCAGGGGGTGTGATGGGCCGGGCCGGGTCTGGGCACAGCTGAGGGCGTCCGCTCAGGGCAAATTGCTCAGATTTGGGGCTCCTTACAGCCCCCAGACTGGAGACCTCCCCAACCAGGCCACACACCAGTCCCACCGAGCGCTTCAGCTGCCTGTCTGGAGCCTCACGAGCAAAACCCCTCGAACACCCCAGCAATATCCGTGCCCCAAACAGCCCCAGGACTAACAGACGGGTTGGGGGTCCTAGCACCCAAACCCACCTACCCTGAACAAGTCCTGTCCGGTTCCAAGAAACCAGCCACAGATCCCTGGACAATTTCCCCTCTGGATCTTACCCACAAATCACGCTGGGCCAATCCTGTAGCATCGAACATCTAAAGGTTTATTGCTACGAGAAAGAAAAGCCTGAGAGTGAGGCTGTTAAAGGATCCTACGTTACATGCACCGAATCTCCCAGTCCTCAGTGCAGGCTCTAGCAGAGATGTTACAGCTGCTGGTTTAAAAGTCCTTGGTGCGCATCCTATGCCAGGATGGGTTCACAGGTCTTCCCGGCTGGTGATTCCCTGCGAGGCCGCGTCTGGGATGAAGTGCTGAGCTGAGCACCAAATGGAGTCGGCCACATGGCCCCTGTATCCCTCCTTCCGGGTCTCTTCTTGGCTGCAGCAGGTCACCTGGCCCGTGGCCTGTCCCTGTGTCCCCTGCTGGCAGCCCCTAGGTATCGGTCCCCGTTCTGGAGGGGTGTCCCTGGGCTATGGAGGGCCGTTGTCCCTAGGCCGAGCTCCCTCGCCCGTTGCTCAGCCCCGCAGGGAATAGTCGGATCCGCAGAGCCCGTGCTCACAGCGTCTCCGACGTTACAGTCGCACGAGGAGCACGCCCAGAGCCAGCAGAAGAGAGGCTTTCGCTTGACCCCTCACATGGCCCCTTTGTGCCCCCCCATGGGTGCAGCAGTGACCTGCCTGCTCCCCTCAGAATCCAGTAACGTGACGGGGGCATGACAGACGCCCCCCCAGGAACCGTGCTCCTGGCCCCCCCAGGCTCAGGAAGGGCTGGGACCCCCAGGCAGCAGCCGGCTCTCTGGGGCTTCCCCATGGGTCTTGGGTCTGGCTGCTGCCCCAGGCTGGATCCCCACAGGCCCTGGCTGCGGCTCTGGGGGCAGGGCTGGTCTGGGGGGGCCTCTATGGAGGTGTCGGGGGAGGGAAAGGGCTGGGGGCAGCGTGGGGCGGGGGGGGCCTGCGGGGTTCTCAGCCTGGCTGCCCTGTACCATTGCCCCCCGCAGGAGGGGAGTGGCGGGCGCTCAGGGCAGCCCGGGCGTGGGGGGCCAGGTGTTCCCCCCTCACCCCAGCTCTTGTCTCTCCCCCGCCCGGCCCAGCCGCTGCTGTGACAAGAAGAGCTGTGGGAACCGCAACGAGACCCCGTCCGACCCCGTCATCATCGACAGGTGAGGGGCCCCGCCGACGCCCCGGCCCTCTCGGCCCCACGTGCCACGGGACCCCCAGCGCCCCCGGTCAGGGGACCCCTCCCAATGCCCCCGGCCAGGGGACCCCCCAGCGCCCCCGGTCAGGGGACCCCCCCAATACCCCCAGCCACAGGACCCCCTCCAGCGCCCCCGGCCAGGGGACCCCTCCAGCGCCCCCGGCCACGGGACCCCCCCCAGTGCCCCAACCATGGGACCCCCCCACCCCAAGTGCCCCAGCCACGGGACCCCCCAGCGCCCCCGGTCAGGGGACCCCCCCCAATGCCCCCAGCCATGGGACCCCCTCCAGCGCCCCCGGCCACGGGACCCCCCCCAGTGCCCCAACCATGGGACCCCCCCACCCCAAGTGGCCCAGCCACGGGACCCCCCAGCGCCCCCGGTCAGGGGACCCCCCCCAATGCCCCCAGCCACGGGACCCCCTCCAGCGCCCCCGGTCAGGGGACCCCCCCCCCCCATGCCCCCCAGCCATGGGACCCCCTCCAGCGCCCCCGGTCAGGGGACCCCCCATGCCCCCCAGCCATGGGACCCCCTCCAGCGCCCCCGGTCAGGGGACCCCCCCCAATGCCCCCAGCCACGGGACCCCCTCCAGCGCCCCCGGTCAGGGGACCCCCCCCATGCCCCCCAGCCATGGGACCCCCTCCAGCGCCCCCGGCCATGGGACCCCCCCCAGAACCCCCGGCCACGGGACCCCCCCCAGTGCCCCAACCACAGGACCCCCCCCACCCCAAGTGCCCCAGCCACGGGACCCCCCCAGCGCCCCCGGTCAGGGGACCCCCCCCCAGTGCCCTCAGCCACGGGACCCCCTCCAGCATCCCCAGCCACGGGACCCCCCCAGAACTCCCGGCCACGGGACCCCCCCAGAACCCCCGGCCACGGGACCCCCCCCAGTGCCCCAACCACAGGACCCCCTCTACCCCAAGTGCCCCAGCCACGGGACCCCCCCAGCGCCCCCGGCCACAGGACCCCCCCAATGTCCCCCGCCATCCCCGGGACCCCCGGCCGCGGGACTGCGGCCCCTGCCGATGGAGCTGCTCTGCCTGTTGCGAGGCAGACCCGGGCCGAGGGTTCGCACCCTGCTGGGGCAGCAGGGCCTCTGCCATGGGGCTTTCCAAAGGGGCCTGTGGGGCTCCCTGCCCCATGCACCAGCCCCCCCGGGAGGGGAGGGGGGAGCTGGCTGAGGACCCGCGCGTTGCCATGGAAACGAGCAGCTGGTCCCGGAGCTCTTGGGCTTTGTAAGCGCCTGCGGCTGAGCCGGGGTCCCTGGGTCGCCGCTGCCCTCTGCTGGGTGCGCACAGAGCTGCCCCGCTGTGTGTCATGGGCCCAGCACGGCTGGTGAGAGTCGCCCTGCCGGGGTGTGTGGAGGGGTTGAACTGTGGGTCACACGCTGGGGGCGGTGGGGCGTGGAGCGGGGCATGGCCCCTCGGGGGGAGACGGGGGGGGTGACTCCTGCCAGCTCTGGCCATGACCCACCCCTCAGCTCCGGACCTGGGAGGCGAGTCCATAATCACCCAGTTATGGGGTTTCTTGGGCTGGCTGCTGTCAGACAGGCCGTGGGCTGGACTCTGTGTGTGACTGTGCTCTGCTGGAGGGAATCAGAACTGTTGCACTGTGTGTCATAGGCCCTGTACTGCTCTAGCAGCGATTCTCCGTCTGCTGCAGCGGCAGGAGAAGCCGAGTTCCAGCCCTGCTGTTGCTGGTCAGTGCCTCCGGCGTGGGCATTGTGCCAGCGCTCGGGCTCGGCCCCGGGGGACTGTCGCCTTGTGACTATGGCTGGGGCTCCAGGGCGTGTGAAGTGTGGGGAGGGGTCAGTTCTGCGCCCCCCCCCCCCCCCCCCGTGTCTCCGCTGGGCCCATGGCTCTCCCGGCACGTTCTCCTGGGGAAGAGCCATCCCCGGCCTGCCGCCTTGCTGCCGGGGGCCTTTCCCTGCTGCGCCAACGGGCCCACCCGGGCCACGAGCCATGGGCAGGGGCTTCCGGCAGCGCGCCCCTGCGCCAACCCCCTGCCCTCTGCCGCCGGGGGCCGGGGCTGCACGCTGGCCCTGTGTGAGACAAGTGCCCCGGGGGTTGGTGCTTTCAGCAAGGCCAAGGAGACAGACGGGCCCCCGAAAATCCCCAGGCCCGGCTTGTCGGGGGGCAGGGCAGAGCTGGGGGGCAGGCCAGGGTCACAGGAAGGGCCAAAGAGCAGCAGGGAGCGTTTGCCGTCTGGCCCATGCGACCCTGCCTCCCGGGAGCAGGGTGGGGTGTGAATTCCCCCCTCAGAGCCCCCCGAGTCGCCGGCTCCTTGGGGCCCCACAGGTCCGGGAGGGGCAGGGGGCGGGGGCCCCTTGGGGATCCGGGGAGCGAGTGCCGCCCTCGGCAGCGCCAGCCCTGGGTTCCTGCCCCAGCGTGTGCCCCGGATCGGGGCCTAAAGCGGGTCTGTACGTTGGGCAAACGAGGGAGGCCCCCCCCCCCGTGCCAGCGGGCCAGACTCGCGTCCTCCCCGCCGCGGCCACCGCGAATTGGGCAGCGCCTTGTGCGTCGCCCGGCTCCCCCGGCTCCTGCCCGGACCGGTGCCACTGGGGGTCGCGGCTCGAGGGGCCTGTCGGGGCGCTGGGCCCCGGGAGTCAGAGGCGGGAGGGGAGCAGGCTTGGGGTGCGCCAAGGCCCTCGGGGCCTCTGCTGGCTCCGGCCCCGGCTCGTGGCTCCCTCCCAAGGGGTATCCCGGGGCAGGTTTGGCTGCTGAGGCCTTGGTCTCGTCGCCTGCCCGGAGCCCCCTCCGCAGCGCGTGGGAGCCAGCCGTCCCGGCTGCTTTCCTGCCCGCGGGCTCCCTGCCTGCCGCTCCCACTCCGCCCCCTGCGCGGCAGCCAGGCAGCCAGACGCGGCAGATGGCGGAAGTGACATTTGCCGCCAGCCCGCCGCTTGCACCGCAACGACAACAGATAAATAACACACAACACACAGCTGCTGCCGCGAGCCCCACGGGGACGTGCGCGAGCGTCGTGCCGGGACGCTGCCGGGCTCACCGTGCGGAGAGCAGGCGCGCTCACGGGGCACCCACCGTGCCCTCCCCGTGCGAGGGTGACATTGACGTGGTGTCCAGCCAGCCCCTCGGACACGCCACGTGCAGCCACGCCAGGCCAGGCACACACCCATGTGCGAACGCCCCTCCCCACCCAGGCTGTGCCCACGCCCCCACAGCTCCCTTTCCCAGGTGCCCAGGCTGTTTGCACACAGCTGTGCTCGTCAGCCACGCACACGTAACCAAGGGGACGTGCCACGTGTCCACTCGCAGGGCCGTGCTGGGGACTCGCAGGGCCGTGCCGGGGACTCGCCGGGCCGTGCCGGGGCCTCGCCGTGCCGTGCCGGGGCCTCGCAGGGCCGTGCCGGGGCCTCGCCGGGCCGTGCCGGGGCCTCGCCGGGCCGTGCCGGGGCCTCGCAGGGCCGTGCCGGGGCCTCGCCGGGCCGTGCCGGGGCCTCGCCGGGCCGTGCCGGGGCCTCGCCGGGCCGTGCCGGGGCCTCGCAGGGCCGTGCCGGGGCCTCGCCGGGCCGTGCCGGGGCCTCGCCGGGCCGTGCTGGGGACTCGCAGGGCCGTGCCGGGGCCTCGCCGGGCTGTGCCGGGGCCTCGCCGGGCCGTGCCGGGGCCTCGCCGGGCCGTGCCGGGGCCTCGCAGGGCCGTGCCGGGGCCTCGCTGGGCCGTGCTGGGGACTCGCCGTGCCGTGCCGGGGCCTCGCCGGGCCGTGCTGGGGCCTCGCAGGGCTGTGCTGGGGACTCGCAGGGCCGTGCCGGGGCCTTGCAGGGCTGTGCCGGGGACTCGCAGGGCTGTGCCGGGGCCTTGCAGGGCTGTGCCGGGGACTCGCAGGGCTGTGCCGGGGCCTCGCCGGGCTGTGCCGGGGCCTCGCCGGGCCGTGCCGGGGCCTCGCAGGGCTGTGCCGGGGACTCGCAGGGCCGTGCCGGGGCCTCGCCGTGCCGTGCCGGGGCCTCGCAGGGCTGTGCCGGGGACTCGCCGTGCTGTGCCGGGGACTCGCCGGGCGCGCCTGGGTCTCTGCGAAGGAGCCAGTTGCAGAGGCAGGTTTTGCCAGGCAGAGGCTTGCCCACAAGGAGCGTGGCTGCAGCTCCCCTTCCCCCGCCCACTGCCTTTTGGCCCTGCCACGGCGGGAGGAGGGGCGAAGGGCTCCGTGGCCGGCTGCGATTCCCGGGGCCGCGCGGCTGCTGGGGCAGAGATGCCCTGGGCTGAGCCCCCAGCGGCGAGTCGGGGGCCTTGCAATGTTCCACGTCTGTGTAACCCCAAGGGCCCTGGGACCACGGGCTGAAATGCAGACGCCCCGGAGGAGGCAGCAGCGCTCACGCGGGCCCTGCTCTGACACCCAGAGGATGCCGCAGAAACTGCCGCTGGCTACGGCCGCCTGGCCTCACCCCCGCCTTGCTCAGGCTGAAATTTCCTGCCGTTGGCCTCTGCCCGCGGGTGCATCTTTCTGGAAACCGTGGGTAGACGCGGTTTGGCTGGCTCGGAGTCCAATGACCAGCCCCCCGCTGAGCACACAGGCTGGGTCTGTGCCCCGTGGCAGGGGGCGGGGAGTGGCCCGGCAGGCTGGGTCTGTGGCCCCGTGGCAGGGGGCGGGGAGTGGCCCGGCAGGCTGGGTCTGTGCCCCGTGGCAGGGGGCGGGGAATGGCCCGGCAGGCTGGGTCTGTGCCCCATGGCAGGGGGCGGGGAATGGCCCGGCAGGCTGGGTCTGTGCCCCGTGGCAGGGGGCGGGGAGTGGCCCGGCAGGCTGGGTCTGTGCCCCGTGGCAGGGGGCGGGGAATGGCCCGGCAGGCTGGGTCTGTGCTCCGTGGCAGGGGGCGGGGAGTGGCCCGGCAGGCTGGGTCTGTGCCCCGTGGCAGGGGGCGGGGAATGGCCCGGCAGGCTGGGTCTGTGCCCCGTGGCAGGGGGCGGGGAATGGCCCGGCAGGCTGGGTCTGTGCCCCGTGGCAGGGGGCGGGGAGTGGCCCGGCAGGCTGGGTCTGTGCCCCATGGCAGGGGGCGGGGAGTGGCCCGGCAGGCTGGGTCTGTGGCCCCGTGGCAGGGGGCGGGGAATGGCCCGGCAGGCTGGGTCTGTGGCCCCGTGGCAGGGGGCGGGGAGTGGCCCGGCAGGCTGGGTCTGTGCCCCGTGGCAGGGGGCGGGGAGTGGCCCGGCAGGCTGGGTCTGTGCCCCGTGGCAGGGGGCGGGGAGTGGCCCGGGAAGGCCGGCTGGCTGGGTCTGTGGCCCCGTGGCAGGGGGCGGGGAGTGGCCCGGGAAGGCCGGCTGGCTGGGTCTGTGGCCCCGTGGCTGAGGGCGGGGAGTGGCCCGGCAGGCTGGGTCTGTGGCCCCGTGGCAGGGGGCGGGGAGTGGCCCGGCAGGCTGGGTCTGTGCCCCGTGGCAGGGGGCGGGGAGTGGCCCAGCAGGCTGGGTCTGTGCCCCGTGGCAGGGGGCGGGGAGTGGCCCGGCTGGCTGGGTCTGTGCCCTGTGGCAGGGGGCGGGGAGTGGCCCGGCTGGCACTGGGCCGGGGAAGCCACATTGGCAGGGCGCCCGTGCCCCTCAGCAGTGTGGGGTGCAGGGAGGAGGACTCCTGGCCCGGCGGAGGCAGCAGGCGGCCATGGCAGGACGCGAAGGAACGTGCCGCGGCCCCGGGGGCCAGGGCTCCCCGTGGGGAGACATCTGGGGGGCCTGCCAGGCAGAAAGGGAGCCAGGCAATGGCCCAGGGTGCCTGGGGGGGGCCAGCTGCCAGTCTGCGAGACGAGGTGTGATGCAGGGAGCCAGATGTGTGGCGAAGGGAAGGGAGCTCGTTAGCTAATTGCATATGCAAATCACCCCTCCCTGTCCCTTGGCACCGGGACCGAGCCATGCAGCTGCCACCACGCGGCCGGGGAGGGGAGCGGCCCCCCAGTTCCTGCACCGGGGCCTCGTCTACCCGTCCCATCGGAACAGGGGAAGCCGAGGCCAGGCTGTGCCTGGCCAATCAGGACAGAGCAGGGCCCGTGTAGTCTGGTAGCGTGTGGGTCCGAGTGTGTCTGGGTGCGTGCGTTAGCGTGTGGGAGCCTGTCTGTGCGTGTCGGGGCATAGGTGAGTGCGTGCGTTTGCATGTGTGAGCCTGTCCATGGGTGTCAGGGTATGGGTGCGTGTGTGTGTGTTAGTGTGTGTCCCTTTCCGTGTGTGTCCGGATGTATGTGCGTGTGTTAGCATGTGTGACCCTCTCCGTGTGTGTTGGGGTGTACATAAGAACGGCTGTACCGGGTCAGACCAAAGGTCCATCTAGCGCAGTAGCCTGTCTGTCAACCGTGGCCAGCACCAGGTGCCCCAGAGAGGGTGGACCGAAGACAATGATCAAGCGATTTGTCTCCTGCCATCCCTCTCCAGCCTCTGACAGACAGAGGCCAAGGACACCATTTTATCCCCTGGCTAATAGCCTTTTATGGACCTAACCTCCATGAAATTATCTAGCTTCTCTTTAAACTCTGTTCTAGTCCTAGCCTTCACCGCCTCCTCTGGCAAGGAGTTCCACAGGTTGACAACACGCTGTGTGAAGAAGAACTTTCTTTTATTAGTTTTAAACCTGCTACCCATTAATTTCATTTGGTGTCCTCTAGTTCTTCTATTATGGGAACAAGTAAATAACTTTTCTTTATGCACCCTCTCCACACCACTCATGATTTTATAGACCTCTATCATATCCCCCCTCAGTATCCTCTTTTCTAAACAGAAAAGTCCCAGTCGCTTTAACCTCTCCTCATATGGGACCCGTTCCAAACCCCGAATCATTTTAGTTGCCCTTTTCTGAACCCTTTCCAAGGGCAAAATATCTTTTTTGAGGTGAGGAGACCACATCTGTACACAGTATTCAAGATGTGGGCGTACCATAGTTTTATACAGGGGCAGTAAGATATTCTGGGTCTTATTTTCTATCCCTTTCCTAATAATTCCTAGCATCCTATTTGCCTTTTTGACCGCCGCTGCACACTGTGTGGAAGTTCTCAGAGAACTGTCCACGATAACTCCAAGATCTTTCCTGATTTGTCGTAGCCAGATTAGCCCCCATCACACTGTACGTATAGTTGGGGTTATTTTTCCCGATGTGCATTACTTTACACTTATCCACGTTACATTTCATTTGCCATTTTGTTGCCCAATCACTCAGTTTGGTGAGATCTTCTTGAAGTTCTTCACAGTCTGCTTTGGTCTTGACTATCTTGAACAGTTTAGTATCGTCTGCACTGTGTATGCACTGTGTTAGCGTGTGTGAGCCTGTCCGTGTGTGTCAGGCTGCATGTGTGTGTGTTAATGTGTGTGAATCTGCCTGTGTATCAGGGTGTATGTGCGTGTGGTAATGCGTGTGAATCTGTCTGTGTGTCAGGGTGTATGTGCGTGTGTTAGCGCGTGTGACTCTGTCCATGTGTGTCGGGGTGTATGTGCGTGTGTTAGCGCGTGTGACTCTGTACGTGTGTGTTGGGGTATATGTGCGTGTGTTAGCGTGTGTGACTCTGTACGTGTGTGTTGGGGTGTATGTGCGTGTGTTAGCGCGTGTGACTCTGTACGTGTGTGTTGAGGTGTATGTGCGTGTGTTAGCACGTGTGACTCTGTATGTGTGTGTTGGGGTGTATGTGCGTGTGTTAGCGCGTGTGACTCTGTACGTGTGTGTTGGGGTGTATGTGCGTGTGTTAGTGCGCGTGACTCTGTACGTGTGTGTTGGGGTGTATGTGCGTGTGTCAGTGCGTGTGACTCTGTACGTGTGTGTTGGGGTGTATGTGCGTGTGTCAGTGCGTGTGACTCTGTACGTGTGTGTTGGGGTGTATGTGCATGTGTTAGCGCGTGTGACTCTGTACGTGTGTGTTGGGGTGTATGTGCGTGTGTCAGTGCGTGTGACTCTGTACGTGTGTGTTGGGGTGTATGTGCATGTGTTAGCGCGTGTGACTCTGTACGTGTGTGTTGGGGTGTATGTGCGTGTGTTAGCGCGTGTGACTGTACATGTGTGTTGGGGTGTATGTGCGTGTGTTAGCGTGTGTGACTCTGTATGTGTGTGTTGGGGTGTATGTGCGTGTGTTAGCGTGTGTGACTCTGTATGTGTGTGTTGGGGTGTATGTGCGTGTGTTAGCGTGTGTGACTCTGTCCGTGTGTGTTGGGGGTGGTACCAACCGGTCACATGGGGTCAGACCGAGGGTGCGTCCAGCCCATGCCCACTGTGCCGGGTGCCCTGGCGGAAGAGGCGACCGGGTGAGGAGAACACCCCGCCCCGTCGCTCCTGCCAGTCGGGGGGTAACCGGGGGCTCCCCTCTGGTCTCTCGCCTCTGCCCCACAGAGGAGCCCGGGCACCTGGGGCTGGGCCTTGCAGCGCCCAGTGGAGTTGGACAGGCACCTTGGCCACTGCCCGCCTGGCTCCCTTCCAGCCGCACGGCCCCAGGCTGCCCGGTCCTTGGTCTGTCCGAGGGCGTCAGCCTGTCGCTGTTACAGCACTTCCCCGTCGTGGAACGAGGCGTACAGCTAGTTCCGATAGGAAGGCTAGTCCGAACTAGCTAGTCCGTGCCGCGTGTAGCCGCGTGTAGCCGCGTGTAGCCGCGGGCACGCAGTCCGAACTAGCTAGTCCGTGCCGCGTGTAGCCGCGTGTAGCCGCGTGTAGCCGCAGGCACGCAGTCCGAACTAGCCGGCATTTAAAAATGGCGGCGCCCGGCTTCATGCAAATTAAGCCCGGGAAATTCAAATCCCAGGCTTCATTTGCAACTCCGAATGACTACATTACCCCGCTAGTTGGAACTAGGGGGGTAGTGTAGACAGACCCCCAGTCTGTATGCTAGCATGTGTGTGTCTTGGCGGTTGTGAGCACACGTGGTAGTGTGTGTGCTAGCGTGTGGGGGGCAGTTGTGAGCACACGTTTTAGTGTGTGTGCTAGCGTGTGTGGGCAGTTGTGAGCACATGTGTTAGTGTGCGTGTGCACTGTCCCAATGCCCGGCGTGTTCCTGCCTGTGTGCTGGGCGCTGGGAGGGGGAAGAGCCCCCCTGGGCTTTGTGTGCCTCGGTGCCTGTGCCATGTGCGGTTGAGGCCGGAGAGCAAAGGCCCTGACGGGGAAAGACTCAAACCCCTCCCGGCCCGTGGCAGGCCATTGTGTGCCACGGCCCTTCGCGCCCCTCTGGCCCCAGTGCGGGCAGCATGCCGGGGGCAGGGCGCTCCGTCCCCCTGTCCCTACACAACCCTGTTTGTCTGTCCCTCTCTGCTGCCGGGAGGGGGTGCAGGCCGCTCCAGGGGAGCCCCCGGGTAAGAGCGATGGGGTGCGAGCCCAGGGCCCCGCCTTGCTGCCAGCGGAGTGTCCTCGCCCCCAGCGCGGCCCACGGAGCCCATCCTGCCTGGTTCTGGGGGCAGGCCGGGCCGGGCAGCGGGGGGGCTGGCTGGGGAATCGGGGCTCTGCTGCTCACAGCCTCCTGCCTGCAGGACCCGCCGGAAGGCGCGCGCTCTGGGGAGGAGTCAAGGAGCCGGGCCCGTGGCAGCTGGGGCGGGGGCTCCGTGCCAGGAGGTGTCCGCCCCCGGGACACTGGCCCGCTCCTGGCCGGAGAGCGGGAGGGCAGAGCCAGGCCGGCCCGCGCTGGCCGGGTGCTGTGCCCCATGCGGAGGGGGGAGCGGTCCCGGGCCGGGCCCAGCTGAGGAACGCTGCAGGGGCCGGAGGGCCCCCCCCCTACAGGAAGGGTCCAGGCCCCCCCCCACAGGAAGGACGTGGGCGCACTGGAGAGGGGCCGGGGGGGGGGCGATGAAAGGGGGCTGGAGAGCACGACCTACGAGGGGGCTGAGGGGCTGGGGCTTGTTCCGTCTGCAGAAGGGAAGAGCGAGGGGGGATTGGGGAGCAGCCGGCAGCTCCCTGCAGGGGGGTTCCCAAGAGGCTGGCGAGAGGCTGTTCTCAGGGGGGCGGATGCAGAACGAGGAGCAATGGGCTCAGGTTGCGGGGGGGAGGTCCAGGTCGGACATTAGGCGGGGGGGGGGAGCCCTGGGCTGGTTCCCTAGGGAGGGGGGGATTCTCCATCCCTAGAAGGTTTCAGTCCCAGCTGGACCAAGGCTTGGCCGGGCTGATGGAGTCGGGCTGGTCCTGCCTTGGGCAGGGGGCTGGACACCCTGACTCCTGAGGTCCCTTCTGCTCTGGCTCTGGGCCAGCTTTGTCCTCGAGGGAGGCCTGGCCGCGCCTTGCGTGGTCCCTGCCCCTTGGGTTACAGTCGCGCCTGTCTCCTCCCGTCGGGCCGTAGCTTCCCCCTCTGCAGAGCTGGCAGCTGCCCGGCCCTGCGCGGCAACTCTGACCGGCCCCCCCGCGCCCTCGAATCACGAGGGAGAACAGCCTCTCCCTCCCGAGTTCCTTGGGGGCGTGGGTGGGGGACGGGTCCGTGCATGAAGGACTTAGTGAAGGAATGAGCCATGTGGGTCGTTTATGGGTTGTGGCCTCTTCTCTGTAGTGGCAAGGAGTTCCACAGATCAGGGCCAGGTCTATAAAATCATGGCTGGAGTGGAGAACGTGAATAAGGAAAAGTTATTTACTTGTTCCCTTAACACATGAACGAGGGGCCACCAAAGGAAATGAAGAGGTACTAGGTTTAAAACAATCAAAAGGAAGGTTTCCTTCATGCAGTGCACAGTCAACCTGTGGAACTCCTTGCCAGGGGATGTTGTGAAGAACAGGACTTTAACAGGGTTAGAAAAGAACTGAGACTCCCCTGTCGGCCAAGAACCCGGCTGTGACTCCCCTGTCAGCCAGGTGCCCGACTATGACTCCCCCACCGACTTAGGGCCCCACGGGATTTCCAAGGCAACCAGAGGGCAAGTGCTTGGGCTTCAGGAAGGTCTCTCTCCCTGTGTCCAATCGTAGCCCCCTCCCCTGCACCCGGCTCCAGCCCCTAAGCTCCATGGCTAAGAGCCTGGCCCCGCCCTCAGCCTCACACCATAGGGCTCTGGGCCTCCTCTGGCCACTGGCCCCTCTGGGGTGTCTGAGTCACTGCCTAGGGGAAGCTGGGGAGCCTGTTCCTCCTTCCCCCTGCACGCCGCCCAGCGTTGTGTGGAAGCCAGGCACTGGGGCAGCCACCCAGGAGAGATTCCGGTGCTGCCCCACGGATTGGCAGAGCGCCCCCAGCCAGCAGCAGCCAGCAGCCTGTTTCTCCTGGTGGTGCACATCCACACATGCCTCCGTGCACACAACAACATTTCTTCCGCACTTGAATGGAAAACCTTGGCCCCCACCTGCACCAAAGCCCGGGGGAGCAGGGAGCTCTGCAGGGACCCCCCAGCTGGGCCGCCCCCGCTCTCAAGGCGAGGCAAAGCCCCAGCGAAGGGCGTCGCGCTGTGAACCGGGGGCAGCAGGAACCGCCGGCGGAGAGCGGGACGAAAGGCCAAGTCCACCCGGCGCCCCGGAAAGGCCCCTTCGGATAAAGTGAGGCCCCTTCCCCCCCGGGTTTCCCATCGTTCCCTCCAGCATGGGGGTGGCCTGTCTCCTTCCAGCGACTCTCCACGGCCCCGCCCTGCCTTCCTGCCCCGCAGCAGCCCGTCCTTGCCCAGGTCAGCTGGGGGGCCAGGCTCCCCCTCCCCGGGCGCCCCGCTCCCGCGTCCCCTGGCGCCCAGCCCCACTGGTTTAGAGAGCCCGGTAAGTGCCCTATCAACATGTTAATCAAATTACTTAGGAGCTAAAATTGACGCTTTTCATTAATTATACAAGATTATTCTAATTGCCAATTCAAATTTATGCGCTCGGAACAGAAGGTGTTCGGCAGCGTGGCTGGGAATTTGCATATTAAATGGGGAGCGTGGTGCATTAGGGATGCTAATGTATGCGCATTGTCTTTATTTTTAACTCCCGGGCCCATATGCGCGGCTGCCGCGCTCCGAGGTGAAGAAGTCCGACGTCGGCTTCTTATTATTTCCCCCGTTCTCCTCTTAGTCAAAGTCGGGGGTGCCGGAGGGGGGTGGGAGCAGCCGTGGGGGGGGTCAGTGGGGGCTCGGGGCTCACTTGTTTGCTGTCAATCTCGGCTCCTTCCTGGGGTGGGGGGAGCGGTTCTCCCCCCCTTTTCCATGTTCCTTCCTTTCTGTGATTACCACCTGGGATGGAGGCCGGGCTGCCGCGTCCCGAGGCCCCGTCTCTCGGCCTCTCGCCCCTCTGCTCTCGGCGACGAGCCCCGCGGCAGGGCCGGCCCTGAGGCTGGCTCCCTTGGCCGGCGCGAGCCACACGCGGGTTTTCCTTTTCCTTTCCTCCCCGCGACTCCCTGCCGCAGCTCTGTGCGGGTCGTGCGCCGAGCCGGACGGGCTGCCTGCTCCGGGGAGGCCTCGCCCGGGCCCTGCCGCTGTCGGGGTGAGCAGCGCAAGCGGGGCGCGGCTGGGTAGGAGGGCACTTGCAGCCCCGGGAGAGGCCGTCTGCGTGCGGTTAAGACGGGGCAGAGCTGAGCCAGCCACTGCAAAGGGAACGGCACGGTGCAGTCCGGCACCTGTTAGCGTAGACACGGCGTTAAAACATCAGAACGGCCAGGCTGGGTCGGACCAAGAGTCCATCCGGCCCAGGGTCCTGTCTGCCCACAGCGACCAACGCCCGGGCCCCAGAGAGAGGGAACCGAACAGGGAACCATCACGTGATCCCTCCCCTGTTGCTCATTCCCGTCCCTGAAAAAACAGAGGCCAGGCACACCTCCCTGCCCAGCCTGGCTAACGGCCATCGATGGGCCTAACCTCCATGGATTTATCTGGCTCTTTGTAAAGTCCTGGTCTTCACAGCATCCTGTGGCAAGGAGTTCCACAGATTGTGCGCTGCATGGAGAAAAACTTCCTTTGGTTTGTTTTAAACCTGGTGCCCCCTAGTTCGCGTGTTATGGGGTTCTGGAGCATGCCCTAAGGGTTCTGGACCATCGCACTCCTCCTCCCCGGGCAACGGGTCTCCATCACGTGGGGCTGGCGGTGCAGGGCGTTGGCTTTGTCTGAGCTCAGTGCAGTGGGGGCCCTTTGGCACAGTGCGGGGCAGCGCCGCTCTGCACAGCTCTGTGCTGGCCGGGAACAGCGCCCCCGGGGCAGGACGCCACCTGGCCCAGGAGACATTGACACCTGCAGGGGCTTGGGAGAGGAGCCGGGGCCCAGCGGGGGTGAGGGGCTGGGTTCTGCGCCGGGCCATGACTCCGGAGGCAGGTTAAATGTCCCAGACAGGATCCCTGCGCCTGCTCTGCCCTTAGCGGCTGGTGCCTTCCCGTAGGCCCAGCCCAGGCCCCCAGCCCCGAGGGAGATGGAGAAGTGTCAGGCCCTGGCCCCCCCCAAGCTTTGGGTCTCCCCCGAGCCGTGGGTCAGCGAGGCGGCTGAGCTGCCTGGTACCTTCTGCAGACCCAGTCCAGGTGTGCGCCGGTGCCAGGCCCCGAGGCCAGCCCCTGGGGCCAGCGCCGGAGAGAGCTGGGGCGTGGGCATGCGGGGCCCTTGTGGGGCATGGGACGCTGCCTGGGCCACTCCCGCCCCCCGCCGTGCCGCTCCCGGCAGGACCCGGCACTGCAGGGCTGGGCTGTGGGGGGAGGTGCGTGGGGGGCGCTGTGTGGAGATGGGGATTGTATTAACATGCTTTGCCACTCGTGCCCAGCCCCACATGCCTAGGGCGGGTGCGCCTGCGGGGGGGGGGGGCTTAGGCTGTAACCGCCCCCCGGGCCAGCGTCCTGCTCCGTGCGGGAGGCAGATGTGGGGTCATCGGCCCCCTCGGCTCCTGGGAGGGCCCTCGAGGGCCCCTTAGCCCAGCCGCCGCATGGAGGCCGGACCAGGCTCCCCGGGCCCAGCCCCGACGGGTTTGTCGGCCTGTTCCTGAGCCCCTCAGTGGCGGGGACCCCCAGCCCCCCGGGAGGCCTGCTCCCAGCTCAGCCACTGGGGCTAGATCCCCCCACGGCTCCCTGCGGCAGGTTCCGCCCCTCGCTCCTGCTCTCAGCCCGCCACAGACGGGACGGCTGGGCCAGGCCCCCTTCGCCGTCGCCCCTCGCGGCCAGACGTGCCCTGTCCGTACCCCGCCTCCGGCCCCTGCACCGTCTCCCTGCGGCGCGGCTCTGCCCCGGACTCAGACCTCCCCGCCCCTCTCCCAAGGGGGCCCGGCTCTGGGCGCAGCCCCTGGCCAGTGCGGCCCACCGGGGCTCAGTATGTGACCCGGCCCTGGCCGCTGGGCAGCTGGTCCCTGCTCGGGCTGGGGGCTGCTGGCTCCTTCCCCCCCCCCCTCCCGAGTGCCTTGCACCGCTCGCCGGGCCGTCTCCCCTGCTCCATGTCAGACCCGCCGGGCCCCCTGGGATTCTCAGCCTGCCCCCCGCAGGGAGGGGGTCGGCCTGCTCGGTGGGAGCCGGGCCAGCCCACGCTGGCGGTCCCTGGCTGGCCAGTCATCGGCCCAGAGTTGTCTCGGATTCCCCCGGCCCTCGCCCCCTTTGTAAAGGCCGGGGCAATGTGTGGGGTTCCCTGGGACTCGGGGCCTGCCCCCTCCCCCCGAGATCCCGGAGCCTGTCGCTAGCGGTTCCAGGACGGCTCCGGCTGGGCTCTGACCGGATCCCGGCAGGGCACAGATACAGGATACAGGCCCTGAGGACGGGCCGTCTGGCCGAGGCCCTGGGGCTGGCGGTGTGAGTCCCTGCCACAGCCTGGGAGGTGGGGGCAGTCCGTTCCCCTGGGACGGGCCAGGCCTGGGGGGATCTGGGCCTGCCCCAAGGGGAGCGGGGGAGCCGGAGACCGGCTGAGGAGCACGGCTCTCGGGGCTGTGTGCCCCTGTTCCCAGGGGGCTCATGCCAGAGGTGACACCTCGGTGTGCCCCTCGCCCCCTCCCCACCCTGGGGGCAGGGCAGCTGTGGCGAGAGGAATGGGGCAGGGAGGCCTGGGAGAACCGGCCCTCAGGGCAGAGACCCCCTGTTACGGGGTGTGTGGGAGCCCCCGGGTCCTGCCCCCCAGCTGCAGCCAGCGGGACTCTCAGGCGGCAGGTAGAAGAGAAGGGTTGTTGGTACCCAGGGCCCAGGAGCCACCAGTGCAGCCCATGCGGGGGATGGGGGACCCCTGGCTCTGGGCCCCGGCCCCCCAGGCCAGCTGGGCTCCCTTCTCCCCCACCAGCGGGGAAACTAACTCCTGGCCCCAGCCCCCCGGCCGCCCCTCCCCCTCCTGGGTTCAGATTCCTGGGCAAGGTGTCACCTGCCCCCCCACCCAGGCAGCCGGGGCTATTGTTGGTAGGTGCTAAGCCACGCCCACATTCCCATCCCCAGCCGGGCACCAGTGCAGCACCAGGGAAACTGAGGCACACCTGGGTTACAGCACAACAGCACAGGCCAGTAGGAACCTCACACAGCACAACACAGCAAACACAATCCCCACCGTGTCACCCCCCCCCCCCCCCCCGCTCCTCCCCTGCACTCCAGCCTCCTGCTCATCAGCCGCTAATGGGGCTGCTGCTAAGTGGGTTCCTTCCCGCTGTGGCTCCTCTCACCTGAGCCCTCCACCAACCCCCTTCACGCACCGCCCCCCCATCCCATCCCCCGCCTGGCCCCTTCCCCCCAGTCGCCAGTGCTCTGCTCAGCCCCCTTCCCAGCGTGGGGCAGGAGGAGGGCTGGGAAGAGCTGGGGAGGAGCAATGGGGGTGGGTGCAAGGCAGGACTGAGGTACATTAGCAGGACTGGGGGGCAGATGGGCTGGGGTAGCAGGGGCTGGGCGTCGGGATTGGGGGATCGGCAGAGCAGGGGGGCAGACGGGCTGGGGTAGCTGGGCTGGGGGTCGGGTTGGGGGGATCGGCAGAGCAGGGGGGCAGACGGGCTGGGGTAGCAGGGGCTGGGGGTAGGGTTTGGGGGGATCGGCAGAGCAGGGGGGCAGACGGGCTGGGGTAGCAGGGGCTGGGGGTCGGGTTTGGGGGGATCGGCAGAGCAGGGGGGCAGACGGGCTGGGGTAGCTGGGCTGGGGGTCGGGTTTGGGGGGATCGGCAGAGCAGGGGGGCAGACGGGCTGGGGTAGCAGGGGCTGGGGGTCGGGATTGGGGGATCGGCAGAGCAGGGGGGCAGACGGGCTGGGGTAGCTGGGCTGGGGGTCGGGTTTGGGGGGATCGGCAGAGCAGGGGGGCAGACGGGCTGGGGTAGCAGGGGCTGGGGGTCGGGATTGGGGGATCGGCAGAGCAGGGGGGCAGACGGGCTGGGGTAGCTGGGCTGGGGGTCGGGATTGGGGGGATCGGCAGAGCAGGGGGGCAGACGGGCTGGGGTAGCAGGGGCTGGGGGTCGGGTTTGGGGGGATCAGCAGAGCAGGGGGGCAGACGGGCTGGGGTAGCAGGGGCTGGGGGTCGGGTTTGGGGGGATCGGCAGAGCAGGGGGGCAGACGGGCTGGGGTAGCAGGGGCTGGGGGTTGGGTTTGGGGGGATCGGCAGAGCAGGGGGGCAGACGGGCTGGGGTAGCTGGGCTGGGGGTCGGGTTTGGGGGGATCGGCAGAGCAGGGGGGCAGACGGGCTGGGGTAGCAGGGGCTGGGGGTCGGGATTGGGGGATCGGCAGAGCAGGGGGGCAGACGGGCTGGGGTAGCTGGGCTGGGGGTCGGGTTTGGGGGGATCGGCAGAGCAGGGGGGCAGACGGGCTGGGGTAGCAGGGGCTGGGGGTCGGGATTGGGGGATCGGCAGAGCAGGGGGGCAGACGGGCTGGGGTAGCTGGGCTGGGGGTCGGGATTGGGGGGATCGGCAGAGCAGGGGGGCACAGAAATGATAGGCTAAACACAGAAGGCGAAGAGTGGAAGGGGAAACTGAGGCACCGAGCTGGGCTGGGACTCTGCGTGGGGCTGGCTTTGAGGGGTGATCCAGGTCACCGGGGCGGGGGGCAGAGCGGCTGGGGGCAGGGAGGATGCAGGAGGCGCTGAGGAGTGTCCGGCCCAGGGACTAGCAAGGGCGGAGCAGGAGATCCCGGGTCGGGGGTGCGCACGTGGAGTGGTGCTGAGCCGGGTTACTGTGCGGAGACGCCGCCGGCCCTGGGCCCTGGGAGTGGGGTCAGGCCTCCAGGGCGGGGCAGGCCGGTCGAAAGGTGCGGGGGCTCGGCGTGGGCACAGGCGCAGGGTGTAGGGCACAAGCCCTGCCCCCAGGGGATGTGGCAGGTCCCAAGCGGATGCTTGTGCATCTGGCTTCACGTTCACAGCTGGCCGGAGGGACCTACATTCTAAGCCTGACTCGTTCAGCCCCACGTCCCTCCCCTTCTTGAGCCTCTGGGAAATGCAGTCGAGTCCTGTACCTGGGCCAGGAGCATGGGCTACTGCTGCCCTCTGCTGGGGGAATCAGAACTGCCCACCGCGGTTCATAGCCCCTGTACTGCTAGCAGAGGAGATTTGCCATGAGCAAGGGGCTGAGCCATTGGACCAGGGGATCTGACTTCCAGCCCTGCTGTGGCTGTGAAGTGCCAGGGGAGAGCCTGCCCCCCTGCCACAGGATATGTTACTCCAGCAGAACCCGGGGGGCTGTGGTGTGGGGCTAAGGCTGCCAGCAATGAGAGCAGGGATCAGGGCTGGCAAAGGATCCCCCCCATGTGCCACCTCCAGCCCAGACGCTAGGGAAAGGGCCGCAGGCTGAGGAAGCACGGAGAATACCCCAGGGCTCCTCTGTAAGGCACCGAAGCAGGCTGTGTCCAGACTGCACGTCTCTGTCGCCAGAGCGATGGAGATTAGCACGTCAGAATTGCTAATGAAGCAGGGATTTAAATATCCTGCGCTTCATTAGCATAAACATGGCCGCCGCTTTTTCGAGAAGACCCGGCAGTCTAGACGCGGCTCTGTCGAAAAGAAACGACAGATCCTGGAACCTTCACTTTGTGCGGAATACAGGGTCTGTCGCCAAAGGGGTCACTTTCACCAGACCCGCGTCTCCACTGCCGGTTTTGATCTTTTTTCGAAAAAGCTCCACTTCGAAAAACGCGGCAGCCATGTTTATGCTAATGAAGTGCGGGATGTTTTAATCCCTGCTTCATTAGCAATTTTGGTGTGTTTGATTTGCATCTCTCTGTCGACAGTGGGGTGCAGTCTAGACGTAGCCCCAGTCACACAGAGCACTTGACAGCCCGGTGCTCCCTGTGCCCCCCAGCCCCCCTCACACAGGGGAGAGGTTATAACCCATCCCCCACCTCCCCTCAGACACCCCAGTGCTCCCTGTGCCCCCCCCAGCCCCCCCTCACACAGGGGAGAGGTTATAACCCATCCCCCACCTCCCCTCAGACACCCCAGTGCTCCCTGTGCCCCCCAGACCCCCTCACACAGGGGAGAGGTTATAACCCATCCCCCACCTCCCCTCAGACACCCCAGTGCTCCCTGTGCCCCCCCCAGCCCCCCTCACACAGGGGAGAGGTTATAACCCATCCCCCACCTCCCCTCAGACACCCCAGTGCTCCCTGTGCCCCCCCCAGCCCCCCCTCACACAGGGGAGAGGTTATAACCCATCCCCCACCTCCCCTCAGACACCCCAGTGCTCCCTGTGCCCCCCAGCCCCCCTCACACAGGGGAGAGGTTATAACCCATCCCCCCCCTCCCCTCAGACACCCCAGTGCTCCCTGTGCCCCCAGCCCCCCTCACACAGGGGAGAGGTTATAACCCATCCCCCCCTCCCCTCAGACACCCCAGTGTTCCCTGTGCCCCCCAGCCCCCCTCACACAGGGGAGAGGTTATAACCCATCCCCCCCTCCCCTCAGACACCCCAGTGCTCCCTGTGCCCCCCAGCCCCCCTCACACAGGGGAGAGGTTATAACCCATCCCCCCCCTCCCCTCAGACACCCCAGTGCTCCCTGTGCCCCCCAGCCCCCCTCACACAGGGGAGAGGTTATAACCCATCCCCCACCTCCCCTCAGACACCCCAGTGCTCCCTGTGCCCCCCAGTCCCCCTCACACAGGGGAGAGGTTATAACCCATCCCCCCCCTCCCCTCAGACACCCCAGTGCTCCCTGTGCCCCCCAGCCCCCCTCACACAGGGGAGAGGTTATAACCCATCCCCCACCTCCCCTCAGACACCCCAGTGCTCCCTGTGCCCCCCAGCCCCCCCTCACACATGGGAGAGGTTATAACCCATCCCCCACCTCCCCTCAGACACCCCAGTGCTCCCTGTGCCCCCCAGCCCCCCTCACACAGGGGAGAGGTTATAACCCATCCCCCACCTCCCCTCAGACACCCCAGTGCTCCCTGTGCCCCCAGCCCCCCTCACACAGGGGAGAGGTTATAACCCATCCCCCCTCCCCTCAGACACCCCAGTGTTCCCTGTGCCCCCCAGCCCCCCTCACACAGGGGAGAGGTTATAACCCATCCCCCCCTCCCCTCAGACACCCCAGTGCTCCCTGTGCCCCCAGCCCCCCCTCACACAGGGGAGAGGTTATAACCCATCCCCCACCTCCCCTCAGACACCCCAGTGCTCCCTGTGCCCCCCAGCCCCCCTCACACAGGGGAGAGGTTCTAACCCATCCCCCACCTTCCCTCATACACCCCAGTGCTCCCTGTGCCCCCCAGCCCCCCTCACACAGGGGAGAGGTTATAACCCATCCCCCACCTCCCCTCAGACACCCCAGTGCTCCCTGTGCCCCCCAGCCCCCCTCACACAGGGGAGAGGTTCTAACCCATCCCCCACCTTCCCTCATACACCCCAGTGCTCCCTGTGCCCCCCAGCCCCCCTCACACAGGGGAGAGGTTATAACCCATCCCCCACCTCCCCTCAGACACCCCAGTGCTCCCTGTGCCCCCCAGCCCCCCTCACACAGGGGAGAGGTTCTAACCCACCCCCAGCAGGTTCTCCCGGTGCCAAAGGACGAGCCACACGCCCAGGTCAGTTTATACCGGGGCTCTCACCCCGGAGCCCCCTGGGCCTGTCTGGCTTGGGCAGGGTGAGGAGTGGCGGAAGGAGGCCGTGGGGGCGGGTGAGGGAAGCCCGTGGCTGGGGCCGGCTCTCAGCAGGGACAAGCGGCAGCTCCCCAGTCTCTGGGACACGTCCTGCGCCGGGCCGGCGCGCCCTCCCCTCTGCGCAGCGCGAGGATGCTCTCCCCGAGGAGGGCTGGGCTGGAACGCAGGGGCCGCTAGGGCTCGCGCGTCCCCTGGCCCGCGTGCAGGGACTCCTCTGCTCCCCTTGTCCGCCTGCCCAGCGCCTTTCTCGGCAGCAGAGCCCCTCCCGTGTGGGTCGCCCCCCACGCTCCTTGTCCCTCGGGGACGCGGAGTCACTGGCCTTGCCTCCCAGAAGCAGACACTTGGGTAGGTTGCTGTGCGGCCAGGCGTGCATGTGCGTAGGGGTCTGTGGCTGGGTGTGCTCGGAGGTCGGGGTGTGGCTAGATCCCTGTGCTTCAGCGTGTCCGGGTGTGCGTGTGGATAGAATCCCACGTGTCCAACTGTGTGTGTCAGTGTAATCCCGAGTCTCTGGCTGTGTGTGTCGATAGAACCCCAGGTGTCCAGCTGTGCATATCAGTGGAACCCCATGTGTCCAGCTGTGTGTGTCAGAAGAATCCCAGGTGTCCAGCTGTGTGTGTCAGTAGAACCCCGAGTGTCCGGCTGTGTGTGTCAGTAGAACCCCGAGTGTCCGGTTGTGTGTGTCAGAAGAATCCCAGGTGTCCGGCTGTGTGTGTCAGTAGAACCCCGAGTGTCCGGCTGTGTTTGTCAGTAGAATCCCAGATATCCAGCTGAGCATGTTAGTGGACCCCTGAGTGTCCGGCTGTGCGTCTCAGTAGAACCCCGAGTGTCCGGTTGTGTGTGTTGGTAGAATGCCAGGTGTCCGGCTGTGCGTCTCAGTAGAACCCCGAGTGTCCGGTTGTGTGTGTCGGTAGAATGCCAGGTGTCCGGCTGTGCATCTCAGTAGAACCCCGAGTGTCCGGTTGTGTGTGTCAGAAGAATCCCAGGTGTCCGGCTGTGTGTGTCAGTAGAACCCCGAGTGTCCGGCTGTGTTTGTCAGTAGAATCCCAGATATCCAGCTGAGCATGTTAGTGGACCCCTGAGTGTCCGGCTGTGCGTCTCAGTAGAACCCCGAGTGTCCGGTTGTGTGTGTCGGTAGAATGCCAGGTGTCCGGCTGTGCGTCTCAGTAGAACCCCGAGTGTCCGGTTGTGTGTGTCGGTAGAATGCCAGGTGTCCGGCTGTGCATCTCAGTAGAACCCCGAGTGTCCGGTTGTGTGTGTCGGTAGAATGCCAGGTGTCCGGCTGTGCGTCTCAGTAGAACCCCGAGTGTCCGGCTGTGTGTGTCGGTAGAATGCCAGGTGTCCGGCTGTGCATATCAGTAGAATCTTGGGCCCCGATTGTGCTACCATTGGGTGGGATGGGGGGGCTGGGAAAGGATGGGGGTGGGATGGAGGGGAGGTGTGAGGGGCTGGGGAGGGGGTGGGAGTGAAGCCACAGGCCAGATGAGCCCCCCCCACACACACACACACACTAAGCACCTGCTTTTCTTCCCCTTTCTTCAGGTTTTTCCTCAAGTTCTTCCTCAAGTGCAACCAGAACTGCCTGAAGAACGCAGGGAACCCCCGGGACATGCGCCGCTTCCAGGTGAGCCCGGCCCGGCGGGGGGGGGGGGGGGGGTCCGTCACGCCTGAGGGGCCGGCGGGGGTGGGTACGAGGGGCAGCCCTCCAGTGCCCACCGTGGCGGGGTCTCGCTGCGGGGAGGGGCTCAGCCCCCAGCAGGAGCTGAGGGAGCAGCATGGGGTGGGGCCAGGGGGCAGGGCACGGGGGGGGCAGACCTCTGGCTCCCCTGGGTGGGGGCGAGGGGCATCAGAGGGGCCACAGCTGGGCCAGTGCCTTGGCTCGCGGGGCCCAGGGGCTGCGTCTCTGCTCTTGGCCAGGTGCCCTCATGGCGGGGGGCAGCTTGGGGTCCTGAGGGGACCAGGCCTGTCTCTGGGCTGTGCCCGGCGGTGGGGGCGGGGACACATCTGAGCTCCAGGCAGCTCAACCTCCTCTCGGCCCCCGGGGAGGGGAGAGCCCCCCCGGGAGGGACCCTGCGTCTGATGGGCCAGGCCGTGGGACGGGGTGACAGAGAACAGGTGCCTGCGGGCACCACGGAGCGGCTCAGAGCAGGGCCAACTGCTCCGAACCAGGACGACCCACAGCCCAAGCCGGGGGGCCCCCCTACAAGCACCAAACCAGCCGCACCGAGCACCTCAGCTGCCCCCCTGGCCAGCACCAAGCCTCCCCAGCAAATCCCCTGAGACACCCCAGTGCTCCCTGTGCCCCCCAGCCCCCCCTCACACAGGGGAGAGGTTATAACCCATCCCCCACCTCCCCTCACACACCCCAGTGCTCCCTGTGCCCCCCAGCCCCCCTCACACAGGGGAGAGGTTATAACCCATCCCCCACCTCCCCTCAGACACCCCAGTGCTCCCTGTGCCCCCCAGCCCCCCTTACACAGGGGAGAGGTTATAACCCATCCCCCACCTCCCCTCAGACACCCCAGTGCTCCCTGTGCCCCCCAGCCTCCCTTACACAGGGGAGAGGTTATAACCCATCCCCCACCTCCCCTCACATACCCCAGTGCTCCCTGTGCCCCCCCAGCCCCCCCTCACACAGGGGAGAGGTTATAACCCATCCCCCACCTCCCCTCAGACACCCCAGTGCTCCCTGTGCCCCCAGCCCCCCTCACACAGGGGAGAGGTTATAACCCATCCCCCACCTCCCCTCAGACACTCCAGTGCTCCCTGTGCCCCCCAGCCTCCCTTACACAGGGGAGAGGTTATAACCCATCCCCCACCTCCCCTCAGACACCCCAGTGCTCCCTGTGCCCCCCAGCCTCCCTTACACAGGGGAGAGGTTATAACCCATCCCCCACCTCCCCTCACATACCCCAGTGCTCCCTGTGCCCCCCAGCCCCCCTCACACAGGGGAGAGGTTATAACCCATCCCCACCTCCCCTCAGACACCCCAGTGCTCCCTGTGCCCCCAGCCCCCCCTCACACAGGGGAGAGGTTATAACCCATCCCCCACCTCCCCTCACACCCCAGTGCTCCCTGTGCCCCTGGGTCTGTCTACACTACCCCCCTAGTTCAAACTAGCGGGGGTAATGTAGTCATCCGCACTTGCAAATGAAGCCCAGGATTTGAATTTCCAGGGCTTCATTTGCATGAAGCCGGGCGGCGCCATTTTTAAATGCCGGCAGTTCGAACCCCGTGCCGCGCGGCTACACGCGGCACGGAGTAGCTAGTTCGGATTAGGCTTCTAATCTGGGGACCGTGGAGAGCCGAGCCGGCAGCACGAATCCCCCCAAACATCCCCCCGCGGCAGGCGACCCGGCAGAGGAGGGAAAACCCATCCCAGGCCAGGGCTGACAAAGCCCCAGCAAGCCCAGCCCCCACCCTGCCGAGGGTCCGGGGGCCATGCTGAGCTCAGGCCGCTATCCCTGGCTGAGGTGGATCCCGTGGCCTCGCGGGGCGGGGGGGTTCGTTCCCCGTCTGTGGAGGGAGCAGAGCAGCACGGGACACGCAGCCTCGCGCTGTCTCCCCCCGGCGTGGGGCGGCAGCCCCCTGGCTGGCTGTGTGCACCGGGCGCGGCCCCGGGAGCACCGTGGCAGGCTGAGAACCCCACCGCAGAGGACACGGGGTCGGTCACCGTGGCAGCCGAGCGACGGAGGGGGCCCTGGGGAGCTGGGAGTGATCCCCCTCAGGCTGACTCCACTGTGGGACCTGGCGGGATTGTGCCCTCTCGCCCCGTCCAAACGGAAGGGAGCCGAAACGCGGCCCCTGCCCCTCCCATTAGCCCCTGGCCTGGCTCCGGCGCAGAGCCAGAGCGCGGCGTTTGGGGACGTCTCTGTCCCTGCTGGGCGGGTGTGACGCGGGCCCAGGGGCCGGCACAGGGAGGCAGACTTGCGCCCGGTGAGCCGTTCACCGGGCGGCTTCTCTCTGCCTGGCCCGTCTGACTGACTGGGGACCAGTGCCAACAGCCAGCCTGCTACCATCGCCCGCTCCTGGGGCACAGGCGGGCCTGCCAGCCATGGCCGCCTCGGGGTCTGTGGGGGCCCTGAGTCCGACGCCCTGGGTGTGCTACCAAGCTCAACGGCCTGCGCCATGTTGTGCAGCCTGCCTGCGGCCCAGGCCACGAGCACGGGGCGTCTGGACAGCTGGGTGCTGTGAGCAATTGTATCAGACATGCTGGGGCAGCCAGCCCTTTTCTGCCACCTGCACTGTGCCAGGCGGGCGGGGAGGTCTGTAACCCCGAGCTGTTCTCTGCTCTCAGCCCCTGTAGCCTGTTGGCTGCCCTCCGCGACGGGACCCCGGTCCTAGAGGTAAAGACACGGACGTTAAACTTCTCGGGGCACCCGTCAGCTCCCTAGGCTGCCCACTGCGATGGGGCCTTGTGTCCCAGCAGTTAAAGACTCGGGTGTAACACACACACACACACACACACTGCTCTGACTGTCGGCTGACAGCCCCTCTGCACTTCTCACGGTGCCTTGTTGCATGAGCAAAGCCCCATCATGTCACAGATGGTAAACTGAGGCACGGACAGCGAAGTGACTTACAGCTGCCCAGCAGTGCCGTGGCAGAGCTAGGGCCCCATTGGCTCTCTCAGCCGGAGGGGCACACACCCTCTCCCTGCGCCCCCCACCCCGTTGCATTGCACAGCAAGGGCCGGTTAGGACGCCCCTAGCCAACAGCCCTGTATCTCTCCCAGCAAGCAGGCCCGGCCCCTGCAGGTCCCCTGCATCGCCCGGCCGTGCCCAGCTCCCTCTGGCGCCTGCTGGGTGCCGCTTGGCAGGCGGAGGCGACGGCTCCGGCCCATCTCCCCAGCTCACACCCAGCGCGGGCGCCTTCATTAGGGCCTCTCGGAAAGATATGATAATTGTGACATTTTTACATGATTAACAACCCATCCAATTTGCATAGCGCCGCGGCTCCTGGGAGAGCAGCCAAGCCCCCCCGACAGCCAGCGAGCGGGGGGCAGGGGCAACCTGGCAGCCGGGCTGGGGCTGACCTGCCCCCTCGCCCCCCGGGACCACTGACCCGGGCTCCGCAGGGCAGTGCCGTAGCTCAGGGTGTGGGACTGAGCAGCTCCTGTGCCCCAGAGCCGCCCCCCCGGCATTCCCATGATGCACCAGTGAGTGACATGGGCCATCCCCTGGTACGCAGCCTCTTGTGACAGCATCTCCCTGCCCCGAGAGGGCTGGGCCACTGCCGGCAGCCAGGGGCCAAGCACTGCCGTGGACTGCCCAACTGGGGGGTCGGTGCATGCTGCGGGGCAGTGGGCTGTCCCATGGGGGGGGTCTAAGGATGCTATGGAGCAGTGGGCTGTCCCATGGGGGGGGTTCTAAGGATGCTATGGAGCAGTGGGCTGTCCCATGGGGGGGGTCTAAGGATGCTATGGAGCAGTGGGCTGTCCCATTGGGGGGGGGTCTAAGGATGCTATGGAGCAGTGGGCTGTCCCATGGGGGGGGGGTCTAAGGATGCTATGGAGCAGTGGACTGTCCCATGGGGGGGGGGGTTCTAAGGATGCTATGGAGCAGTGGACTGTCCCATGGGGGGGGGGTCTAAGGATGCTGTGGAGCAGTGGACTGTCCCATTGGGGGGGAGGGTTCTAAGGATGCTATGGAGCAGTGGTCTGTCCCATGGGGGGGAAGGTCTAAGGATGCTATGGAGCAGTGGGCTGTCCCATTGGGGGCTGTTCTAAGGATGCTATGGAGCAGTGGACTGTCCCATGGAGGGGGGGTCTAAGGATGCTATGGAGCAGTGGACTGTCCCATGGGGGGGGTCTAAGGATGCTATGGAGCAGTGGACTGTCCCATGGGGGGGGGTCTAAGGATGCTATGGAGCAGTGGTCTGTCCCATGGGGGGGTCTAAGGATGCTATGGAGCAGTGGACTGTCCCATGGGGGGGGGTCTAAGGATGCTATGGAGCAGTGGACTGTCCCATGGGGGGGGGGTCTAAGGATGCTATGGAGCAGTGGACTGTCCCATGGGGGGGGGGGTCTAAGGATGCTATGGAGCAGTGGTCTGTCCCATGGGGGGGTCTAAGGATGCTATGGAGCAGTGGACTGTCCCATGGGGGGTTCTAAGGATGCTATGGAGCAGTGGTCTGTCCCATGGGGGGGGGTCTAAGGATGCTATGGAGCAGTGGTCTGTCCCATGGGGGGGTCTAAGGATGCTATGGAGCAGTGGTCTGTCCCATGGGAGGGGGGTCTAAGGATGCTATGGAGCAGTGGACTGTCCCATGGGGGGGTCTAAGGATGCTATGGAGCAGTGGACTGTCCCATTGGGGGGGGTCTCAGGATGCTATGGGGCAGTGGGCTGTCCCATGGGGGGGTCTAAGGATGCTATGGAGCAGTGGACTGTCCCATGGGGGGGGGGTCTAAGGATGCTATGGAGCAGTGGTCTGTCCCATGGGGGGGTCTAAGGATGCTATGGAGCAGTGGACTGTCCCATGGGGGGGGGTCTAAGGATGCTATGGAGCAGTGGACTGTCCCATGGGGGGGGTCTAAGGATGCTATGGAGCAGTGGGCTGTCCCATTGGGGGGGGGGGTTCTAAGGATGCTATGGAGCAGTGGACTGTCCCATGGGGGGGGGGGGGGTCTAAGGATGCTATGGAGCAGTGGACTGTCCCATGGGGGGGGTCTCAGGATGCTATGGAGCAATGGACTGTCCCATTGGGGGGGGTCTCAGGATGCTATGGGGCAGTGGGCTGTCCCATGGGGGGGGTCTAAGGACTCTACCCTTCCTGGCCAGCCTCTGGCATGTGCTCTCGTGGTGCAGCTGGCAGCGATGCCTGAGAGCTGCGGGGGCCCCTTGCCGGCTGCCCGGTGCGCAGGACGCCCCTCCTGCCGTGCTAACACTGGTGCTCTGCCAGGTGGTGGTGTCCACGACGGTGAACGTGGACGGGCACGTCCTGGCGGTGTCCGATAACATGTTCGTGCACAACAACTCGAAGCACGGGCGCCGGGCGCGACGCCTGGACCCCTCCGAAGGTGAGTGCCTGGCTCCGCCGAGCAGCCGTCCTGCCGCCCGCAGGCCGCCCGGGCCCAGAGCGGAGGCAGCGGCGGGGCCGGCTCAGCGTGCAGGGGTCTCCGGGCACGGAGCGCTGGGCCCTGAGAAACCTGCTCCTGCCCCTCTCCCGCTGCAGCAGCCACCCCCTGCATCAAGGCCATCAGCCCCAGCGAAGGCTGGACCACCGGCGGCGCCACCGTCATCGTCATCGGCGACAACTTCTTCGACGGGCTGCAGGTCGTCTTCGGCACCATGCTGGTCTGGAGCGAGGTGGGGAGTGCAGCCCTGCCCCCACACGCCCTGCCCCACCGGTGCCGCTGTGCCTCACGCTCCCTGCCCCACCGGTGCCACTGCGCCCCACTCACCCTGCCCCCATCAGTGCAGCTGCGCCCCACACGCCCTGCCCCACCGGTGCCGCTGTGCCTCACGCTCCCTGCCCCACCGGTGCCACTGCGCCCCACTCGCCCTGCCCCCATCAGTGCAGCTGCGCCCCACACGCCCTGCCCCCATCAGTGCTGCTGCGCCCCACACGCCCTCCCGCGCTGGTGCCGCTGTGCCTCATGCTCCCTGCCCCACTGGTGCCGCTGTGCCTCACGCTCCCTGCCCCACCGGTGCCACTGCGCCCCACTCGCCCTGCCCCCATCAGTGCAGCTGCGCCCCACATGCCCTCCCCCGCTGGTGTTGCTGTGCCCCACATGCCCTGCCCCACCGGTGCTGCTGTGCAACGGCTCAGCCACTTCCCCGTGGGCCTGGGTGGCCCCTCCGGCTGGATCACGGCAAAGGAGCCTGCCCCCTCCCCGCCCTCTGGGTGCGGAGCCAGGCTCCCTTCCGAGCTCTGGCCCCAGGGAAGAGCAGGGGGCTGGGGAGGGGCCCGGGGCTGCCTGGGAGGGGCGGTGGCGGAGTGACGGGTCCCTGCCCCAGCCCGGCAGCGAGGCCGGGAAGCCGCCAGGCTCAGCCCCGCTCTCTCGCCCTGCAGCTGATCACCCCCCACGCCATCCGCGTGCAGACGCCGCCCCGGCACATCCCCGGCGTGGTGGAGGTGACGCTCTCCTACAAGTCCAAGCAGTTCTGCAAGGGGGCGCCCGGCCGCTTCGTCTACACGGGTGAGGGCGCGGCGCGGCCGGCTCCGCGACTCCGCCCAGGGCCTGAGCCGCCGGCTGTGGGGGCCCCGCGGGGGGATCGCCCCGGGGTCACTTGCGCCCAACCGGCGCCGCTCGCCCCCTCTGTGAGGCACCGAGCCAGCCCCACCAAGCAGGGCCCTGTGCTCCATGGCCCCACGGGCAACCCCTCAGACACCCCAACCGCCCTGTGCCCCCAGCCCCCCCCACACAGGGGAGAGGTTACAACCCATCCCCCCTCCCCTCAGACACCCCAACCTCCCTGTGCCCCCAGCCCCCCCCACACAGGGGAGAGGTTACAACCCATCCCCCCTCCCCTCAGACAGCCCAACCGCCCTGTGCCCCCAGCCCCCCCCCCACACAGGGGAGAGGTTACAACCAATCCCCCCTCCCCTCAGACACCCCAACCGCCCTGTGCCCCCAGCCCCCCCCACACAGGGGAGAGGTTACAACCCATCCCCCACCTCCCCTCAGACACCCCAACCTCCCTGTGCCCCCCCAGCCCCCCCCACATAGGGGAGAGGTTACAACCCATCCCCCACCTCCCCTCAGACACCCCAACCGCCCTGTGCCCCCAGCCCTCCTGTGACGGCGCGTTGGGGGTCCCCCGCCTCCTGCACCCCTGAAATGGCACGAACAGACTCCCCCAGCCAGTAGAACAGAGGGGGTTTATTGCTTCTGCAGGATACAGCACAGCACAGATGTCATCAGGTTACAGGGCTGGCCTAGGATGCCTCAGCCCCCCTTGAGATGGGGGGGTCTCGGCTTCTAAACACCCCAGCCTGTAGCTGAGGCTGCTTCCTCCATCCTCCCAGACAGAAACTAACTCACTCTCCTCCAGCCCTGCCCCCCAGCCAGGGCAGCATCCACCTCCCTTTGTTTCTCCCCATGGGGGGTTGGCTGGTTCAACCGGTATGGAGTCACCTTTGCATAGTGAGGTTTCCCTGCTGGGTCTTGCTCCAGACAGCAGGGGTCACCACAGCCCAGCAAGTACCCCCCACTACGTCACACACACCCCCCCCACACACAAGGGAGAGGTGATAACCCATCCCCCCCTCCCCTCAGACACCCCAGTGCTCCCTGTGCCCCCAGCCCCCCCTCACACAGGGGAGAGGTTATAACCCATCCCCCCCCTCCCCTCAGACACCCCAGTGCTCCCTGTGCCCCCAGCCCCCCCTCACACAGGGGAGAGGTTATAACCCATCCCCCCCCTCCCCTCAGACACCCCAACCTCCCTGTGCCCCCAGCCCCCCACACACAAGGGAGAGGTTCTAACCCATCCCCCCAAATCCAAACGGGTTCTCCCAGGGTACGTCTCCACTTCATGGCTCTGTCGACGGAGCCACGTAGCTTTGTTTATTGGGCAAAGGGAAATGAAGCGGATTTCAATAATCGCTGCTTCATTTCCATGTCCGTGGCTGCCACGCGGCGCCGACACACGGCTGATCCGCGCGCTAGTCTGGATGCTCCGTGGTCGACGTCAAAGCCCTTTGTCGATGCTCCATAAACCTCATCCCACGAGGAATGACGGGGCGTCCTCCCACCCCTCCTCCCCGGCCCCCACGTCCTAGAGGAGCCTCTGGCCCCTGCTGGGAGCTGTGTCCAGCCAGGCGCCTGGGGCCAGCCCCCGGGCGAGCCTCTCCCCGTGCAGGGGGCAGCCGCCGGGTCTGTCGGGCACCTGGCCACAGCCCTGGCTCAGCCCGGAGACATACGGGCTAAAGTACCGGCCGACCGGCCAGCCCCTGCTACGCCCCAGCCGGGAGGGAGCAGGAGCCGGCCCCTTCCCCAGTGTGCCCGAGTCGTGGGCTGGGCACGCTGCTCCCAGGGCGGGTGTTCAGCCTTGGGGGCCGGCCCTGGTAGCCCGGGCGTCTTGTGTCTTTGGGTCGGACGCTGCACCCCTGGGTCTCCCGGCCTGGCCGGCGAGCACATGTCCCCTCTGCCCCCTGGGAGACAGGCAAGGCGGGAGGGAAACCGAGGCACACTGGGGTGACAGAATCGTTACGAAACATTCTCACTTTGTCACCCCAGGACTCCTGGTTGTGCAGGCTGGCCGTGAGCCCACAGTCCGGCCAGCCCCCTGTGTCGTGCCTCAGTTTCCCCCACTGGGAGAGCGCCGGCCCACGGGACCTGACCCTCCCTCTCTCCCTCCCCAGCGCTGAACGAGCCCACCATCGACTACGGCTTCCAGCGGCTGCAGAAGGTGATCCCCCGGCACCCCGGAGACCCCGAGCGCTTACCCAAGGTAGGGCGGCTGCCATGGGAGGGTGGAGGCTGCGTGGGCTGGGCTGGATGGCCACATGGTGGGCATGGCAGCGCCCCTAACAAACGGCTGCACGGCTCTGGCCCCGCCCATGTGGGGAGGCTCCTCACGCCTGTACAGCGCCTGGCGCCAGCCCGAGGGGGCAGGGGAGGGGGGACGACGCCCCAGTGCCCAGCATCTGCCTTGGGCTCCCCTAAGATCTTGAATCCCACCCATGCACCCTGTGGCCACTTACTGAGTTTGTACCCTTCCCCCACCCCCTGAGGGGGAAACTGAGGCACAACTGGCCAGCAGTCCCTGGGGCCTCCCCGCTGCCAGGGCCACCCAGCCAGCTCACAAACACCCCCTCACGTCTGAGCCCCACGCTCCGTCTCCTGCCCACGCCGCTGTCTGAGCCCCGCAGGCTGCCGGGCAGCCCCGGGGACCATGGCGGGAGCTGGCGTGTGGCTGGCAGCGTCCCGGAGGGGCGAGGCCCGTGGGGCTGTCGGGGCGCAGGATTTGGGCAGAGGCGCATACCAGCGGCAATGGGCATCGTGCGGGGGGTGAGGCCCAGCGTCTGGCCCGGGGGCGGCACGGCGGGAGGCGAGGGAATAACGTGCCCGGCGGCCAGACAGCTTCCTTCCCTGAGCGCTGCCACCCTGGGGAGCCCCCCGCCCCGTCTCAGGCCCCTCTCTCCCCAGGAGGTCCTGCTGAAGAGGGCGGCCGACCTGGTGGAGGCCCTGTACGGGATGCCACACAGTAACCAGGTACCGCAGAGCTAGCGCTGAGCCGCCTGCCCATCCCCTTGGCCTCTGACCCCCCTCCGGGCATGGGCCCGGGTGCTGCCCGATGCGGCTCGGGAGCCAAAGCCAGCGCCAGAGCGACTGCCCGGGCTTGGCACCCGCAGGGGAGACGGGCCCCGGGCCCCGCCGGGGAGCTGGGGCAGCCTCCAGGAGCCCAGGAGGGGGGCAGGGCCCAGCCCCTCATGTGCTTCCCATCAGGAACCCCGGGTCTGAGGGAGCCGCCCTGCCCCTGGGCACACGCTGCGCCCGCGCCCCCGGAGCTCCTGCGTGACACGAGTTTGGGAGGCCTCAGCCCCCCGCCAGCGCGCAGCGTCTCCCTCAGCCCCTGCCCCAGGGAGGGGGTGGCCGGGCCGGGCTGGGCGCCCGGGGCTAGCGGGCTCCTGTCCCTGCAGGACATCATCCTGAAGCGCGCGGCGGACATCGCCGAGGCCCTGTACAGCGT
This sequence comes from Pelodiscus sinensis, assembly GCF_052426305.1. Taxonomy (NCBI): domain Eukaryota; kingdom Metazoa; phylum Chordata; order Testudines; family Trionychidae; genus Pelodiscus; species Pelodiscus sinensis. The sequence goes on along the minus strand of NC_143055.1, from coordinate 1,889,056 downwards.
CCCGCGCCCCCCCAGCCAGCTGGCCTCCCTGGCCGGGAACCACGCCCACGCCGGCATGATGGGCGTCCCCTCCTTCGGCAGCCAGCTGGCCAGCATGAGCGACTCCGGCCCGGGCCCCGAGCAAGGTGTGTGGGGCAGGCAGGGGGCGCGGTGGGTGGGCAGGGGCCAGGCCCCCCAGGTGGGGCAGCTCGGGCCTCTCGGCTCCCTGCCAGGGAGGTGGGGGGCAGGCCCGTCGGTGCCTTGGACACTGAGCTCCCAGGGGGCAGAGCCCCTTCTGGGACCCCCGGCAAGGCGGTGCCCGGAGGCCTGAGCCTGGGGCCCGTGCTGGCAGCTGAGCCCCACTCCCTGCCCACCTCCTGCCAGCAGAGCGGGTGGCAGACACCCTGCGCCTGAGCTGCTGGGGGCTGGTAGCAGCTGCTGTGCCCCTCCCCAGAGCTGGCTGCACTGCAGGGGGAGGCGCCTGCCCTGAGGAGCCCGGCGTGGGGCCAGCAGACGGGCAGGTTCTGGGCCGGGCCCCGGTCTGCGTGGCTGGGGCCTGCGCTCCGGTTCGAGCACAGGCAGCCAGGCCCCACGGCCCCGTGCGGACCAGCCAGCGGCTCCCTGCCAGAGGGGCCAGACCGGGGGCCCACTCCCATAATGCTCCTGGCTGGGGGCCCATTGCTCCCCCGGGGGTCGGCCCCCCCGGCCATCCCGCCCAGGCTGCCCCTCTTGCCCGCAGGCTACGCCCGCAGCACGAGCAGCGTCTCGCCGCGGGGCTACGTGCCCAGCTCCAGCCCGCAGCAGAGCAGCTACAGCACCCTCACGTCCAGCATGAACGGCTACGGGGCGGCCGCCATGGCCGGCCTGGGCGTGCCCGGCTCCCCCAGCTTCCTCAACGGCTCCACCGCCAACTCCCCCTACGCCAGTGAGTCCCCCCGGGCCGCGGGGCGTCGCCCACAGCTCCCAGGGCCACGGGGTGTTGCCCACAGCTCCCCAGGGCCGCGGGGCGTCGCCCACAGCTCCCCAGGGCCTCTGGGCGTCGCCCACAGCTCCCCAGGGCCACGGGGTGTCGCCCACAGCTCCCAGGGCCACGGGGCGTCGCCCACAGCTCCCCAGGGCCACGGGGTGTCGCCCACAGCTCCCCAGGGCCACGGGGTGTCGCCCACAGCTCCCCAGGGCCACAGGGCGTCGCCCACAGCTCCCCAGGGCCGCGGGGTGTCGCCCACAGCTCCCCAGGGCCGCGGGGCGTCGCCCACAGCTCCCCAGGGCCACGGGGTGTCGCCCACAGCTCCCAGGGCCACGGGGCGTCGCCCACAGCTCCCCAGGGCCGCGGGGCGTCGCCCACAGCTCCCCAGGGCCTCCGGGTGTCGCCCACAGCTCCCAGGGCCACGGGGTGTCTCCCACAGCTCCCCAGGGCCTCCGGGTGTCGCCCACAGCTCCCCAGGGCCTCAGGGTGTCGCCCACAGCTCCCCGGGGCCACAGGGCATGTCGCCCACAGCTCCCCAGGGCCACGGGGGCAGGGCGTGTCGCCCACAACTCCCAGGGTATGTCTACACTACCCCGCTAGTTCGAACTAGCGGGGTAATGTATGCATACCGCACTTGCTAATGAAGCCCGGGATTTGAATTTCCCGGGCTTCATTAGCATAAGCGGGGAGCCGCCATTTTTAAATCCCCGCTGCTTCGAACCCCGTGTAGCGCGGCTACACGGGGCTCGAACTAGGTAGTTCGGACTAGGGTGCCTATTCCGAACTACCGGTACACCTCGTTTCACGAGGAGTACCGGTAGTTCGGAATAGGACCCTAGTCCGAACTACCTAGTTCGAGCCCCGTGTAGCCGCGCTACACGGGGTTCGAAGCAGCGGGGATTTAAAAATGGCGGCTCCCCGCTTATGCTAATGAAGCCCGGGAAATTCAAATCCCGGGCTTCATTAGCAAGTGCGGTATGCATACATTACCCCGCTAGTTCGAACTAGCGGGGTAGTGTAGACATACCCCCAGGGCCACGGGGTGTCGCCCACAGCTCCCAGGGCCACGGGGTGTCGCCCACAGCTCCCTAGGGCCACGGGGCGTGTCCCCCACAGCTCCCCAGGGCCTCAGGGTGTCGCCCACAGCTCCCAAGGGCCACCGGGCATGTCGCCCACAGCTCCCCAGGGCCACGGGGTGTCGCCCACAGCTCCCCAGGGCCACAGGGTGTCACCCAGAGCTCCCAGGGCCACGGGGCATGTTGCCCACAGCTCCCCAGGGCCACGGGGTGTCACCCAGAGCTCCCTAGGGCCACGGGGCATGTTGCCCACAGCTCCCCAGGGCCACGGGGTGTCGCCCACAGCTCCCCAGGACCACGGGGGCAGGGTGTGTCACCCACAGCTCCCCAGGGCCACAGGGTGTCGCCCACAGCTCCCAGGGCCACGGGGCATGTCGCTCACAGCTCCCCAGGGCCACGGGGTGTCACCCACAGCTCCCCAGGGCCACGGGGCGTCGTCCACAGCTCCCAGGGCCACAGGGTGTCACCCACAGCTCCCCAGGGCCACAGGGTGTCGCCCACAGCTCCCAGGGCCACGGGGCATGTCGCTCACAGCTCCCCAGGGCCACGGGGCGTCGCCCACAGCTCCCAGGGCCGCGGGGCGTCACCCACAGCTCCCCAGGGCCATCGGGGCGTCGCCCACAGCTCCCAGGGCCACGGGGCATGTCGCTCACAGCTCCCCAGGGCCACAGGGTGTCGCCCACAGCTCCCAGGGCCGCGGGGCGTCACCCACAGCTCCCCAGGGCCATCGGGGCGTCGCCCACAGCTCCCAGGGCCACAGGGTGTCACCCACAGCTCCCAGGGCCACGGGGGCAGGGCGTGTCTCCCACAACTCCCCAGGCATGTGGGGCAGGGTTCCCCCCATAGCTCCCCAGGGCTGTGGGGGGGCACAGTGCGTCACTCACAACTTCCCAGGAGTGTGGGGCAGGGGTCCCCCCACAAGCCCCTAGGGCCGTGAGGGGCAGGGTGTGCCCCCAGAGTCCCTGCCCTGCCCCCACGCTGACCCGGCTGCTCCCTGGGCTCCTGCCTGACTCTCTGCCCGCTGCAGTCATGCCCTCCAGCCCCCCGCTGGGCACCTCCTCCATCAGCCTCCCGGCCGGCACCGGCTCCTCCACCCCCAGCGCCGTCTTCTCCTTCTCCCCGGTCCACATGCTCTCGGCCGTGAAGCAGAAGAGCGCCTTTGCGCCCGTGGTGCGCCCGCCCGCCTCGCCCACGCCCACCTGTGCCAGCGCCGCCAGCCTGCAGGGTGAGCCACGCCCGGCGGGGGCAGGGCCACTGACGGACACGGGTGCCAGCTCTGCCCCAGCCCAGCAGCCCCAGGGTCCCCGGAGCCAGGCCAGGCCCGGGCCGTCCCTCCCCTACTGTCCTCAGCTGCACTGGGTTTGAACGCCTCTCAGGCATCGCCAGCTCTCCCGCCCTGCAGCAGCCAGTTCCACAGGTTAACAAGGCTGCCACTGGGCCCGCCCCCGTCCCTGCCGCCTGGCCTGGCCTGTGTTACCCTTCCCGCCAACGGCATTCCGGCTGCCCCTGCCTGGGCAGCTCTGCCCCAGTCGCGGCACCGGCTTGGGCCTGAGATGTTAGACCTGAGTCCGGCCAGAGACTTGGCAGAGCAATCCCAGCTGGGCAAGGGAATCCCCTGCAGAGAGGGGCACGGGGGGCTGCCGGGCGGGGGGATCCCCTGCAGAGAGGGGTACGGGGGGCTGCCGGGCGGGGGGATCCCCTGCAGAGAGGGGCACGGGGGGGCTGCCGGGCGGGGGGATCCCCTGCAGAGACGGGCACAGGGGGGCTGCCGGGCGGGGGGATCCCCTGCAGAGAGGGGCACGGGGGGGCTGCCGGGCGGGGGGATCCCCTGCAGAGAGGGGCACGGGGGGGCTGCCGGGCGGGGGGATCCCCTGCAGAGACGGGCACAGGGGGGCTGCCGGGCGGGGGGATCCCCTGCAGAGACGGGCACGGGGGGGGCTGCCGGGTGGGGGGATCCCCTGCAGAGACGGGCACAGGGGGGCTGCCGGGCGGGGGGATCCCCTGCAGAGACGGGCACAGGGGGGCTGCCGGGCGGGGGGATCCCCTGCAGAGACGGGGTGCAGATGGTCTTTCCCCCCTCCCCCCCGTGCTGACAGTCTCTCTCTCCCCCTCCTGGCTGCCCAGACCAGACTTTCGAGGACTCGGAGAAGTTTCACCCGCCGGCTCGGTCGCTGCAAGGCCTGGCCTATTCCTAGACACAGTACGTCCCCCCCGATGGGACCCCGCCCGACCCCCACTGCTCCCCCCCCCGCCGGGACCCCGCCCGACCCCCTCTGCTTCCCCCCCCCCCCGCCGGGACCCCGCCCGACCCCCTCTGCTTCCCCCCCCCTGTCGGGACCCTGCCCGACCCCCTCTGCTTCCCCCCCCCTGTCGGGACCCCGCCCGACCCCCTCTGCTTCCCCCCCCCCGCCGGGACCCCGCCCGACCCCCTCTGCTTCCCCCCCGCGTCGGGACCCCGCCCGACCCCCTCTGCTTCCCCCCCGCGTCGGGACCCCGCCCGACCCCCTCTGCTTCCCCCCCTGCCGGGACCCCGCCCGACCCCCTCTGCTTCCCCCCCCCGCCGGGACCCCGCCCTGACCCCCTCTGCTTCCCCCTCCACCCTCTGGACTCGGCCCGACCCCCTCTGCTTCCCCCCCGCCGTACCCCGCCCGACCCCCTCTGCTTCCCCCCCCGCCGGGACCCCGCCCGACCCCCTCTGCTTCCCCCTCCCCCCGCCGGGACCCCGCCCGACCCCCTCTACTTCCCCCTCCACCCTCTGGGACTCGGCCCGACCCCCTCTGCTTCCCCCCCGCCGTACCCCGCCCGACCCCCTCTGCTTCCCCCCCCTCCCGCCGGGACCCCGCCCGACCCCCTCTGCTTCCCCCCCCTCCCGCCGGGACCCCGCCCGACCCCCTCTGCTTCCCCCTCCCCCCGCCGGGACCCCGCCCGACCCCCTCTGCTTCCCCCCCCGCCGGGACCCCGCCCGACCCCCTCTACTTCCCCCTCCACCCTCTGGGACTCGGCCCGACCCCCTCTGCTTCCCCCCGCCGTACCCCGCCCGACCCCCTCTGCTTCCCCCCCCTCCCGCCGGGACCCCGCCCGACCCCCTCTGCTTCCCCCCCCTCCCGCCGGGACCCCGCCCGACCCCCTCTGCTTTCCCCCCCGCCCCATGGCTGTCTCCGCCGGGACCCCGCCTGACCCCCACTGCTTCCCCCTCCACCCTCTGGGACTCCGCCAGACCCCCTCTGCTTTCCCCCCCCCGCCGGACCCCGCCCGACCCCCACTGCTTCCCCCTCCTCCCTCAGGGACTCTGCCCGACCCCCTCTGCTTCCCCCCCCCCCGCCGGGACCCCGCCCGACTCTGTCTCCTCCTCCTGCAGATGTGTGGGGTCTCTTCCTGCCGCCCGTGTGACCTGGGACCCCTGGACGAGGACCCCGGAGGGAGCGGCCCACACACGGGGACTGAACCTCGCCAGTGACTGTGCCCCCCGGGCTGGGGGCTCTTGCCCACAGGCCCCCTCGCTCCAAGGACCCTGCGGTGGCAGCTCCTTGGGGGCCCGGCTGCGGCCGAAGGGGGGTCAGGGGCCGCACTGTCATGCCGAGGGCCAGAGGCGGACGTGCAAAGGGGTGGGGCTGTCTGGGGGCGCTAGGGGGTCTCTCGCTCTGACTGCCCCCCACCCTCCTTCCTTCGGGGGCTGCCCAGCCCCCCACAGGACAGCCGCCCCAGGGGGCCCGCCGGGGAACCGACTGTGGGGCGCTCCCCCTGGCTCAGCAGCCTGAGCAGAGGCTTTGGGGCAGGACTCAGGCTCTGGTCCTGGCTCCACCCACTCCCTCAGGAGCCTTGTGACCCACTGCGCCCCAGCCCCTCTGCCAAGGGGGCCGGGAGGGGGCCTCAGGGCGGGGCTGGATTCCGGACCCTGGGGTGTGGGCGGCCCCCCGAGTCGGGCTGGCCCAGCCCCGCCACTTTGTGGGGCAGAGGTGCCCATCTGACCCCCCGCAGCCGCTGGTAACGTGGCCCATGCCCCACGGCCTCCAGCCAGCGCTAACGTGGCCCGTGCCCCGCGGCCTCCAGCCAGCGCTAACGTGGCCCGTGCCCCGCGGCCTCCAGCCAGCGCTAACGTGGCCCGTGCCCCGCGGCCTCCAGCCAGCGCTAACGTGGCCCGTGCCCAGTGGCCTCCAGCCAGCGCTAACGTGGCCTGTGCCCCGCGGCCTCCAGCCAGCGCTAACGTGGCCCGTGCCCCGCGGCCTCCAGCCAGCACTAACGTGGCCCGTGCCCCGCGGCCTCCAGCCAGCGCTAACGTGGCCCGTGCCCCACGGCCTCCAGCCAGCGCTAACGTGACCCGTGCCCCACGGCCTCCAGCCAGCGCTAACGTGGCCCGTGCCCCGTGGCCTCCAGCCAGCGGCCCCAGGGCCTGGGGTACGGGAACCAACCCGTCCACTTGGCTACTTGAACATCAAAGCGCCAGAGCCTGGCTCCGGGGCCGCTGGGCTTTGGGGCAGAGCCGCGCTGAGCGGCAGGCACGGGGCTGGGCAGCCAGCTGGCATGCCAGGGGCAAGGCCAGAGGGGCTCGTGGGCCAGATGCAGGGCATGGGAGGTGCCCGTCCCAGCCCACTGCGGTGCTGCCCCCCCACGGGTCCCCACACCGAAGGCAGGGGTCCCCAGAACGGCCACCTTAGCCCAGGCCGCAGTACAGGGCGGGGGCTCTGGGCTGGAGCCGAGTCTGGCCTGGCCGGGCCGCTGGCCCCAGCCCTGCGAGCACCAGAGGGACGGGAGCCCAGGCCGGCCGTTGGATTCCTCTCCCAGGCCACCCCCCGAGTCCCCGGCTGCCTGGGGCTGGGCTGGCTTCTGCCTGGCCCTGGCCCGGGGAGGAATTCGCAAAGCGCAAGAGGCGCAGGCGGGCGCCAGCCAAGCACCACACCCGGGTACACGAGTCAGACACTCGCTGCGCTGGCCTCTCCCCTCCGCTCCGTGTTAACCCTGGGGGCCCTGCCCCAGCCTGGCCCCTGGCTCTCCGGGGGGCCCTGCCCCAGCCTGGCCCCTGGCTCTCCGGGGGCCCTGCCCCAGCCTGGCCCCTGGCTCTCCGGGGGGCCCTGCCCCAGCCTGGCCCCTGGCTCTCCGGGGGCCCTGCCCCAGCCTGGCCCCTGGCTCTCCGGGGGGCCCTGCCCCAGCCTGGCCCCTGGCTCTCCGGGGGGCCCTGCCCCAGCCTGGCCCCTGGCTCTCCGGGGGCCCTGCCCCAGCCTGGCCCCTGGCTCTCCGGGGGGGCCCTGCCCCAGCCTGGCCCCTGGCTCTCCGGGGGGGCCCTGCCCCAGCCTGGCCCCTGGCTCTCCGGGGGGGCCCTGCCCCAGCCTGGCCCCTGGCTCTCCGGGGGCCCTGCCCCAGCCTGGCCCCTGGCTCTCCGGGGGGCCCTGCCCCAGCCTGGCCCCTGGCTCTCCGGGGGGCCCTGCCCCAGCCTGGCCCCTGGCTCTCCGGGGGGGCCCTGCCCCAGCCTGGCCCCTGGCTCTCCGGGGGGCCCTGCCCCAGCCTGGCCCCTGGCTCTCCGGGGGGGCCCTGCCCCAGCCTGGCCCCTGGCTCTCCGGGGGGCCCTGCCCCAGCCTGGCCCCTGGCTCTCCGGGGGGCCCTGCCCCAGCCTGGCCCCTGGCTCTCCGGGGGGCCCTGCCCCAGCCTGGCCCCTGGCTCTCCGGGGGCCCTGCCCCAGCCTGGCCCCTGGCTCTCCGGGGGGCCCTTTCCCAGCCTGGCCCCTGGCTCTCCGGGGGGCCCTGTCCCAGCCTGGCCCCTGGCTCTCCGGGGGGCCCTTTCCCAGCCTGGCCCCTGGCTCTCCGGGGGGCCCTTTCCCAGCCTGGCCCCTGGCTCTCCGGGGGGGCCCTGCCCCAGCCTGGCCCCTGGCTCTCCGGGGGGCCCTTTCCCAGCCTGGCCCCTGGCTCTCCGGGGGGGCCCTTTCCCAGCCTGGCCCCTGGCTCTCCGGGGGGCCCTGCCCCAGCCTGGCCCCTGGCTCTCCGGGGGGCCCTGCCCCAGCCTGGCCCCTGGCTCTCCGGGGGCCCTGCCCCAGCCTGGCCCCTGGCTCTCCGGGGGGCCCTGCCCCAGCCTGGCCCCTGGCTCTCCGGGGGGCCCTGCCCCAGCCTGGCCCCTGGCTCTCCGGGGGGCCCTGCCCCAGCCTGGCCCCTGGCTCTCCGGGGGGCCCTGCCCCAGCCTGGCCCCTGGCTCTCCGGGGGGGCCCTGCCCCAGCCTGGCCCCTGGCTCTCCGGGGGCCCTTTCCCAGCCTGGCCCCTGGCTCTCCGGGGGCCCTGCCCCAGCCTGGCCCCTGGCTCTCCGGGGGGCCCTGCCCCAGCCTGGCCCCTGGCTCTCCGGGGGGCCCTTTCCCAGCCTGGCCCCTGGCTCTCCGGGGGGCCCTGTCCCAGCCTGGCCCCTGGCTCTCCGGGGGGCCCTTTCCCAGCCTGGCCCCTGGCTCTCCGGGGGGCCCTGCCCCAGCCTGGCCCCTGGCTCTCCGGGGGGCCCTGCCCCAGCCTGGCCCCTGGCTCTCCGGGGGCCCTGCCCCAGCCTGGCCCCTGGCTCTCCGGGGGGCCCTGCCCCAGCCTGGCCCCTGGCTCTCCGGGGGGCCCTGCCCCAGCCTGGCCCCTGGCTCTCCGGGGGGCCCTGCCCCAGCCTGGCCCCTGGCTCTCCGGGGGGCCCTGCCCCAGCCTGGCCCCTGGCTCTCTGGGGGGGCCCTGTCCCAGCCTGGCCCCTGGCTCTCCGGGGGGGCCCTGTCCCAGCCTGGCCCCTGGCTCTCCGGGGGGCCCTGTCCCAGCCTGGCCCCTGGCTCTCTGGGGGGCCCTGCCCCAGCCTGGCCCCTGGCTCTCCGGGGGGCCTTGCCCCAGCCTGGCCCCTGGCTCTCCGGGGGGGCCCTGCCCCAGCCTGGCCCCTGGCTCTCCGGGGGGCCTTGCCCCAGCCTGGCCCCTGGCTCTCTGGGGGGCCTTGCCCCAGCCTGGCCCCTGGCTCTCCGGGGGGCCCTGCCCCAGCCTGGCCCCTGGCTCTCCGGGGGGCCTTGCCCCAGCCTGGCCCCTGGCTCTCCGGGGGGGCCCTGCCCCAGCCTGGCCCCTGGCTCTCTGGGGGGCCCTGCCCCAGCCTGGCCCCTGGCTCTCCGGGGAGCCCTGCCCCAGCCTGGCCCCTGGCTCTCCGGGGGGCCCTGCCTGAGTCCGGCCCCTGGCTGCAGACACCCAGTCAGAGGCGCCACCCCTGCGATTTCATGGCTCCCCACCCCACCCCAGCTGTGTGTTTGTGCTGAGCGGGGCAGGCTGGGCGCACGGCTCCTGGGCCAGGCCCTTTCTTCCTGCTGCTCTCCCCAGCCGGCCGCGGGGAGCCAGCGTCTGTAAATAGGGGAGGTGGGAGGCGAAAGGGGGCTCCCCAGCGCCCCGTCTCTCGGCACCGGCGGGCGCCCCCGTGCTGACTTTTCTACTCTCCCTCGTGTCCTGTGAAGCCTGCTCCGTAGCCGAGCTCCCGCCCGCACTGTGTAACTGTGAGCGCCCTGGGCGCCGGAGCCTAGAATATACTGTCTGCCGCTGCCTCCGGAGGGCTCCGCGTCTCGTCTCTGCCCCGCGGCGTCCCGGGTCGCCCAGCCGCCTTCCCCAGGGCCAGATCCTCAGGCTGGGTCTGGAAAGCCAGAGCCAGGCCGGCACCGGCCACGGCTTTGTACCACGGAGCTGGGCTGGGCTCCCGTGTGCCTGCGAGGCCGTGAGCCGTGGGGGGGGGGGGGGGACTCCCAGCAGCAAAACGTGGCCACGGGTCGGATGCGAAGGCCGCTCCGCCAGCCAGCTGCTCTGCACGGAGACCCAGCCGCTGCCTCCCGAGCCGGCCCGAGCAGCGGGGGGAGCCCAGGGCGTTCGCAGCCGGACGTCCCAGCTCGAGGCCTGGGCGCCAAGCGTGGGAGACTCCCCGGGCCCCTCCACGCGCTCCCCAGGGCCGGTGCCTTGGCCACCGTGGGGCAGGTCAGCACGGGGCACCCCGGGACTACAGCCGGGGGCGGCGGGACGGAGCCATGCAAGGGTCCCCCTGTCTCCCCACTCCGGGCGCAGACTCCCTGCCCTTGGAGACGTGGCCAGGCCTGGGCCCCGCGGGGCAGTTTCCCCACACGCAGCCTGCAGCCCACCTGCCCCTCTGCGGGAACGGGAATCTGGGAGCACGGCCGAGAGTCCATCGGAGAACCACTCAGAACCGGGGCGACTTGCAGCCCAGCCTGCCAGCGCTCCCTGTGCCCCCCCAGTCCCCCCACACAGGGGAGAGGTTATAACCCATCCCCCACCTCCCCTCACACACCCCAGCGCTCCCTGTGCCCCCCCAGTCCCCCCACACAGGGGAGAGGTTATAACCCATCCCCCACCTCCCCTCACACACCCCAGTGCTCCCTGTGCCCCCCCAGCCCCCCTTACACAGGGGAGAGGTTATAACCCATCCCCCACCTCCCCTCAGACACCCCAGTGCTCCCTGTGCCCCCCCAGCCCCCCTTACACAGGGGAGAGGTTATAACCCATCCCCCACCTCCCCTCAGACACCCCAGTGCTCCCTGTGCCCCCCCAGCCCCCCTCACACAGGGGAGAGGTTATAACCCATCCCCCACCTCCCCTCACACACCCCAGTGCTCCCTGTGCCCCCCCAGCCCCCCTTACACAGGGGAGAGGTTATAACCCATCCCCCACCTCCCCTCAGACACCCCAGTGCTCCCTGTGCCCCCCCCCAGCCCCCCCTCACACAGGGGAGAGGTTATAACCCATCCCCCACCTCCCCTCAGACACCCCAGTGCTCCCTGTGCCCCCCCAGTCCCCCCCACGCAGGGGAGAGGTTATAACCCATCCCCCACCTCCCCTCACACACCCCAGCGCTCCCTGTGCCCCCCAGCCCCCCCTCACACAGGGGAGAGGTTCTGACCCATCCCCCACCTCCCCTCACACACCCCAGTTCTCCCTGTGCACCCCCCAACCCCCCTCACACAGGGGAGAGGTTATAACCCATCCCCCACCTCCCCTCACACACCCCAGTTCTCCCTGTGCACCCCCCAACCCCCCCTCACACAGGGGAGAGGTTCTGACCCATCCCCCACCTCCCCTCACACACCCCAGCGCTCCCTGTGCCCCCCAGTCCCCCCACACAGGGGAGAGGTTATAACCCATCCCCCACCTCCCCTCACACACCCCAGTTCTCCCTGTGCACCCCCCAACCCCCCCTCACACAGGGGAGAGGTTCTGACCCATCCCCCACCTCCCCTCACACACCCCAGTGCTCCCCGTGACCCCCAGTCCCCCCCATGCAGGGGAGAGGTTCTAACCCATCCCCCACCTCCCCTCACACACCCCAGCACCCCCTGTGCCCCCCAGTCCCCCCCACACAGGGGAGAGGTTCTAACCCATCCCCCACCTCCCCTCACACACCCCTGTGCCCCCCCAGTCCCCCCACACAGGGGAGAGGTTATAACCCATCCGCCACCTCCCCTCAGACACCCCAGTGCTCCCTGTGCCCCCCAGTCCCCCCCACAGGGGAGAGGTTATAACCCATCCCCCACCTCCCCTCACACACCCCAGTGCTCCCTGTGCCCCCCAGGCCCCCCTCACACAGGGGAGAGGTTCTAACCCATCCCCCACCTCCCCTCAGACACCCCAGTGCTCCCTGTGCCCCCCCAGTCCCCCCTCCACACAGGGGAGAGGTTATAACCCATCCCCCACCTCCCCTCACACACCCCAGTGCTCCCTGTGCCCCCCAACCCTCCTCACACAGGGGAGAGGCTATAACCCATCCCCCCACCTCCCCTCACACACCCCAGTGTTCCCTGTGCCCCCCAGCCCCCCCTCACACAGGGGAGAGGTTATAACCCATCCCCCACCTCCCCTCAGACACCCCAGTGCTCCCTGTGCCCCAACTCCCATAAGCTCCCGATCCCAAAGGACCCACAGTCCCAGGGACATTTTGCCCACGACTGGCACCCCAAGGGCTCGCGGGGCCGGCGCTTTAGCGGAAGGTTTCTGAGCGCACCGGGGTGCGGAGGCCGAGGGTCGGCCGGCTGAGGAGCACCCCTCACCCAGCCCGGCCCCAAGCTCTCTCCGCAGGGAGGGGACCAGCTGCCGGGTCACCCGTCTGGGGCCAGCGAATCCGCCCCGGCCTGTCCCCTCCAGGGGCAGGAGTGGAGAGAAGATGGAGGCGCCTCGGGCCCTCCTGTCCCCCTGCCCGCGTGGAGGGACAATCCCTCCTCTCCTGGGGCCGGTGACCCCCAACGGGCTGGTGGGTCCTCAGGCCAGGGCCCTTGTGGGCGCCTCCGGGGCCGTTGGCCACACGTCAGCGCCACGGCCCGTGCACCCCACGCCACCGCCCCTCCCGGTAGGCGGGCGCCGCCTGCCACTGCCTCCCAGGAGCAGCGCTGGAAACACAAATGCAGCGCCCCTGGCCACGGCACCGGAGCAGGCAGGTGGCCACGGAGCAGCGAAGCCACTGCGCCCAGCCCGCCGCCACTGTGTTCGGGGCACGCCCCCCAGCGGTGCAACAGCCACGTGCCTGGCCGTGAACCCCCCTCGCGTGACCCCCGGCCTTCGCTGGGGGACGTGGCTCCCGAGATGGCGCCTGAGCAATTCGCCCTGAGCAGATGCCATTAGTGGTGCCCAGACCTGGCCCGTCCCGTCCCAGCCACGTCTGTGCCACGCCAGCCAGGAGCCCCGTGGCAGCGCTGGGTGCGTCTGCACAGCAGCGTCATTTCAGAGCCGTGGGCGCACGGCCAGCCGGTCCTGCGAGCAGCCCCCCGCACCCCCCCCCGTGGCACGAGGGAAGCCGGGGGAGGAGCGCTCCCCAAAGCCGAGTTCAGCCCCTGCGGCCCCCGCTGCGCAATCGCTGGTTGGGCGCCCCCGAGGCCAGCGGGTTCATTTGGGGTGCGCTTTGGTGGGGGACACCCAGCTTCTCAGCGACCCCCCCAACACTTGCAAGGGCTTTACAGGCCGATGCCAGGCCCCCCGTGCCAGCGCGAGGGGGCAGGGACGTCCAGCCGGTGCCACTCAGCGTCACTGCCTCTGGACTGTTCCTTGCCGGGCTGAACGGCCCCCGCCCCCAGCGAGGTGTGGGGGAGCCCCCGGGCCCTGCCCCCGGTTCGCAGCAGGAGGGGACTCTCCGGCGGCAGGTAGAAGAGAAGGGCTGTTGGGTCCCAGGGACACAGCGTAGCCCAGACTTGTTCCAGGAGCCAGGAGCCGCCAGTGCAGCCCGGCCGGGGGGGGCCCAGAGCCAGCGCCCTGCCCCCTCCCTGCATCCCCGCCAGCCGAGAGCGATCACCCCCCCTGCACCACACCCGGCCCCGCCGCCTCCTTTGTGCACCTGGGTGCTCCCCTCACCCAGGCCAGCCCGAGCTATTGCTGTGGCCGTGCTCAGAGGGGGAGCCTCCCTCGGTGAGTCACGCCCACCATTCCCAGCCAGGTGCCAGCGCAGCGCCTGGGGAAACTGAGGCACACACATGGGGATACAGCGCAGCGCCCGGGGAAACTGAGGCACACACATGGGGTTACAGCGCAGCGCCCGGGGAAACTGAGGCACACACATGGGGTTACAGCGCAGCGCCCGGGGAAACTGAGGCACACACATGGGGTTACAGCGCAGCGCCCGGGGAAACTGAGGCACACACATGGGGTTACAGCGCAGTGCCTGGGGAAACTGAGGCACACACATGGGGTTACAGCGCAGCGCCCGGGGAAACTGAGGCACACACATGGGGTTACAGCGCAGTGCCTGGGGAAACTGAGGCACACACATGGGGTTACAGCGCAGCGCCCGGGGAAACTGAGGCACACACATGGGGTTACAGCCAAGCAGCACGGGACAGCAGGAATCACACCCAGCCTGACACAGCCCACAGTGCGAACACAACCCACGCGGTGTCCGCTCCGGGCCCGCCCTGCGTTGGGAGCTGGACAGCAGCAGGGGCCCTGCTCCAGTAAGGGGCCTAGGCACTACTGGCCCAGCTACCCGCACACAGGGGCATGGGCAGAGCGTGCACACATCACACACATGCGCACGCACACACACACCTGCACTGGCACTCGGGCTCCCTATACGCTCACCCCTTGCCAGCCCGCGGGGGGGGGGGGGTGGGCTCTGGTGTTCGCCTTTTGGCCTCCCACTCATCATTACAGGGCAGAATCCAGGCAGCTGGGGGGGGGGGGGGGTTCAACCCCAGCTCTGCCACTGACGGCCTGCATGGCCTTGGGCAAGTCACTAGCCCCCGTGCCTCAGTTTCCCCATCTGGCAAACAGAGCTACTCTCCTTCCTTTGCTGGTGGCAGGAGCCCACATGACTCACCCTCTCAGCTGGAGGGGTGATGGCTGAGAGCACCATGGGGCTGCAACCCCAGGGGAGGGACAGTGGGGGGCAGAGCACAGGGCCCTTGCCAGGGCACTAATCAAAGCCAGAAACACACATGCACACCCCGCCAGCCCCTTGGCTCATGCTGTGTGGGGGGGCAGGCAGGGGAGGAAGCGGCCTGCAGCCGGCCAAACCCACCCCAGCCCCACCCTGCCAGCCCTGGGGGCAGGCGCGGCTAAGCCCAGCACCAGTGCACATAGGGCCAGCCTGGGGCTCCAAGCATGCAACACCCCCCACACCCCCTGCCCCTTCCCAGCCAGCCAGGAGCTCCGAGCATGCAACCCCCACTGCCCAGGGCAGCCTCCCAGGTCACCCACAGGGGCCTGCAGCAAATTGCCTGCCTCTGCCCCACTCCTCCCTCCCCCCTTGCCAGCTCTAGGGCCAGAGGGAGGCTGTGGGGAGGGGCTGGGGGGGAGCCCGGCCTGACCAAGCCCTGGCGGGGATGACTGAGTTGGGGTGGTGTGATGTTGTGGGGATTTTGTCCACTGTGTTCGCTCTGTTGTTGCATTGGCTGGTTGCTGTGTTGTGCTGTGTGCGATTCCTACTGTCCCGTGCGGCTCCGCAGTGACTGTGTGTGTGTGCCTCAGTTTCCCCGGTTGCGTAAGGAGGGGAGGCCGGGCACGGCTCACTGGGGATGTTCAGTCTCTCACCACCCGAGGGCCCGGTGGCAGCAGATAACCCCCTGGGCCTGGAAGCAGTAGCTGGGTGTGGGCATTAGTTTCTCTGCTGGCTGGGGGAGAAGGGAGCCCAGCTGGCCTGGGGGGCCAGGGCAGGGGCCCAGAGCTGAGGCTCTGCCCCCCAAGCTGGGCTGCACTGGCGGCTCCTGGCTCCTGGAACAAGTCTGGGCTACGCTGGGTCCCTGGGAACCAACAGCCCTTCTCTTCTACCTGCCGCCGGAGAGTCCCCCTGGCTGCGGGTGGGGGGCAGGGCGGGGGCTCCCCCACACTCCGTGACAGATGGGTCCTGCCCTGGGCAGGGGGCTGGAATCGCTGGCCCCTTCCTGCCCTCGCGCGCTCTGCTTCTGGGACTCGCTGGCCCTGACTGAGCCCCCAGCTGCATGGTCCTGCAACGCCCCCGGCTCATGGGTCAGCCCCAAGGGCCCTGCCCCAGTGGAGAACCTGCCCCCTCCAACTGCCCCGGCAGCCAGGCCCGGACAGGAGACCCCCCCAGGCCACGCCAGGACCGGGGCCCCCGCTTGTCAATGCCAGGACACGCCCTTTGTGACCTACCATCGCCCTGCGTCCCCCGCCAGGCCCGGGGCAGAGGGGGGCCGCCGGGAGGGCGCCCGCAGCAAGTTCCCCGCGCTCGCCCGGCCCTGGCAGCTCCTGCCCCGGCACATGGGCAGCACCGGCTCCCTGGGCAGCGCCCACCCCCCCCACTCTGCAGCCCGTGGGTGCCGAGGGCAGCACAGGTCCATGGCGCGGGTGCAGGGACTTGGCCTGTGCCTGGGAGCTGCTGGCACCGGGCCGGGGGGTCCGCCTGCCTGGGGAAGGGGGGCCAGGGCAGCGCTCTGCGTGGGGGGGCGTGCGCCCAGCTGGCAAGCTGACCACGGCAGGTTTCCGGGGGCCGGCGGCTCCAGGCTCCCTAGCGGGGCGGGAAGGAGGCAGTGCAGCGGGGTGCTCGGCGCGGGACCCCCAGGGTGGCAGGGCCGTGGGCGCAGGCAGCTCGCAGCAGATTGTGCGGCGCCTGCCGGCTTCACACGTCTGCCCGCCGTGGGCTGCGCTCCCCTCCCTTTGCGCCGCAGGGCCGGAGGCGACGGCGCGGTTCTTGGGCATGGCCCTGGTCCGGCGGCCGGACACTCGGCCCGAGCCCTGGGGGTCCGGGGAGCACGGGGAGGGGACCGCGCTGAGGAAGAGGGCGTGGGACGAGTGTCGCACCTCCACATGTGGGGGGCTCGCTACCCCCTGGGGGGCTGCACATGGGGCTGGGGCTGCCAGAGCTGGGGGGTGGCAGCTCCTGGCTCCAGCGCGCTGGGCTCTGCCGCCTGCCTGGTGCTGCCCACCCTGGATGGATTCCTCGTGTCCCTCCATCCGTGGCTCCAGCGGGTCCACGTCCCACACGTGCCTGGGCCGAGCTCCGGGGCGCAGCTCAGCCGGGCCCAGAGAGGGCCTGGCCAGCGGAAAAGCCTTGTTACCGCCCCGAGCGCAGAGCCTGGCGCTCCCCAGGCTGGCCCCCCAGGGCCGAGGAGCCAGCAGTTTGATGGGGGGCCTGGGGGAGCCCACAGGGGGGTTCCCCTGGCTCTGTTGCTGTGGCCCAGGGTTGGGTCCTCCTGTGATCTGCCGAGGCCCCTTCTCACCCCACGCTGGGGGTCGCCTTTGCCCCGGGCCGGGCGAGGCACAGGGAGGGAGGCAGCGGGCTGTCCGGAGTGCCCGGCGAGGCCTGGCCCGAGTGCGACTGGCCCGAGGGCGCTCGCCTGGCGCCTCTAGCGGGGTCCCTCTGGCACGGCCGGGGCAGTGTGCAGGGCGAGTGCTCCGACCTGGCCTGGGGAAACCCCGAGCCCCTTCTGTGACGATGCGTTGGGGTTCCCCGTCTCCTGCACCCCGAAATGCCACGGACAGACTCCCCCAGCCGGTAGAAAGGAGGGAGTTTATTGCCTCCCCAGGGTACAGCACAGCACAGATGTCATCAGGTTACAGGGCAGGCCTAGGATGCCTCAGCCCCCCTTGATATGGGGGGGGTCTCGGCTTCTAAACCCCCCAGCCTGTTGCTGAGGCTGCTTCCTCCATGCTCCCAGACAGAAACTCCCTCTCCTCCAGCCCTGCCCCCCAGCCAGGGCAGCATCCACCTTCCTTTGTTCCTCCCCATGGGGGGTAGCTGGTCAGACAGGTTTGGAGCCCCCTTTGCATAACGACTCCTGTCACAGCCAGCAGAGGTCGCCCCCAGCCCACTGCCCAGCAAAGCCACGAACAAGGCACCCCCACTACGTCCCACCTTCGCAGCCAGGAGCCGGCTGGCCCCGAGCCGAGCGCCGCCCCCCCACAGGCGCCGAACGCACCCGCGCTCGCAGGCCGCCTGGCTCTGGCGGGGTCTGCATGGGGGGGCGAAGCCAGAGATGGTGCCAAGGGCTGAGAGAACAGGCACGTGGATCTCATGCCGCCTCCCGCGCACGGCTGGGGGGAACGTGCATCCCTCGTGCTCACGGCGCCTGGACAGAGCCCTGACGCCCCCGCGGCTGGCAGCAGCGCCTCTGTCGTGTTGGATGCATGTGCCGTCCCGAGGCAGCGCGGCCCAGTGGCTAGAGTCAATGACACAGGCGTCTGGGGCAGAGGCCGGTGACGTCTGCGTGTGCAAGCGGGTGTTTCTGCCTGGCTGTGCTGTGTTCGGTGGGATTCCCGCTGACTCGCTCCGGACGGGAGGGCCAGACTCAGAAGATCCCAGCTCTCTCCCAGGGCCAAAGATCTAGGCGGGGCTGAGTCCAGGCCTGGGGCAGGGGCAGGCTAGGAGCAGTGCAGGGGCTGAGAGCAGGGAAGGGGGGTTCAGGGCCCTTCCCCCCGGAGGAATGGGGCTGTCTGCTCTCGGGGTCGTGCTCACACCGACCCTGCGCTGCGCCGTGTCCCTGGGAACCAATAAACCTTCTAGTCTACTGGCCGCCTGAGAGTCCCCTCCTGCCGCCGATGGGGGTGCAGGCCCCTCCCGTGGCCGTGGCGACCGACCGCTACCAGCCTCCAGTTTCTATGTCCTTCCCGGTCGGCGAGGAGGCTACTGACCCGCGTGGGGCGGGCGGCAGCGGGGGGAGCCCCAGAGCCAGCCCCCCAGGGACTCCCCAGCCACGGGCGACACCGGCTGCTCCGGCTCGGCTGGGTTTTGTCCCTGCCACGCGGGCCGGACTGAGTTTGTGCGGCGCTGGGGGCTCTGGCCCGGGCTCCGGGCGGGCAGGGATGAACCAGCGTGAAGCTGGGCGGGTTTCTAACGGCGCCGGCCGGGACTGAGCGGCTGCAGTCCGGACCTCAGAGACAGGGGCTCTGAAGCAAAGGCCCCAGTGGCTGCTCGACCCAGCGCCAGCCCCGGCCCGGGCGGCAGCGCAGCCTGCGCTCGAGCTGAGAGAACGTGCCGGGGATAATTGCCTTCATCAGGAAAGGTTAATGAGGTGCTGTGTGTACAGCTGTGGCGGGTGTGATCACAGCCCCCGGCCTGCTCCTTCACCTCGGCAGCTATTAGAGCCGCCTCCGTGCAGCAAGCCGCCCTGCCCGGCCACGGAACCCGGAGCCACAACCCAGCCACCAAGAGCGCCCTATCGCCCAGCCCGGCCACGGAACCCGGAGCCACAACCCAGCCACCAAGAGCGCCCCTGCCGCCCTGCCCGGCCACGGAACCCGGAGCCACAACCCAGCCACCAAGAGCTCCCTATCACCCAGCCTGGCCACGGAACCCGGAGCCACAACCCAGCCACCAAGAGCGCCCTATCGCCCAGCCCGGCCACGGAACCCGGAGCCACAACCCAGCCACCAAGAGCGCCCTATCGCCCAGCCCGGCCACGGAACCCGGAGCCACAACCCAACCACCAAGAGCTCCCTATCGCCCAGCCCGGACACGGAACCCGGAGCCACAACCCAGCCACCAAGAGCTCCCTATCACCCAGCCTGGCCACGGAATCCGGAGCCACAACCCAGCCACCAAGAGCGCACTATCGCCCAGCCCAGCCATGGAGGTAAGAGCCACAACCCAGCCACCGAGAGCACCCCTGCTGCCCAGACCGCCCATACCACGGAACCCGGAGCCCCAACCCAACCGCTGAGAGCGCCCCTGCCATCCAGCCGGCCCGTGCCATGCCAGAGCCAAGAGCCACAGCCCGGTGTGCTGACGTGCCCCTGACACCTCGCCTGCCCACACGGTGTCACAACCCAGCCTCTGAGAGGGCCCCTGCTGCCTATCCCACCCGCGCCATGCCAGAGAGCCAAGAGACATCAGCCAGCCCGCTGACGGTGCCCCTGCCACCCGGCCCAACCCACGCTGCACCACGGAAACCAAGAGCCACGACCCAGCCACTGCAGAGAGGGCAGTAGGACCCCTGGAGCCAGGCCTGGAATGGCAGAGCCGGCTTCACTAGCAGGACAAAGATCTTGCTGTGAATTTCTCAGCCCTCCCTCCGTGCGTGTGGGCTCCTCTGTCCAGGATGGGGGTCTCTCTTGCTGAGTACCCCACTCCCCTTCCCTCCCCTGCCCAAGGTGCCCTGTAACGCCATTCCCAGTGCACTCCATGAGGGCCACGGGGCTCAGGGGGGCAGGTGCCCAGGGAAACTGAGGCACACACACACACACAGAGTTACACCAGAGCCACACAGGCGAGTGAACACAGGGATGCCAGGGGCCAGCACAGTCCCCGCCACGGCACAGGGAGCAAGGAGGTAGCTGAGCCCGGTGGGAAGCTCAGGACCCTAGGAGAGAGCCAGGCCTGAACGCCAGGCTGAAACCTCGGGGGACAAACCATGCAGCCCGGGTGGCCATGCCAGGGGCTTGCTGGCCTTGCGCACCCCCCGCCCCCGGCACCCGCCTGGGGCCCTGGGCAGCAGCGTGGCGGGGGAAGGGCTCGGCCGCGGGCGTCAGAGCGAGGTGCGGACATTCCCGGCACGTGGCACGAGGCGGGGGCTGCTGAGATCGATTGGCTCCCGGCGCCGGCAGAGAGAGGCAGGTGGCCCCAGCGGCTTTGACGGGCAGCATCTGGGGAGCACGGTCACCGAGCCGCAGCGGGGCAGGAGGGGCGGCCGGACGGGGAGCGAAGCACTTTTATTAACTCATCTGTCATCCGAATCTTCCCCACTCAGCCCCCTGCCTCTGCTGCCACGGGCCACGGGCCGGCACCTGCCCCCGGGCTGCTCGAACCGGGCGGGGCGGCTGGCACGGCACGGCCAGGCAGTGTGGGGGGCAGGACCGAGCGCGGGGGAGTCGGCATCCGGCCCCCACCACAAGGCAGGGCTGGGCTACACCGAATGCTCACAGGCCGGACCGGGCCCCCCCAGCATCCCTTAGCCCTCCCCCGGGCCTCCCCCAGCCCCCCCAGCTCTCCTCTGGCCTCCCCAGCATCCCTTAGCCCTCCCCTGGGCCCCCCAGCATCCCTTAGCCCTCCCCCGGGCCTCCCCCAGCCCCCCCAGCTCTCCTCTGGCCCCCCCAGCATCCCTTAGCCCTCCCCCGGGCCTCCCCCAGCATCCCTTAGCGCTCCCCCGGGTCTCCCCCAGCCCCCCTTAGCCCTCCCCTGGGCCCCCCCAGCATCCCTTAGCACTCCCCCGGGCCTCCCCCAGCCCCCCCCAGCATCCCTTAGCCCTCCCCTAGCCCCCCCCAGCATCCCTTAGCCCTCCCCCGGGCCTCCCCCAGCCTCCCCAGCATCCCTTAGCCCTCCCCCGGGCCTCCCCCAGCCCCCCCAGCATCCCTTAGCCCTCCCCCGGGCCTCCCCCAGCATCCCTTAGCGCTCCCCCGGGTCTCCCCCAGCCCCCCTTAGCCCTCCCCTGGGCCCCCCCAGCATCCCTTAGCCCTCCCCCGGGCCTCCCCCAGCATCCCTTAGCCCTCCCCCGGGTCTCCCCCAGCCCCCCTTAGCCCTCCCCTGGGCCCCCCCAGCATCCCTTAGCGCTCCCCCGGGCCTCCCCCAGCCCCCCCAGCATCCCTTAGCCCTCCCCTAGCCCCCCCCAGCATCCCTTAGCCCTCCCCCGGGCCTCCCCCAGCCTCCCCAGCATCCCTTAGCCCTCCCCCGGGCCTCCCCCAGCCCCCCCAGCATCCCTTAGCCCTCCCCCGGGCCTCCCCAGCATCCCTTAGCGCTCCCCCGGGTCTCCCCCAGCCCCCCTTAGCCCTCCCCTGGGCCCCCCCAGCATCCCTTAGCGCTCCCCCGGGCCTCCCCCAGCCCCCCCAGCATCCCTTAGCCCTCCCCTAGCCCCCCCCCAGCATCCCTTAGCCCTCCCCCGGGCCTCCCCCAGCCCCCCCCAGCATCCCTTAGCCCTCCCCTAGCCCCCCCCAGCATCCCTTAGCCCTCCCCCGGGCCTCCCCCCCCCCCAGCATCCCTTAGCCCTCCCCCGGGCCTCCCCCAGCCCCCCCAGCATCCCTTAGCCCCCCCCAGCATCCCTTAGCTCTCCTCTGGCCTCCCCAGCATCCCTTAGCTCTCCTCTGGCCCCCCCGCATCCCTTAGCCCGTACATTTTAAATTAAATTAAATTAAATTAAATGAATGGAGATGCCTGTCTCTAAGAGCTGGAAGGACCTCGCAAGGTCATCGAGTCCAGTCTGCTGCCCTCACTGCAGGACCAAGTACCAGCCCTGACCAATTTTTGCCCAAATCCCTGAACGGCCCCTGCAAGGATTGAACTCACAGCCCTGGGTTTAGGAGGCCAATGCTCAAACTGCTGAGCTGCCCCTCCCCCGGCCTACAACATTTTGGACCCTGAGGTGGGGAGCTCAAATGACGCCCCCAGGCCCCTGGCTTGGGCCAACACTTTGCAAGGCTCAAGGCAGGTGCCTTCCTGCCCTTTTGCCCTCCCTCCTGCAGCATGGACCCCCCCCCCGCCCGCCGCCCAGGGCAGAGCGCCCCCATGTGCACCAGCAGTGCCACAGCTGCCTGCACTCTGGGTCCTGGGGCGCCCCCTCCCCCACAGCCTGGCACTCGGGCGGCTGCCTCAGTTCCCCTCACGGTAAGGCCAGCCCTGCCCCTCCCAGCACCCCTGAGCCTGCCCCTGGGAAGGGCTGCAACCCGCCATGCTCCTCCCTTAAGGAGGGGCTTGCTCCAGCACTGCCCTCTTCCTGCTTTGGGCCCAGTGGCATTCTGGGAGCTGTAGTTTGCAGGACACATGGGAACTGTAGGCCCCACAGCAAGGAATCCTGGGAAGGGTGGCTGTATATAAGCAGCTCCCTTGCCTGGCCGCAGGGCAGAGCAGGGAGGGTGGGGATCTAGCTGGGGGCAGGCAGGGACAGACACTCTGCCAGTCATGGGGCCTGGGCCAGAGGCGGAAGGACTCGTCTGGGGATTGCAGTGAAGAGCCGGGTGCTGTGCCCCAAACTAACCACCCCCCAGGGCACTTTGGAGCCCAGCGCCGGTGCCGGGAAGCAGAGGGCTGCAGGAGTCGGGGGCAGGTGTCCCTGTGATGGCAGCTCACTGAGAAATCGGCACTAAGTGCCCGGGTTAGAGGCACTGAGCAGCCCTCTGTGTTCCCGGCCCCTGAGGCTGCCCTGCTGGGGGGTGTCACGGAGCGTGGGGAGTCACTGGGCCCTGCACCCCACCCGCAGCCAGCGGGACTCTCTGGCGGCAGGTAGAAGAGAAGGGTTATTGGGTCCCAGGGACCCAGCGTAGCCCAGACTTGTTACAGGAGCCGGGAGCAGCCAGCGCAGCCCAGCTTGGGGCGTGGGGGGCCCAGAGGGGGCCAAACCCATTGGCCAGGCCCAGCTGAGAGAACGGCCCCTCGGGCCTCGTGCCCCCGGACACCCCAGCGCCCTACCATGGGCCCCCCGGCCAGGCGATACGCCCCCCAAGGAGACACACAGCTCGGGGCAGGCTGGCTGATGTACTGAGCTGGAGCTGGTGGCACCGGCTCTAGAGCGCGTCCAGGAGGCGCAGGAAGCAGGCGCCCAGGCCCTGCAGGCAGAAGAGCAGGAACAGGGCGGGCGCCAGGTAGAGGAGGAAGCGGAAGGTGACGGGCACGAGGTGGGCGAAGAAGATCTTGCCGGCGGTGGCGGTGGCGTGCACGAAGAGCACCCCCACCTCCAGCAGGAAGAAGAGGAGAATCAGGCAGGCGACGAGGTCCAGCAGCCAGACGGGGCAGGGCAGGGCGCAGAGCTGGGCTTCCCCCATGGCCTCTCCCCCGGCTCGCGGCCACACCTGGCTGGGCTCTGCAGCGGCTCCGGCGTGGGGCTCGCCCTGCGAGGGAACGGAGGGAGGCGGGGCTCAGACCTGCCCTGCGCAAGGGCAGCGGTGCTGGCCCTGGCCGGGGGAGGCCACGGCCCTGTGAGGCTTGCTGCCAGGCCAGGGCTGGGCCCCTGCACGGAGGATGCCTCCTGGCCTTAGGATGCAGCACGGGGCTGTCAGCCTCCCTCGGGAGTCACCTGGGGCTCTCCGGAGCCAGACAAAGCCGCCTTGGGGCATGGCCCCATTTCGCAGAGGGGTGAACTGAGGCACCGAGCTGGGACCTTGCCCCAGCAGCAGCGGCACCAGGGTTAGCGCCCATTCCTGTTCCCCCCACTAGGTGACGCTGCCTGTCTGCAGGACCCGCACAATCAGCAGGCGCAAGGTGGGTGGGTCTCACCCCCTGGAAAACGCCAGGGACGAAGGATGTGGGGAGATGGGCCCATGAGCTGGCACGGTGGGGGGGACATGACCTGAGCTGGCACAACGGGGGGGACCTGGGCTGACATGGGGGGGGGCGGGCGGCACCAGAGGGTGCTGAGCTGGCACGGGGGGGACCTGAGCAGGCACAGCGGGCAGGGGGCTGAGCCGGCACCGTGGGGGGCACCGCACCAGAGGCCCCGGCTGCTGCAGAAGCAGGGAGGGCGCCTGAGGAATCTGCCCCAAGCCGGCCCGGAGGGGGGGTGTCCAGCCGGCAGCCCGTCAGGGAGCCCCTCCCGTGCACAGGGCGCGGCTGGAGCCATCCGCATTCAGAGCCAGCGAGACCAGCCTTGACCCGTCCTCGAACTCGGGGCCAGGCCCTCTCCCCGGCGCCCCGCCCAGGGTGGGTCCCGTGTGTTGGCGCAGCCCCTGCCTGGGGACGCTCCGTCCGTCCAGCAGGAGGCGGATGAGCAGTGGGAATGCCCAGGGCGGAGGGCGCACGACCCCGCCTGAGCGTGCGAGACGGGGGGACTCGGCAGCCCGCAGGATGGGCCCTAGAAGAGTAATTGCACCTCCCGGAGCCGGACAGCACGCGCCCAGGCCGGCCCCCGTGCGCAGCGCCGGGGGGGGGGGTGCAAACCCTCAGCAAGGGGGCCCCGGCCTCTTTCTCTCGGTGTCGGGGGTTTCCTGGGGCGCGTGGCGGGAGCGGGGCAGAGCTGCCCGCGGGGCGTTACCTGGGGTGGGGGGTCACACGAGGTCCAGGAAGGCGATGGACAGGGTCAGGCACATGAGGAAGTAGCAGTAGAGGAGGGCGGCGGGGAGGAGGAGGTAGGAGAGGAGGGCGACGAAGGGGACCAGGTAGAAGGAGAGGACGACCAGGCCCGGCAGCAGGAAGTAGAAGAGGACGCTGGTGGCCCGGGAGAGCAGGAGCAGCAAGGCCACGCAAATGAGGACATCCAAGACGCCTTCGGGGCTAGAAATGGCTTCCATGGAGCGGGCCCTGCCCCTCGCGGCTCAGCTGAGACCCGCTCCGGGCTGCAGATGCTGCACCCCCTGCAGGAAGCAGAACGAAGGGCCGTTAATGCCCCGCCCGTGGGACCATCCCGGCCCCCGCTGCACGGCCGGCCAGCCCCACGGCGGAGCGTTTCGCCCTCCTCTGCCCCCTGGGCCGGGGGCCACGCCCACCCCATAGTCCGGGGCCGGCGGGAGCAGGGGACTGTCCCCACTCTTCTCTACTGCCTTCACTCTGGCTCTGCATTCGCCGTGTTGCGTGTGAGTGAGTCTACTGTCCTGCGCTGCTCTGGAGTAACTCTGTGGGCGTGCCTCAGTTTCCCCGGGCGTGCCTCAGTTTCCCCGGGCGCTGCAGCTCTCTGCATATGGAGGGGGAGGCCGGGCACGACTCACTGGGGAAGTATGTTCAGTCTCTCCTGGCCTGAGGCAGAGAACACCTTGGGCAAGGAAGCAGGACAAAGCAGGAGGCGGGGCGGCCTGGGGGCTGGGAGCAGTGGCTGGGGGTGGGGAGAAGGGAGCCCAGCTGGCCGGGTGGGGGCTGGGCCTCCCTTTCCTCAAGCTTGTACTGATGGGATTAGTCGGGGCTGGTCCTGCCTTGGGCAGGGGCTGGACTCGGAGACTCCTGAAGGCTCTGCCGGCCCTGGGGTTCTGGGGTTCTGGGGTTCTATGACGGCGCCTGGAGCCTGTAACAAGAAGCCCTTGAGCTACGCTGGGTCCCTGGGGACCAATACACCAGTTCTACCTGCCGCTGGAGAGTCCCGTCCGGCTGCGGGTGGGGGTGAGGCCCCGTGGCTCCCCCGCACCCCGTGGCAGCCGGAGATCGGCGATGGACAGTCCAGCGCAGGGCTAGCTGTACCTGGGGCCGTCCACGGGCCAGCGGCTCAGCTAGGGTGCCCGGGGGCCCAGGAGGAGTTTCAGACAGAAACACGCACAGCCTGCGTCTGTTTCAGCATCGTCTCAGAAGAACGTCCGGCCAGAGTGTCACGTGACTGGATTTGGAGGGGAGCAGCCAGATCACCGCTGTGCCCATGGGGGGGGGTTGCCCCAAAAGTCGGTACGAAGGGGACCATGGGAGGGGTCAAACAAAAGCTTGTGCTCTACTGGTTCTGTGTGCGCCCTTCATAGCTGTGTGATGTGTGTGTGGACTTAGGGGTGTGTGCTCTACTGGTTCTGTGTGCGCCCTTGATAGCTGTGTGTGATGTGTGTGTGGACTTAGGGGTGTGTGCTCTACTGGTTCTGTGTGTGCCCTTCATAGCTGTGTGATGTGCGTGTGGACTTAGGGGTGTGTGCTCTACTGGTTCTGTGTGTGCCCTTCATAGCTGTGTGATGTGCGTGTGGACTTAGGGGTGTGTGCTCTACTGGTTCTGTGTGTGCCCTTCATAGCTGTGTGATGTGCGTGTGGACTTAGGGGTGTGTGCTCTACTGGTTCTGTGTGCGCCCTTCATAGCTGTGTGATGTGTGTGTGGACTTAGGGGTGTGTGCTCTACTGGTTCTGTGTGCGCCCTTCATAGCTGTGTGATGTGCGTGTGGACTTAGGGGTGTGTGCTCTACTGGTTCTGTGTGTGCCCTTCATAGCTGTGTGATGTGCGTGTGGACTTAGGGGTGTGTGCTCTACTGGTTCTGTGTGCGCCCTTCATAGCTGTGTGATGTGTGTGGACTTAGGGGTGTGTGCTCTACTGGTTCTGTGTGTGCCCTTCGTAGCTGTGTGATGTGTGTGTGGACTTAGGGGTGTGTGCTCTGCATGGAGTTTCTCTGTATGTGGTTGAGCAATGGGCGAGAAAAGCTCGGCCTATGGACACGCTAATTAGGGACAATAGGTCTCTTAAGTACCAGAGACCCGCCTGGGAAGGGATCTAGGTGCCTGGCCACTGGCCATGTGACTGTCTCCAGCTTGGAAGAAGCCAGGGAGGGATATAAAAGTGCCATGCGGCCGGCTCCATCTTGGTCTCCAGTTTTGCTCCTGACCCCAGAGGCAGCTTTGCAGGGAATCATGAGCCGGGAAGACCTGTGGCCCCATCCTGACGTAGGATGTAACCACAGACTTTTAACCCAGCAGCTGTAACATCTCTGCTAGAGCCTGCATGGAGAACTGGGAGATTCGATGCATGTAATGTAGGATCCTTTAACAGCCTCACTCTCCTGCTTTTCTTTCTTGTAGCAATAACCCTTTAGATGTTCGATGCTAAGTGATTGGGTCAGCAGGGTTTGTGGGTAAGATCTGGAGGGTAAATTGACCAGGGATCTGGGGCTGGTTTCTTGGGACCGGACAGAACTTGTTCGGGGTAGGTGGGATTGGGTGCTAGACCCCTCACCCATGTGTTAGGCCCGGGGCTGTTTGGGGCACGGAGAGAGCTGGGGTGTCCGAGGGGTTTTGCTCGTGAGGCTTCTGGCTGGCCAGGCTGGCAGCTGACGCGCTCTGGGATGGGTTTGTGGCCTGTTTGGGAAGGTCTCCAGTCCGGGGCTGTAGGGAGCCCTGAGTTTGAGCAATTCGCCCTGAGCAGACGCCCTCAGCGGTGCCCAGCCCTGGCCCGGCCTGTCACACAGAGGACGTCTCCTGCAGACTCCTGTGGCCCCCCCTTCACGCGGAGGATAGGAAGTCAGAGGGAGAGGGAAGGCAGACAAGGCCAACCGCCGAGTGCAGCTACGTGGAGGGGAGGCAGTTGCGTAGCTTATTGCAGATTTAGCCCTGCTGGGTGGACATGCCCTCAGTCTGCCCCAGCCAGCCCCTCCGTCAGTGTGGAGAGAGCTCTGAAACCAGCCCCTTGGCCCGCCGGGGCAGCCAGAGAAGCAGGCTGGCGGGGATCCTTCGGGAGAAGGTGGAAAGAGAGGAAGCGTCACGTTGCTGCGGTGTAAATCCGCAGGGCGCCCTCAGTTTGACCCGGCGTGCCAGTGGGGTTGCCTCATTGCCACAAGGTTCAAACAAGCGCACAGACCTGTGGAACTCCTTGCCAGAGGATGTTGTGAAGGCCAGGACGATGGAGGGCAGGTCCATCGATGGCCGTTAGCCAGGCTGGGCAGGGAGGGCGTCCCAGCCTCTGTGGCAGGGATGGGCATGGGTGACGGGAGTGGGATCATGTCACGATTCCATGTTCTGTTCCCTCTCTCGGGGCCCCTGGCCCCGCCACGGTGCAGTCGGCTCAGAAGAGGCACTGTGGCTGGCATCGCAGCGGGGACAGACCTGGGCATGGGGGCAGAGCAGGGGGGAGAGCGGAGATGTGACTATCCCCCCCCCCGAATGTTCCTCTGTGCCAACCTAGGGAGCTGCACCCGCCACTCGGGGGCCCCTGCTCCAGTGCAGGAGCTGCCTCGCCCTGCCACGCTCCTGCCGTTCTAATGGGCCACCCGCTCTCCCTGAGGCTGCCCGTTGCTAGGGTGAGGCCATTCCCCGCCTCTGGCGCGGGTGCAAAGGCAGCTGGGGGCCTGGTGCCCACGGCTGAGGGGAGGCGACATGCCGGAGAGGGCTCCGGGAAGAGCCGCGGTTCCGTTACGCCGGAGAGGGCTCCGGGAAGAGCCGCGGTTCCGTTACGCCGGAGTGGGCTCCGGGAAGAGCCGCGGTTCCGTTACGCCGGAGAGGGCTCCGGGAAGAGCCGCGGTTCCGTTACGCCGGAGTGGGCTCCGGGAAGAGCCGCGGTTCCGTTACGCCGGAGAGGGCTCCGAGAAGAGCCGCGGTTCCGTGACCAGGAACCCGGCCCAGCGGTGAGAGGTGCGGGGGGGGCCCTGAGCAGGCTGCTGGCAGCCCTGGGCTGCGGGAAGTAGAGTCGGTGCCCCGCAGGTTTGCCCCTCGGGCCCCCCACCTGCCCCAGCCAGCCAGACCCTACCTCTGCGTGGCCCGCGCCGCTCTGCACGTGGGTGCTGGTCCCTGCGCCCTTCAGCCCCGCATCCTGCTGGACGCCCCCAGCCCCCCGCGCGGGCCAGGCCCCCGCCCCGCATTGTGACACCGAGGGCAGAAGTGCTGTTCTGACATCACAGAGCAGGTGGGGGAGGCGCCGTCTGGCTCCCTTCCCGCCCCCCTCCCCCGGGCCTGCCCCAGGAGCTACGGAGGCAGCACCTGTCTTCCACGCACGGGGGTGGGACGCGGGCCACTTGCCTGCCCTCCCTCCGCCCAGTCCTGTCCTGGCTGCCCCTCGCCTCCCCAGGCCGGCCCTGCCCTGGGCAGGGGAGCCGAGCCCGCCCCGGGGAGCAGCACGCAGCTGGGCTGGGCTGGGCAGCGGCTGGAGAGCCCCGCGGGCGCAGGACCGGTTTCAGCAGCGGCTGTCGCTGTTCTCAGCACTGCCCGGGGCGGCAGCTCTCAACCCAGGGTCCCTGGCCTCCCGAGCCATGGCAGGAGGCGTTAGACTGGCAGGGCCTGGAGCTGAAAGCCCCGAGTGTCTCCGGCACCGCCCCGAGTGTCTCCGGCACCGCCCCGAGTGTCTCCGGCACCGCCCCGAGCCCTCGTGCTGAGTAATACCCGGAGCCCTGGCACGCCCCAAACCCAGCACCCTGGCGCCCCGTGTAACCGCCGCCCAGCGGAGTTGAACCCGGGCCCTCTGGAGCTGGGTGCAGGTGCTGCCGCAGCTTGAGCGATAAAGCCGGCTGGCTCCCTGGCGCTCCCTGGGACAGCGACCCGCGCGAGGGGTGTGGGTTACACCCCCACTGACCTGGCTCCGGGCGCCCTTGCCGGCTCTGTCAGGTGTGCGGCGGCTGCCTCGCCTCCGGGCCTTTCCACACCTGGCTCCCCCGCACGGGCCGCACCTCCCTCCCCAGAGCTCCCTGGGGGGTCTGGGCCAGGCCCGGCAGCGAAATCCTGCAGCCCAAAGCACGGGACTGGGGCATCCCCGGAGGCTTCCGACGCCTCCCTCGCCGCCCCAGGGGAAGTCCTGACACAGCCGGACTCAGGGAGCTGCCCGGGCATCTGGGCCCCATCCCTGGAGCCTGGCCCAGGCTGGCGGAGCGCCTGCTCCCTCCTTCCCAGACATCCCATCCACCCCGGCCCAGGGCAGCTCTTTAACCTCGTCCTCCCCATCCTGGGGGCACCCCAGAGCGAACCCGCGGGGCTGTGGCATGAACACCCCCAGGCTGTGAACCGGCCCCTGCCCAGCTCCAAGGACGGCTGCTGAGCACCTCGGGGCCTGAGGGGCTGGGGCCGAGGGGCGTCAGCAGGGCCAGTTTGTGGGGCCCGCGCCTGAGGGACCCGAGGGCCAGCAGAGCCCCGGGGAGACGGGATCCCTCGGTGCCCCGGAGTGTGCCCTGCCCGGGGATCCGGCTGCGTGCCAGGGCTCTGCACGCGCACACACGAGAGCCAGGTCACTGCCCAGACACCACCGCTGAGCCTTGGCTGGGGCAGGGTCAGTGCTCGCTGAATGGGCCCCGCCCGTGGGGGGATCCACCCCCGCCCAGTCAGGAAGGGGCTAATGGGCTGCTCTGGCTCTGGGCCCTTGCTCCTCTGCAGCCTGGTGAGGGCCGGGCGCCGGAGAGAGGGGCTGCGTCCCGCCGGGGCCACGCCCTGGGTGCTCGCTAGCGCCCCGCGCTCCCTTTTCAGAGCCAGGGCGCCCAGCTGGGCCCTCCCGTGCAGACCAGTGCAGGCCCGAAGCAGGGGAGGAAGCTGAAGGTTTATTCTCTTTGGGGAGGTCCAGCCAGCCCCGGGGAGCTGCCTCCGTCAGCGCCAGGCCCCCCCTCGGCACGGCAGCGGTGACTGTCTGGGGACCACGGTCCCCCCGTGTGTCTCAGGCCGGGCGGGGGGTCCTCGTGAGCCACGGCCCCTCCCTTTCCATCGGCTGGGGCGCGGCCCCCGGCTCACCAGATGAGCAGCAGGAGCTGGGTGGAGCCAGGCAGCAGGATGTGCCGGCCCGCCAGGTAGATGACGAGGGTGGGGAAGAGGGAGACGAGGAAGGTCGCCATGGCCGGGAGCAGCCGGTTGAAGAAGTGGTCGGCCACGGGCCCGAGCGACTTCAGGAAGCCCAGGGAGGCCGGCAGCACGTGGTCGTACACGATGAAGACGGGGAGGAACATGAAGAAGAGGAGCATGAAGGCGACGCGGAGCAGGAGGTCGCAGAATATCACTGTGACCACGCAGGAGAGCACCCGCCGCAGGGCCCGCAGGGCGCTCCGCAGGACCGCGTTCATTCTGCAGGGGCCCCTGGCGCGCAGGGCCGCTTCGCCGATGCTGCGCGCTCCCTGGGGGAAGCAGGAGGAAGGGCCAGGCTGAGACCCGAGCGGCGGAAGGGCCCCGTTCCTCCGCCCTCACCTGGCGCCGATTTAACAGCCAGGCCCGGGGGCCGTGCTCAGCGCGGGGCAGGCACGGACCTGGTCTCTGCGGTGGCCAGCCGGCCCTTCAGGAAGAAGGGCTATTTTGGGGGGACGCTGGGTCTGTCTGTGGGAGAAAATGCCGGAGCCTGGAACTTCCCGGCCGAGCGCAAAGGGCCGGGGGCAGACGGGTTTCGGGGGCTGTTTCTGAGGGGAGTCCAGGAGACCAGGGGGGCGCAGAGAACCCGAGACGCAGGGACAGAGGCTGGGGGCTGGGACTGAGCCCAGACTGTCCCCTGCCCTCGCGCTCTCTCTGCGGGAAGCAGGACTTGGACGGGCTGGAAACACACAGGGCTGCGCCCCATTCTCCAGGCCCCTCGCTGCCCCTGGGACCCCAAAGCACCCGCCCAGGCCCGGCCTGCTGGACCATTCGGCCAAAGGGGCCTGGGAGAGGCGGGCCAGGCAGCGCAGGGGCTAGACCAGGCCTTTTGGCCGGCTAGCCCCGCCCCCTTTGCCTGCAGCCAATGGCAGGCCTGGAGGGAGGTTAAAAGGAAGGGGCCTGGCTCAGTTAGGGGCTGACCAGCATGGAGGCAGGAGCTGGCTTTGCCGGCTGCAGGACCTGAGCCGGAACCCATCCTAACGGGCCAGCCGCCGGGGCATGGACGCCTCCAACCCCAACCCCTGGAGCAAACGAGGGGAACCTACGAGGAACCCAAATAAAAGGCCGGAGTTCTCAGGCCAGCAGGGGCTGCACCCCTTTACCCCCCTGCTAAATTGGGAGCCTAACCACTAGGCCATGCTGCTGCCAGGGAGATGTCGCCACAGGGCCTGCAGACCCCCTGCTGCCTCTGGGGGGCCGTCTCAAGAGACACCAGCCTTTTTACTCCCTTCCTCCTGCTGGCAGGGCGCTCGAGGCCAGATGGCGTCTCCCTGCTCAGGCGCCAGTGAGCCCCACGCGCTCGCCGGGAGAGCCAGGCTCAGAAGCCGCCCAGCCGCAGCCGAACTTGCCTCCTGTCCAGCCCAGGCTCGAGTGGCCTGTTGAACCGCACCCCCTGCATGGGACCCAGCTCTCAGCCGGCTGCACGCACCGCCTCCCCCATGGCTCCGCCGCCGCCCGGGCTCTGAGCCACCGCCCGGCTGGCACTGCTGCCCCATTGTGATGTCACAAAGGGGGCGGGGGGCTCAGAGTCTGGAAGGCAGCTGAGCAGCAGCTGGATTTCTTGCACCCGCTCCAGGACAGCTACGTGCTGCACAAATACACAAGAGGGGATTTTCAAAGGCTCCAAAGTGGCTAGGCGCTGCACCCGACTCCTATGGGAAATCAGCTGAGCCCCTGGCCCCATTTGTGCCTCTGAAAAATCCCCTTTTCCACGCACACAGGTGAAATCTCTACAGGAACCAGGCAGCCAAATATCATAAAGGGAGGCACAGGTAAGACGCCCGAAGGCAAACCCATCGCCAGCCACGTGACAGC
Organism: Pelodiscus sinensis; assembly: GCF_052426305.1. NCBI lineage: Eukaryota > Metazoa > Chordata > Testudines > Trionychidae > Pelodiscus > Pelodiscus sinensis. The sequence continues at coordinate 1,856,761 of NC_143055.1, read as the reverse complement.
TGTGGAGACCATTTCTCCACTTTGTCCAGATCAGTCTGAATTTCCATCCCATCCTCCAAAGCACTTGCAACCCCTCCCAGCTTGGGACCATCTGCAGACTTAATGGTAGCGCCATCTAGGTCAGGGGCAGGCAAATACCAGCCCATGGCTGGCTCCAGTCTGCCAAGGTGAGCCCCTGGCGGGCCCCCATTCCACGCCTCTGCAGGCAAGGAGGATCTCGGCTCCCCTCGGCCGCAGATCGCCAGCCCCAGCCAATGGGCGCTGCGATCGCCCACACCTGCGGAGGTGCAGGTAAATATAGCGGGAGCAGCCCGGGGCTAATCCTGGTCAACTGCCACCGTTTTATGGCCCGCCCCGATCTAGGTTGTGTCTTCCTAGTTTGTTAATGAGGACATGTGATATTGTATCAAAAGCCTTACTATAGTCTAGGTATAGCACACCTACCGCTTCCCCCTCCTCCACAAGGCTTGTGATCCTACCAAAGAAAGCTCTCCGGTTGGTTGGACTTGATTTGTTCTTTACAAGTCCAGGCTGGCTGTTACCTGTCCCCTCATTATCTTCCAGGTGTTTGCAGATGGATTCCTTAATTACCTGCTCCGTTATCTGCTCTGGCACAGAAGTGAAACCGACTAGTCTAATTCCAGCGTTGTCCTTGTTCCCCTGTTAGAGATGGGCACCATACTTGCCGTTTCCCCACCCCAGAGCCTGGATGGACAAGGAGCTGTGCCCTGGATGACATGGGGTTATTTGAGCCCGGGGTCCCCTCGGCCCACGACATGCGCACTGAGAGATCAGACAGCGAGACACACACAGACGGCTCTTTTGAGCAGCAGCAGCTCAGCACACAAGCCGCGCTGCCTTGCGGTACAGATGCCACAGGGCGAGCTTCAGGCAGAGGAGGAGGGAGAGCGGGAGAGACAGGGAGACGAGGAAGACGGCCAGAGCCCGGGCCACGTCGTGGAGGAAGACGTCTGCAACTGGCCTCAGGGTCTGGAGGAAGAGCAGCGCGGCTGGTAACACGTGCTCATAAAAGGCAACTCCAGGGACCACCAGGAAAACGAGGAAGTAATAAAAGAGCTCTACCAGCGCCGCGACATAGACCAGGAAGGCAAGGAAGCAGAGTCCCCATCTGAGCCCTCGGAGGAGGTCTCTGGCGGTGGGATGCATGTTACAGGCGGCCGCTGGGCACCTCACGGTCTGCTGGGTCTCTCCTCGGGCCTGCACGCTCCCTTGGAGAACCGGCTCGGGGTGAGGCCTGCACCGAGACCGGAGGAACAAGGACAGTTCTCAGGGCAGGTCTGCTGGTTGCTCGGGGGTTGTTAAAGGTGACGCTATTGCTGGGGGAGGTCTGGTAGTGGGAATCGCACTAGCAACCCTCTTCCCTAGGTCGACCGGACCCGCCCGCTCGTCAGAGCTGGCTTGGCCTCGGTCCGCCGGGCGTGTGCGTGGGCTCGGGGGCCTGGCATCCATCGGGGTCTCTGCTCTCTACTTGTGTCCTGAGAGTCCTGCAGGGTTTCCCAGGGCTCGGTGAACAAATGAATCTTTCCTGCTGTGATGTGATGTGGTGGGTGGGGATTGCGTGTTCGCCGGCTGCTTTGCGGTGCTGCCGTGTGTGTGTGTGTGTGTGTGTGTGTGTGTGTGGTGCCCAGCGGGGGAGGGGGTCTCTGGGGGGCGACTCTGGGGGGGAAGGGGTGGACAGGTAGGGAATGGCCCAGGCCGGCCGCACACCTGCGCTAGGTGGAGGATTCAGGCAGGTGCCACTTTGCCTGGGAATCTGAACAAAGGAGGAGGAGGGGCAGTGGTTGGGTGTGGGAGTCAGTTCAGGGCCCCCCCATTCCCCAGCTGGGTTGTACTCAATGCCCCTGGCTCCTGGAACAAGTCTGGGCTACGCTGGGTCCCTGGGAACCAACAGCCCTTCTCTTCTACCTGCCGCCGGAGAGTCCCCCCTGCTGCGACTGGGGGTGCAGGCCCCTCACCCCTGACACCCACAAAGTGCGGCACAGCCTAGCGTGGGCTCTGGGGAGTGCCGTGGCCAAAGGCCCTGCCTGGCTCTGCCGGGCTCTGTTACTTACCGGCTGCGCCCCCTCCCGCAGAGCCCTGGAGCACCCGCTGAACTGCGCCCCCGCCCGCTGAGCCCCGGAGCACCCGCTGAACTGCGCCCCCGCCCGCTGAGCCCCGGAGCACCCGCTGAACTGCGCCCCCGCCCGCTGAGCCCCGGAGCACCCGCTGAACTGCGCCCCCGCCCGCTGAGCCCCGGAGCACCCGCTGAACTGCGCCCCCGCCCGCTGAGCCCCGGAGCACCCGCTGAACTGCGCCCCCGCCCGCTGAGCCCCGGAGCACCCGCTGAACTGCGCCCCCGCCCGCTGAGCCCCGGAGCACCCGCTGAACTGCGCCCCCGCCCGCTGAGCCCCGGAGCACCCGCTGAACTGCGCCCCCGCCCGCTGAGCCCCGGAGCACCCGCTGAACTGCGCCCCCTCCCGCAAAGCCCTGGAGCACCCGCTGAACTCGTAGCCCGTGCGCTGGGCACCGTGGCGTTAAAGGGGGCTGCTCCCGCGCCCACCGATCGAGCCATGAAACCAGCCCGCTCACCCGCAGCGGTGCAGCCCCCGGCCTCCCCAAGCCCCTCGCCCGCCGCTGTGAGGCGGCCGCCTGGCCATTGTGTCCCAGCAAGCTGGTGCGCTTGGGGCGCTTGATGTCACAGGTCACGCGGTGGAAAGACGGTGCCAGGGAGGGTTCCTTGCTCTCTCGGACCAGCAGGGGCTGTGGGCGGGAGAAGTGTTCCCCCGACTTCTCTAGCATGGCCATCCAGGCAGCAGCTGGGCCCTTCTTCCCAGCACGCCGCGCGGGGGCGCCCACGTTCCGCTCAGTCGCCGCCGTGACCCCCGGGGACTGGTTCACCATCGCTGCTTCCCGGGCAGAGCGCTCCCTCCGGGGGGCTGTCTCGGCGTCGGTTTTGTGACTGTCATAATGGGAGACAAACCACCGCGGGCCCGAGAGGCGTGGCGGGGCAGTAGTTACACACCGAGAGACTCACAGAGAAGGTGGCGGCCCAGGAGCGGAGGGGGCAGACGGACCCTCTTTACGGCAGATACTCCCCCCACGCAACGGGCCGAGGGAGCCATGGATTGGCCCCAGTTCCACGCCGTTCTCCGGTGGGAATTCACCCGCCAACCACGACCTGATGTGGCAACGTTACCTCCGTCCCATCAACATGAGCAGGCAGGGGATGTGTATTATTACACCTGCCCCAATTACGTTACCTCCGTCCCATCAACATGAGCAGGCAGGGGGTGTGTATTATTACACCTGCCCCAATTACGTTACCTCCGTCCCATCAGCATGAGCAGGCAGGGGGTGTGTATTATTACACCTGCCCCAATTACGTTACCTCCGTCCCATCAGCATGAGCAGGCAGGGGGTGTGTATTATTACACCTGCCCCAATTACTGGTTTGTAATTAAATCAACTGAAACTTCCTGAGTCACAAAGGACGTGACCTCAGGAGTCATTGAACACAGCCCCCGGCCCGAGGCAGGACCAACCCCAGCTCCATCAGCCCAGCCAGGGCTTGGTCCAGCCAGGACTTAAACACCCCTAGGGATGGAGATTCCACCCCCTCCCTAGGGAACCATCCCAGGGCTTCCCCACCCGCCTAGGGAAAGAATTTTTCCCAATATCCAACCTAGACCTCCCCCACGGCAACTAAATAGGCCCAGTTCCAGTGGCCAATGGCTCAGTAACACATCAGCCAGCTCCCTCGGCTGCATTCGATCCAGCCCCAGGGGGGTGTGTGCCCAGCGTACTGTGCCCAGCAGCTCTTCACCTGCTCCTCCTCCGCCAAGGGCTGCCCCCCCATGCTGCGTGCCCAGCGATAAGGACCCTCAAGGCCTGGGAGCGTGCGCCGCAGGACTGCGCGGGGGCAAGCGGAGCGTGAAGTGGGGGCTCCAAAGGACAGGCGAGGCCTTAGCGCTCCCCTGCCCACCCTGCCGCACAAGGAGCCGCACTCAGGCAGGACGTTTCCGAGTTTATTGACGGGCGGCTTTGTCCCCAGGGGAGCAGGCTCCTGGCGCCCAGTGGGAAGCGGCTGCGGCGGGTCGCCCGGCAGGGGTGTATCCTGTGGGCCTCGCACAAGAGGCAGAGCGGAGGGCGAGGGGGGCGGGAGTCCGGGGCTCAGAAACTGCTCCTCCGTCTCCTCCTCCGAGAGTGGTGCCTGCGGCCTCGTCGCCGCCTGCCGTGCCGCCTGCGCCTCCTCCTGCGGTGGCGGCCCCCGCGGCCTCTCCGGCGCCGCCGCCTGCGCCGGCTGCGGCTCCGGCTCCGGCTGTGCCTGTACCTCGCCATGCCCCGCAGGCCCTGGGCTCTCTCGCGCTCTGCAGCAGGCCGGCCTGGAGTGGGGCTCCCTGAGCTTGGGGGAAGCAGCCGCCCCCCTTTATAGGCAGAGGCTGCGGGCGTGTCACACAGGCCCGGGTCACTGGCCTGTGAGGGCGAGCGGGTGTGGCCAGCGGTGGGCCAGCCTGCCCATATAAGGAGAAATCCCGCAAGGTTTGCCCATCTATGGCCACGCAGTACCAGTGCCCACCAAGCCAGCTGTCCGGCCCCCCGTGGCCACCGCAGGGCGCTCAGCTGGAGTGACACGAGCAGGCATGGGACGTTATGACTCAGAAGAACACCAGTGCAATGCCCGGCCCCTTCGCGCGCGCCCGCCCGCCGCAGCTGAGGTTTTGCGGAGGAGGCAGGACACAGAGCCGGGTCCTCGCCCCAACGAGCGGAGCTTTCTGACCCTCCGAATTCCCAGTGTGTGCACCGTGCCAACGAGGGCGTCAGCTGACCTGCGGGCAGGCCGCGATTAGCGCAGTCCAGGGTGAACACATTCAGCTTTGTCACACGTTAATCACAGGCATTAACGCGTCAAAGGGACAGTGCAGCACGGAGCCCGGGACCAGCTGTGCGGGGGCGGCCCTCTAGAAACGCCGCACGTTTTGCGGAAAAGCATCCGTGGCCAATCTAGACACGCTTTTCCGCAAAAAAAGTCCCGATCGCCATTTTCGCAATCGGGGCTTTTTTGCGGAAAACAATACTGTGCTGTCTACACTGGCCCTTTTGCGCAAAAGTCTTTCGGAAAAAGACTTTTGCCCGAATGGGAGCAGCATAGTATTTCCGGAAAAGCACTGATGATTTTACATGAGATCGTCAGTGCTTTTCCGGAAATTCAAGCGGCCAGTGTAGACAGCTGGCAAGTTTTTCCGCAAAATCATTTGATTTTGCGGAAAAACTTGCCAATCTAGACACAGCCCAAGAGTAGATAGATAGATGGGGTATATGGAGAGAGAGAGAGAGAGGGAGAGAGATTTATAACAATAATTTGTAATTTAACTAGAGCAGTGGTCTCCAACCTTTTTACACCCAAGATCACTTTTTAAATGACAGACCAAGCCAAGATCTACCGCCCCGCCCCTTCCTCGAAGCCCCGCCCCTTCCGTGAAGCCCCGCCCTCTCTATTCTCCTCCTCTCCTTTACTTGCTGTCCCCAATCCTTATACTGCTACTTATTTTTTTTTTAATTCTTCTGTAGAATGAGGTTTTTCCAACATTTGGCCTGTCTACACTGGACCAAATGTCAAAAAACCCCTTCTTTTGGAAGCCACCTTATTCCTTGTGGAAAGAGGAATATAGGGGTGACCGAAAGAGCCTGTTTGCTATTCCACTAAACAAGCGGAAGAACAAACGCAACCCTGGATGCAGAAGAGTTTTTCTGAGATATCTCCAGAATCCTGAGAAACTCCTGCAGTCTAGCCGGAACCCGCTGGGTTGAGACAGGACGTGTAGGCTCTGCGGTGGGAATGAGGGATTTGGGTGTGGGAAGGGGTGAGAGGTGCAAGCTCTGGGAGGAAATCTGGATGGAGGAGGAGGTGGAGAAGGGGACACTGGCTCGGGGAGGGGGCTCCAGGCTGGGCGGTGTTGGGATACTAAGCAAGTCACAGGCTGGTGGATGTGAGGGTGCAGGAATCTGGGTTGGGGTATGTGAAGGGCTCAGGGCAGGGGGTTCCAGTGTTTGATAGGCTCAGATCTAGGGTCTGGGGAAGGGGGAGTGCAGGAGTGGTTGTGGCCAGATGGGGGCTTGGCCCCAATTGGGGGTTTGTTGGCCAGGCTTCATTTTTAAATAGAATACTGTGTTAAACACAAAGGCTGTGTCCAGACTCAGGGTTTTTTTTAAAAAAAGTAGCCTTTTTTCGAAAAAACATCACCTGCGTCTAGACTGCAGCTGCGTTCTTTTGAAATTAAATCGAAAGAACGTGGCTTTTCTTTCGACGGCGGTAAACCTCATTTCACGAGGAAGAACGCCTTTTTTCGAAAGTGCTCTTTCGAAAAAAGGCATTCTTGAATGCCAACAGGGCTTTTTAGAAAGAGAGCATCCAGACTCACTTGCTGCTTTCTTTCGAAAAAGCGGCTTGCGTTTTCGAAAGTACTGCTTGCAGTCTAGACGCTCTTTTTCGAAAGAGGCTTTTTCGAAAGAGGCTTGCAGTCTAGACATAGCCAAAAAGTTTCTGCATTGTCTTTATTTATGAGAATGGCAGGGAACCTGCCTCGAGTCTGTTGGGGGAAATCTCGTTCCCCTGGGGTACAGAGCCCCCAGAAGGGTCCGAGGCCGGAGGTCAAATCAAATCAGTGAGGCAGGAGAGAAACCTAGAAAGGAAAACTTTATTATGCCTGCATGCAGGCTGACAGCAGAGCCATCGCAGTCAGCCCTGAGTTACAGGTTTTTGGATCCTTTATACAGAATGCTTAGACAGTTCAGTTGTGGATTGTTTTTCTTTAACATCTCAAAGTCTCAGCAGAAGTACTCGGAGACTTCTGTTCCCCCCAGGAGTGCTAGAAGTAAGTTCTACAAAACAAAGGCACATGAGAATGTGGAGTGAGTGGTCTTACAAGGCAAACAGTGCCAAAGAGAAGAGTTTACATGATCATTTGTGACAGGCTAGGAGTCTCCATGAATTTGAGACAGGCATTGGACGGGTCTTTGATTAGAGTTAATTTGATTTCACTCTGATACAGGGAGAGAGGTCTGGAAAACTTTTAACCCTTCCAGCAGTTTTCTTTTAGAGAGCAAAATGCAGGACCATGTAGCACTGTAAAGACTAACAAGATGGTTTATTAGATGATGAGCTTTCGTGGGCCAGACCCGCTTCCTCAGATCAAATAGTGGAAGAAAGTAGTCACAACCATATATACCAAAGGATACAATTAAAAAAATGAACAAATATGAAAAGGACAAATCACATTTCTATCGCTATTCTTTTAGAGAGTTTTGATTTCTGCACAGTCCCCCCTTAGACACAATTGGAGTTATTGGATTTTCCCCACAAGTCAGGGGTCACTGGCCCATAGAAAAGTCCTTTGGGAGTGGGGGACACAGTACTGGGGAGGGGTGCTAGTGGGTTCTGGAGCAGGGAACAGGGTGCCAGTGGGGGCAGGGTGCCAGGACAGGTTTCTGCAGCAGGGGACAGGGTGCTGGGGGGGACAGGTTTCTGCAGAGGGGAGCAGGGGGACAGGTTTCTGTAGTAGGAGACAGGGTGCCAGAAGGAACTGGCTTCTGCAGGGGGGCAGGGTGCCGGGGGACAAGTTTCTGCAGGGGGGGCAGGTTTCTGCAGCGGGGTCTGGGGGGCAAGGGAGAGGGAACAGGGGGCCAGGAGGGTGGGGGACAAGTTTGGGGCAGAGGAGAGGGGACAAGGTTGAGGGCAGGGAGTTCCCTACTCCAGCCACAGAGGGAAGCCTCCGACCCGCGCTCCCTCCGGACTGACCGCAGGGCAGCCGGGCTGAAGCGAAGAAAAGCGGCTGCCCGGCCAGCTGGCCATGGCGCTCAGCCAGGGTGCCACCAAGCTCCACGTGGGCAGGCGCAGAGGAGAAGCCGCCCAATCAGCTGGAGCGCGGTTCAGCCTCCTCTTGGCTGAATGCCACAGCCAGCAGGCCAGGCAGCTTCTCCTCTGCGCCAGCCCACGTGGAGCGTGGTGCACCCTGGCTGAGCGCCATGGCCAGCTGGCCGGGCAGCTGCTTCTCTTCCCTCCAGCCCGGCTGCCCTGCGCTCAGCCCAGGGAGGCTGCGCCTAGCTCCAGCTGTGAAAGCCACAGTCAGCTGGCTGGGGTGTTTCAGCCCTCCCGACCTCCCAGCTCTCACCACTCCTCGCAGCTACTCACCTGTGGTGTTGCTCAGTGAGTAGCTGCTCCTCAAATGAGCAAATCTAATGTAAATGTCCTGCACAGGCGCGCAGTTCAGAGAGGGCTCAAGAGCTACTCGTAGAGCCCCTGAGATCGATCGGTAGCTCACGATCTACTGGCTGGTGACCACGGCACTAGAGCAACATAAGATACTTGCATTGGACGGGCAGCCTGCCAACGGAGCCTTTCCTGCCGACAGGCCCAGCGTTTTCATAGCCTTTCTGGGCTTTGCCGAGAGAACGCCCCTGTGCTTGGTAGTTTGTGCTGGTCTCGCTCAGCCGCACGGTTAAATGTGTGTGCTCCTGTCTAACCAGCGGTGAGAGCCACTTCCCATTTCGGACAGAGCTGTCCTGTCGCAGCCGGGGCCCGGCTGGCTCTTTAACTAGCTCCCGGCTGGCTTTTCTAGCCAGAGCTGCGCCCCCGTGTCCTTTCCCCTCTGTTCCCAGCGTCACTCGGTCTGACTGTAACCCGCAGCCGGTGGTGCTAGCTCTGCCTGTGTCTGCTAGATTCATGAGCCCTTTGGGGCCTGTTTTGCTCTCGGTTTTGTTCATTTTACACCGATTGAGTGCTTTAAGCCTGCCCCTGGGAGGCCACGAACACCCCTGGCACATGACTGGATTTTAAGGGGAGCAGCTAAGATCACGGCTGCGCCCATGGGGGGGGGGTTGTCCCAAAAGTGGTACAAAGGGGCCTTGTGAGGTGTCAAACGAAAGCTTGTGCTCTGCTGATTCTGTACGTGCTGCTCAGGTACTTGTATAATGTCTGTGTGTGGAGATAGAAACATGGACTCTGTGGGGACGCTGGACACGTCTGTCTGTGGCTGAGCAATGGGCCAGGAACGCTCAGCCAGTGGCTATGCTGAGGAGCGAGCTCCAGGGACAATGGATCTAAATGCCAAAGACACACCCGGCCACGGACCATGTGACACTCTCCGCTTGGAGAGACCAGGGATGGATATAAAAGCCATGTGGCAGAATCCATTTCTTGTCTTCAGTTCAGCTCCTGATCCTAGATGCAGCCTTGCAGGGAACAACGAGCTGAAAGAACCGTGGACCCGTCCTGACATAGGATGTAACCAGAGACTTTTAAGCCAGCAGCTGTAACATCTCTGCTAGAGCCTGCATCGAGAACGGGGAGATTCAATGCATGTCATGTATTATCCTGCAACAATCTTACTCTCAGCCTTTTCTTTCTTTTAGTAATAAACCTTTAGATGTTCGATGCTAAAGGATTGGCCCAGCGTGATTTGTGGGTAAGATCCAGAGGGGAAATTGACCAGGGATCTGTGGCTGGTTTCTTGGGACGGGAGAACCCGTTCGGGATAGGTGGGATTGGGTTCTAGAACCGCTCATCTGTGTGCAGGCCCGGGGCTGTTTGGGGCATGGAGAGAGCTGGAGTGTCTGAGGGGTTTTGCTCGTGAGGCTTCTGGCTGGCCAGGCTGGCGGCTGAAGCGCTCGGTGGGCCTGGTGTGTGGCCTGTTTGGGAAGGTCTCCAGTCTGGGGCTGTACGGAGTTTGAGCAATTTGCCCTGAGCGGACGCCCTCAGCTGTGCCCAGACCCGGCCTGGCCCGTCACACCACCTGCAGCCCCCCATTTGTACTTGCTTTGCGTTATGGCCCGGGCACAGGGTGTGCATGGGTAGAACGGCGACTGTGCTCAGGCCTGGAACGGCCGCCCGGCTGGCGTCAGTTACCAACGCACCCTGGGGCTGGGAGAGAGCCGTGGCCCACGAGTCCCACCGGGCTCTCAAACCACAACGGCCTTGATCCCCTTGGCCCTGTTCTGTCTTAGCAGGAACGTGAGGCCTGCAGGATTTCCCCCGGGGGCGTTGGCTTCGGCGGGGGGGGGGATGACCAGAATGCCAGGGACAGAGACGGTGTGAGATTCCCCCTTCGTTGTGGAAACGTGGGGTACGGTGACGCCGTCCGCAGGTGCGTGCCGTGGGCATTCGAGCGTGCTGGGTCTAGCTCACGGGGATGAGACAGGCGCTCCAACAAAGCCATCTGCCGAGGCACCCACAGCCTGCAGACACTGTGCCCTGCCGCTACCACCCTCGGAGCTGCCGTCTGATGGACTCCCGCGGCGCAGGTGTTCCGACGCCAGGGTCGGCGGTTAAGAGCAGTGCCCCCAAAGCGCACCCCAACTTCTCGGAAAGGGGGGGCAGCCCGAGACGTGCACTAACACACCGCGTGCCCGCTCGTGCACCGTCACAGGGAGGCCTCCATGGAACGCGCCAGTCGAACACGAGCACCCACGAATCTCTTCGGGCACGGAAGCCTCTTCGTGGCCTGGAGGGTGGCGCCTGCATGCCACCAAACAGGCCAATGAACTTGGAAGGCCCAGAGTGTGAGACCCGCGGGACGTGGCCCTGGTCGTCATTCTCAGCCTGCTCTTTGCTCGCTAAAACGTCCCTTCGAAGCGCTGCCCGAGTCTTGCTTCCTTACGCTGCCTCTCGGCTCTCACTGAAACCCTCTGTAGCAAGGGAGCAGCCCTGTACCCCTCAGAGCCGGCGGGGGGCGGGAGGCGAGAGGAGGGTGCTCTGCTGGGTGATTGCATTTGCTTCAGGGGGAGCCGACTTAGTCTGTACCGAAAAAAACCAACCAATGGTCTGGTAGCGCTTTGTAGACGAACAAAACCTGTCGATGGGATCATGAGCTTTTGTGGGCACAGCCCGCTTCTTCAGATGGCCGGAGTTATGAGTAGGGGATATGAAAACTCGAAATGGAGAGGAGAGGGGAAGGAGGGGGGGGGAGAAAAAGGAAGGGGGAGTGGGAGACAGAGCATCATTAAGTATCTGGAGAACGGGTACTTAAACCTAAGCAGATCAAAGTGAATAGATGCTAAGACCGGAAGGGTACCTGTGGCCAGGACTTTGTTGCCTAGTGCCAGAAAGGCCGTTCCTGAGCGTTCTGTGGTTCCCGAAAACTCCCTCTCAGACGCAGAGATCGTCTGGCATCTCCACCCGTGTGACCGGGGCGAGGGGTGAGCTAGGAATTTTCCAGTCCGATTCGGCGAGCCTCGCACCCCAATTATATTCCCCGACCCTTGGCCAACAGACCTCAGGAGGCACCGAGTCCAGCCCCCTGCCCAAAGCAGGACCAGCCTGTGAGGGACCAGGCCGTGTCTGGGCACAGCTTAGGGCGTCCGCTCAGGGCGAATTGCTCAAATCCGGGGCTCTTTACAGTCCCCCTGACTGGCGACCTCTCCAAACAGGCCACAAACCAGTCCCACAGAGCGCTTCAGCAGCCTGCCTGAAGCCTCCCGAGCAAAACCCCTCCGACACCCCAGCAATATCCGTGCCCCAGATGGCCCCGGGCCTATACACAGGTGGGGGGTCCTAGCACCCAATCCCACCTACCCCGAACAAGTTCTGTCCGGTTCCAAGAAACCAGCCACAGATCCCTGGTCAATTTACCCTCTGGACCTTACCACAAATCACGCTGGGCCAATCCTTTAGAATCTATATCTAAAGGTTTATTATTACAAGAAAGAAAAGCATGAGAGTAAGGTTATTAAAGTACAGTACATTACATGCACCGAATCTCCCAGTCCTCGATGCAGGCTCTAGCAGAGATGTTGCAGCTGCTGGTTTAAAAGTTCTTATTGCACATCCTGCAATCAGGATGGGTTCACAGGTCTTCCGGGCTCTTCAATCCCTGCAGTGCTGCCTCTGGGATGAAGTGCTGAGCTGAGAACAAAATGGCATCGACCACATGGCCTCTTTATACTCAGTCCTGGCTTCTTCTTGCATGCAGCAAGTCACCTGGTCATAGGCCAATCTCTATGTTTCCTGCTGGCTGCCCTCAGGTGACAAATCCCATTCTTTGGGTGTGTCCATAGCCTATTGAGAGCCATTGTTCCACAGGGCTTTGCTACTCAGCCTGTCCATAGCCATGCTTAGCCACATTCACAGAAATATTCAGCTTCCACACAGATTACAGTTTCCTACCTACACACATAGACATTATACACTCACATAAATAGTGTACATACGATTAACAAACAATAAGTTCCCATTCAATATCCCACATGGCTCCCCCCCATACCAATTTCTGGGGCCAACACCCCCACCTAGGGGTGCAGCAGCGATCTGGCTGCTTCCCTCCAATTCAGCAACGTGACACCCCCAACGCAAAATTGATGCAGGAAGTGATGCCAGTAACATCACTGAGGGCATCACAGGCCTCCCCCAACAAAATGGTGGTGTGCCTCAGTTTCCCTTCTTACACTGGACCTTCTGGCTGGAACCCTTTTTGTCCTGTAAGAAGTTCCAAGACCAGTTACAAGTGTTAACCACGAAATAGCAACATTACAATGTCCCCTTACATACCGTCTGTCATTTGGTACATCTCCAGACAGATTACATGGTATTTTCATAAGCTCATGCACATTGTATACCGTTACAATTCTCTGCAACAATAATCCATTGGTTACAAGAATTAACATCAGTAACAAGAACAATCCTATACCAGGTGTATACTGAAACTCTCCGTCAGGCCCCTTCTCTGGCCCCACACCATTGCAATTTTGGCCCTTCAGGGTTAAACTGCAAATCTTCTTGGCCAAAGCAAGTCCTGCCCCTCCCCCTTGTCCTCTGGGCTCCAGGCCTGAAACCTCTGGCCTGACCAAGACAAAGGGCTGGCTGGGCGTGACTCCCTGGCTCACAATGGCCCTGGAATTCTCCCCCTTCCCCCACTCAGTGGGGTAACAGCAGTAAGCTGTAGACTCCCAAGTCTCTCCTCTGTCCCTCTCTAACCTCTGTTTCCACCTGCACTTCCCTAACTCCCTGAGTTATCTCTGGCCCCTCAGGTGGATTCACAGACAATCCCCTCTCAGGCACATAGACAGACCCACAAGAGACAGGGTCAGAGGCATCTTCACTCCCTGTGCAGCTCTCTAGATGGCTGTAAACGTCCACACCATCATTAGGCACCAGAGTTAACCCACCCTCATTCTCTCCTTGTGCCCGGGCTAAGGGGTCTCCCTGCTCCCACCGAGTAGCTCCCCCCTCTGCCAGCAACACAGCAGCATCAGGCACAATATCAGGGTCACCACTGTCTGGTCTCTGGGGTTCTGGTAAAACACTGACTGACTCTACCTGAGTCACCTCATCCCTCTCCCCAGCAGACACAAACCTTGGGTCACCCCCTTCCTGGGCCTTAGCCATATCCAGACCCAACTCTGGGACAACCACACTGCTCTCAGCCTTCACAGGCTGTGGGGCACCTTCCGCGGACATAGGAAGAAACTCTTCCCCACACACAGCCAGACAACCAGAGACAGCTTCTCCCTTGTCCCAACACCCCTGGCTAATCTCAGGCATATAGCTAGCCACTGGGAAAGCTTCCTTTACTGCCCCACTGCTACTTCCACCAGCCAAATTGCCAGCTTGCACACACTGTGCTTCTTCACACAAATCACTTTCAGCTTGTGCAGGTTCAATTCCACAAACCTCACCAGCCACCAACTCCTCAACTAAAACTTCACTCTGGCCAGCCACTCCAGGCTGCCCCAGAGAAACATTTCCCTGACTTCTGGGCTCTTCCTGCCCTGGTTCTGATTCCAGCCTCACCTCTGAGGCATCAGACGGGCCCTCACCCACAGGCTCACTGCCCCCCTGCACAGACACACAGGCATCTGCCACAGGCACACATGTAGAGACACTTTCCCCTTGGTTACAGGGAGACTGACCAGCTCCAGGAAACTTTTCATACCCACATGCACCCCCTTCCCAAACCTCCCTGCTAGCTACAGGTAACACAAAAGGTTTGCATTTACACATGCTTTGGGGTTGGGTTTTCACATCAGCTGGGTAAAATACGTCTGCCATATCATAAGCACACCGCATACCCACAGAGTTACACATCGAACCCTCAGGAGGATACAGTCTCTCTTGTTCTTTTAGTCTCTTAAGCTGGAGGTCAAGTCTAGCATTTTCCTCCCTGGCTAGGGCCATCTTCTTTGCATGCTCTGCCCTTCTCTCTGCATACTCTGCCATTCTCTCTGCATGTTCTGCTTTTCTCATCTCAAGTTCCCGATCCATCTCCTGCTTTCTCTTAGCAATTTCTTCATCTGCCTTCCGCCTTCTTTCAGCAGCCTCCTTGGCTTGCTTCTGCTCCTTTTCATCCACATCTCTGGTTAATAACAGCACTACCAGATCTAGTTTAGAGGCCCTTTTCCTAAAGGCAATGCCTCTCCCCAAGCACAAATCCTTCAGAGCACTTTTGCTCAGACTCTCATATAATTCCGGGTTCATCGCAGCGGCTCTTTAATCAACCAAACTCTCAACACCAAAAATCAAATTTAGACAGCGTGGGGTCCTGATCCCAAAGCTCAATTGACCAAGATCTGTGGATCCTGCCGACTACGCCACTGTGAGGGACCAGGCCGTGTCTGGGCACAGCTTAGGGCGTCCGCTCAGGGCGAATTGCTCAAATCCGGGGCTCTTTACAGTCCCCCTGACTGGCGACCTCTCCAAACAGGCCACAAACCAGTCCCACAGAGCGCTTCAGCAGCCTGCCTGAAGCCTCCCGAGCAAAACCCCTCCGACACCCCAGCAATATCCGTGCCCCAGATGGCCCCGGGCCTATACACAGGTGGGGGGTCCTAGCACCCAATCCCACCTACCCCGAACAAGTTCTGTCCGGTTCCAAGAAACCAGCCACAGATCCCTGGTCAATTTACCCTCTGGACCTTACCACAAATCACGCTGGGCCAATCCTTTAGAATCTATATCTAAAGGTTTATTATTACAAGAAAGAAAAGCATGAGAGTAAGGTTATTAAAGTACAGTACGTTACATGCACCGAATCTCCCAGTCCTCGATGCAGGCTCTAGCAGAGATGTTGCAGCTGCTGGTTTAAAAGTTCTTATTGCACATCCTGCAATCAGGATGGGTTCACAGGTCTTCCGGGCTCTTCAATCCCTGCAGTGCTGCCTCTGGGATGAAGTGCTGAGCTGAGAACAAAATGGCATCGACCACATGGCCTCTTTATACTCAGTCCTGGCTTCTTCTTGCATGCAGCAAGTCACCTGGTCATAGGCCAATCTCTATGTTTCCTGCTGGCTGCCCTCAGGTGACAAATCCCATTCTTTGGGTGTGTCCATAGCCTATTGAGAGCCATTGTTCCACAGGGCTTTGCTACTCAGCCTGTCCATAGCCATGCTTAGCCACATTCACAGAAATATTCAGCTTCCACACAGATTACAGTTTCCTACCTACACACATAGACATTATACACTCACATAAATAGTGTACATACGATTAACAAACAATAAGTTCCCATTCAATATCCCACATGGCTCCCCCCCATACCAATTTCTGGGGCCAACACCCCCACCTAGGGGTGCAGCAGCGATCTGGCTGCTTCCCTCCAATTCAGCAACGTGACACAGCCCCGACTCAGTCCTCAGTGACAGCTCTTCTGCAGGTTTCTCAGGCAGACGGTCCTGAACCTGTTTCACTCGGACTTGGTGTGTGCTGTACAGGGACGCGTTGGAAGGCAAACGCCTTCGTCTCTCCTGCTTCATTCTAGCCGTGTGACCGTTCCATGCAGCCAAATGTGCATTAACCCAGACACTTAGGTTCAGCCTCCCAGGGAGGGAGACAGAGGGAGGAAGGCGGAGACCAGCACCTGGCTGGAGGGGAGGCAGTGGCTGTCGGGGAAGCATGGAGAGAGGAGGTTAAGCGGGGGCCTAGGGGCGATGGACCCCTAACCCTGGGGTCTGAGGCATCCTGGCCCTGGGCCCTGTAGCCACATCACGTCTGTGCTGGGCTGTGTCCTGAAGGAACAATAAACCCCTCTCTATTCTACCACTGGCACGGTCTGTTCTTGTTGCTACAGGGATGCAGGAACGGGGGAACCCCGACTGCGTCGTCACATGGGTATATGCCACTCGTAGTGTTTCTTGGGTCCCTCTGACACTTAAAAACTCTTTCTCACAGTCCTTAGCCTGCCGGTCATGGATTCATCCCTAATGTCTTTAGCTTTCCTTATCAATTTTCTACACTGCAGAGTGACCTCTTTATAATGCGTATTTGTTCACTGTCTTCTTACACGTATGTTAGAAGCACAGCGTCTGAGGGGCGATGTTGTTGTTACTGAAGTTTGGCGACTGGAAATTAGAAAAACAAGCCTTGCGGTGGCGACTACCGATTGTGAGGCGCACCAAGGTGGCCGTGATGGGGCCAGATAAACACTGGAGGTGCCAGACGCCTGGGGATTTGTCTGAAAGCCTCTGGGAAGGGCACAGGGCCTGTTCCTCACCCCACCCAGGCTGCTAAGCCTGGCCCTGCCTCGCCTGGGTCATCCCTCCGGCCTCGCCCGGCCATGGCTCCCAGGGGTGGTCTCTGCCTTATATGGGCGTGCTGAAATGACCCGGGATGCTGGCGCCATTGTTCCGGGTCACAGCTGCCCCTTTAAATGCAGGCGCCGCCCCTGAGCGCAGGGCCAGCCTGGCATAGAAGCGGCCTGGCGGGGCGGGCAGGGATGCTCCAGTCGCCGGAGGGCTAACACCACCCCAGGAACCAGCCATGGCGCGGTGCCACTGCATGCCGCCCACCCGAAGGAACCGGCGGCGGAGCTGCCGGGGGAGGAGACGGCGAGCCCGGCGCAGGAGGCACAGGAGGCGGAGGAGAGGTGAGTGGGAACGGAACCCGCCGGGCAGGCTGGCGCCGCTGCACAGCCAGTGCCCAGCCGCCATTCCCGGCTTGCGCCCCGTCCCGGTTTCAGTTCCAATGCCCCCCCCGTTTCCAAATGCCCCCCTCCTCCTTCATGCTGTCTTCTCTCCCCAGGCTTCACCACGCGCACTGTGTACTACTACCGGAGGAAGAAATAACCCGCCGCTCCCCTTCTCCGGCCCCGCCAGGTGCAGGAGCCCTGCAAGCGAAGGAGCAAAGCCCGAGCCCTCATTAAACCTGCAGCCGCATTGCCTGCTCTGGGTGCCGCGTGTTTCTCGCCTGCCGGCGTGGCCCCGTCCCTCGGGGAACCTACCGGAGAAGAGGCAGCGGGGGTCCTGGGCGAGGCTCCGCGTGAGCCGCCGAGGACACGGTTCTGTTCAGAAGGGGACGAATCGGGGCTGGACTCCATGGCCTCTTGGGGTCTATGAGGAGTGCGAGCTCCCCCAGGCTCGCTCCCGGCCAGCCCCTTCGCATGGCCGAGGCCCCCTGTACCAGGCAAGGCGGGAGCCGGGAGGCAACGTGCACGTGTGCGCTTGTGTCTCCAGCTGGGGAGCTCCTTCTGCGCTGCGAGACGGATCCCGCTGGGGCCCGGCGCACACACGGGGGTTAAGCGAGGGGCTCAAACTGCAGCAGGGGAGGGTTGGGGTGGACACGAGGAAAGACGTCCTGCCTGCTGGGGGGGACACGGGGATAAGTTGCCGGGGGTTGGGGAATCCCCATCCCTGGAGACTGACGAGCAGGCTGGACAGACGGTCAGGCAGGATGGTCTAGACGGCGCCGGGTCCCTTCCCATTCCAGTGTCCTAGGGTCAGAGAGGCTTGACCTCGGCAGCAGGACTCGGGGTCAGAGTTACCGGGTGCTTCGCCGGCCCACGTGGCGCTGGGAGCCTCAGCTCTCAGAGCCCCGTTGGGCGTATTCTCTGCCCAGCATTTGTAGCCTGGTGTCGCGGCGCGGCCTGGCGTGGGGGGCAGCGCCGTTCCGTTCTGGGTGTGAAGGCCAGGAGGGACTGGGAGCTCCCGGGTAGCCCAGGCTGGAAACTGTCACCCAGCAAAGAGCCAGATAACTTGGGTTTGACTAGAGCATCCACCGGACAGAGCCAGACCAGCACCACGCACACCAAGGCTGGAGCCTCCAGCGCTTCCGAGGTTCAATGCCAGGAGCCTCCAGCGCTTCCGAGGTCCAAGGCCAGGAGCCTCCAGCGCTTCCGAGGTTCAAGGCCAGGAGCCTCCAGCGCTTCCGAGGTTCAAGGCCAGGAGCCTCCAGCGCTTCCGAGGTCCGAGGCCAGGAGCCTCCAGCGCTTCCGAGGTCCAAGGCCAGGAGCCTCCAGCGCTTCCGAGGTCCAAGGCCAGGAGCCTCCAGCGCTTCCGAGGTTCAAGGCCAGGAGCCTCCAGCGCTTCCGAGGTCCGAGGCCAGGAGCCTCCAGCGCTTCCGAGGTTCAAGGCCAGGAGCCTCCAGCGCTTCCGAGGTCCGAGGCCAGGAGCCTCCAGCACTTCCGAGGTTCACCTCCCTGCCGGGACCCTGCCGCGCCTGTTCTGCCAGGCTGGGGGGCCCTTTGGGCCTGGCATTTTGACCCTGTGGACCATCGCCCCTCGAGCCTTGGGGATCAGCTAACCCAGCTGGGCTCTGTACGTCCCTCCCCATCAGGGACCTTCTCCCGCCCGGGACCGAGCCCCCCACAGAGCCTGGAGGGCGCGGGGGGGCTACCAGGGCCCTGGAGGCAGCAGGAAGGCAACAGTCACAGCACAACTTGCACTAAGCTGGTTTATTGATCAGCGGCTCCGGCGGCGGGTGCTCCTGGGCCTGGCCGGGGGCCCGGCTCTCCCGTTGGCTCGGTGTTGCGAGGCTCACGCCAGGAGCGGGACGAGCGGAGGCGCTGGGGCCTCAGAAGATCACGCTCCGCCGGTAATAGAAGCGTCGGCCTGGGGAGAGAAGAGGGAAGGAGCTGAGTTCGGGCCGCACGCGCGGAAGGGACCCGGCCGTCCCCCCGCGAGGACGCGCAACCCCGTGGCGGTACCTCGCCTCCTGCCTCGCCGCCGCCTCCGGGCTCGCCTCCTCCCGCGGCGCCGGGGTCTCCTGCGAGGCCTCCGTCGCCGGCACGGGCTGAGATAGCGAATGTACCTGACCATGGTCCCGCGGCACCGAGCCGGCCGGCTCTCACATGGGCGCTCTGCCTCTGCCCGGCCAGCTGGGCAGTGAGTGACACGCAGGGCTCCTGGCGCATCACAATGGGCTGGGACTGGCCTCGCCCATATATGGCCATGACCATACATGGGCGTGCAGCGGCCCTCTCCTGCCCCTGGGATTTGCCCTCGGGGCAGGAGCTGTGCGGGGGGGGGGGGGGGGGGAGAGGAAGGGGCGGGCCTGCTGAGCGATTTCGGGGCACAGGGCAAGCAGGGAGCCATGGGCAAGGCCAAGGGGGCGCGGGCACCAATGAAATTAACAGGTAGCTGGTTTAAAACTAATAAAAGAAAGTTCTTCTTCACACAGCGTGTAGTCAACCTGTGGAACTCCTTGCCAGAGGAGGCTGTGAAGGCTAGGACTAGAATAGAGTTTAAAGAGAAGCTGGATAAATTCATGGAGGTTAGGTCCATAAAGGCTATTAGCCAGGGGATAAAATGGTGTCCTTGGCCTCTGTTTGTCAGAGGCTGGAGAGGGATGGCAGGAGACAAATCGCTTGATCATTGTCTTCGGTCCATCCCCTCTGGAGCAGCTGGTGCTGGCCGCTGTGGGCAGACAGGGTACTGGGCTGGATGGACCTTTGGTCTGACCCAGTACGGCCGTTCTTATGTCCTTAGGGTGCTCTGGCGAGAGGCCAGACAGATGCAGGACAGGCCAGGGCGGGGCTGGCGGTGGAGGCAGCCATGCCTAGTGCACGGTGAATGGCCCCACGCCGTTCGTACGGGGGAGTCACCGGCTTCCAAGAAGCTTTCCCGTCAGACAGCCGGAGCCCTGCCTGCCCCGAGTCCGGCCAGGTGAAGGGACGTGCCCAGGTGCCTCACTCCGTCCGGGCTGGGAGCCACCCAGCCAGAGCCATGGGGTTCCCTCCACACGGGCAAGGGAGGAACGAGGCCCCGCGGGCGCCTCCTCGCGCCAGGAGCAGCTCTGCTGTGAAGCGAGCCCGGAAGGACGGAGGCCCCGTCCTCACAGACCTGTCTGTCCCGAATAAACCTTTCCAAGTCAAACGCTAAAGAGCCGGCCCAGAGAGCCCTTTGGGTGAGACGCGAGGTATAGAGCGCTTGGGACTGTGGTGGGTCCTTCGGGACCAGAGAACCTGTTGGGAGGTGGGGGATGGGTTAGAACCTCTCCCCTGTGTGAGGGGGGCTGGGGGGCACAGGGAGCACTGGGATGTCCGAGGGGAAGTGGGGGATGGGTTATAACCTCCCCTGGGTGCAGTGGGTGGGGGTTGGGGTGCGGGGCGCTTACCTGGGCAGCTGATCAGGGGCCGGTCAGGCTGCCGGGAAGAGCAGGCGGAAGAGCCGGCGGCCGCAGGGCAGCAGGCCGCGGTGCAGGCAGGCGGCGAGGAAGACGGGGAGGCACAGGGAGGCGAGGAAGACGCCCAGCGCGGGCAGCAGGCGCATGAGCAGCGCTTCTCCGCACGGCGCCAGGCTCTGGCCCAGGAGGCGCGCGGCTGGCAGCACCTGCCGGCAGAAGACGACGCCCGGCAGGCCGAGGAGCACGAGGAGGACGCAGGACGCGCGGAGAGCGAGGTGGTAGCCCACCCCGAGGGCCAGGAGGGCCAGCAGCCTGCGGAGGACGCGGAGCAGAGTGCGGCAGGCGGGCTGCATGGCGCAGGCCTCAGGGCGGCCACCGCAGTGTCTCCGGCCACGCGCCCAGCCTGGGGAGGAGACACAGGTGGGCGGAGGAGTACGAGGGGCAGTGCTGCGCAGTGGGCAGGGCTGGGGAGAAAACAGCCCCTCTCCCGGCCAGGGGTAACTCCAGCGCGTCTCCCGGCCAGGGCGAGGCAGGCGCGCCAGGAGGTCACCACCCCCAAAGGAGCGTGAGAGCCAGGCCACGCGGAGGGCCGGGAGCCCGGGCTGGAAGCGGCAGGCCCCCCCACGCCCGTACGACCCGAGCGGGAGGGACAGGGGCACAGCCGCACCCAGCCGCTTGGGCGGAAGGCAGCTGTGGGGATTTGGGCTTGGGAACGACCGGGCCTGTCCCCTGCTCGGTCACAGACGCCCGGTGTGGCCTGGGGCAGCCACTGCGCCCTGCTGCGGCGTGGGGCAGACGCGCCCTGGCCCGGGCGTGCGCAGACACCACGGCCCACCCAGCTCAGCAGCCCGGGGCCGGTGGCCCTGCTGCCCACTTGTGACGTCACAGACGGCTGTGGGCTGCGGTAGCTCTGCAGGGCCCCGGGCACAGGCGCTGCTCGGCTTTCGGCCCTTCCGGGGCGGGTGGGCCGGCCCCGACGCGCGGCAAATCTCACAGGCCCTGGGCCACGTCACCCTGCCAGGGGCTGCCCGGCTATTGGCCTGCCCACCCCCGCCCGCCGCCCAGGGAGGGGAGACACCGTGGTGCTCCGGTTCCCTGGCCCGGGCACGATTTCACTGCCCTGCAGCTGCCGGCCCGGGCTGCAGGAGATTCCCGCCCGGGGGCAGGGAGGAATCTCGCCCGGAAGAGTCACTCTAGGGCACCGGGATCCCCAGGCCAGTCCAGCCAAGGCCTGGCTCCACCTGGGAGCGCAGGGGACTAGGCAGGGAGGCCCCCGGCTGGCCGGACCAGTGTGGAGCGACTCTCCCGCGGACACAGGTGCGCCCCTCCCCAGGGAGGAGACCCAGCGCCAGGCAGGCAGGCGCTGGACCTCCCGCCCCTGGGGTGAGACGCCGCCCAAAGGACCAGGCCTCGCCTGCCCCGCTCTCCTCCCGGGACACTGAGACCTGGGCGGGCTCCTAGCAGCTCAGGACAACGGCTGGGGAGCTCAGGAACTCAGGACTCGGGGGCGAGGCGCCTGGTCGCTGCAGAGAACCACAGAGCCCTAGGACTGGCAGGGGCCTCGCGAGGGCACCAAGGCCAGTCCCCGGCCCTCCTGGCAGGACCAAGCTCCCTCTAGAGCAGCCCTGGCAGGGGTCTGTGCAACCTGCTCTTCAGTATCCAGGGACGGGGATTCCACGGCCCCCAGGCGATTTACTCCAGTGCGTCACCCCCGACAGGCAGGAACTTTTCCCTAATGTCCAACCTCAACCTCCCCGGCTGCAGCTCAAGCCCCTTGCTGCTTGTTCTGTCCCCAGAGGCCAAGGGGGACAATTTCCCCCCCTCCTCCCTGTGACCCCCTTTTAGATCCCTGAACACGGCTCTCACGTCCCCGCTCAGCGTCTCCTTTCCCAGCTAAACCAGCCCAGTCTCTGTCAGACTCCTGTTCCCTGGAGCTTTCATCCCCCTCGTTGCTCTTCTCTGGACCGTCTCCAGTTTCTCCACATCTTGCCTGAAATGCCGGGCCCAGAGCGGGACACAAGATCCCAGCTGAGCTGGCCCCCGAGCTCACCCGGGGCTTGCTAACCGGAAATGCCCGTTACCCTGTAACTCCCCGGCGGGTCTCTGCGGCCAAGAGACCTTCCTTCCCCGTCCCACCTGTCCCTGGCGCTCACTCCTGGGGCCCGCGGGGCCTGGATGAGCTCCGCCCCCGCAGCGGGGAGGGGCGGGGCTTTCGGAGCACACCATGTACATGCCCCCTGCTCTGGTGGGTACCCGGCCGGCCGAGCGCGGTGGCGCCAAGTGACCCGCGGCGGCTGGGGCTGCCAGTCCTGATCCCACAGAGCGCAGGATACAGGGCAGCAGGGCCGGGCGTGACCTGCCCTAAGGAGGGGTCCCCCTCGGCTGAAAGTGGGGGGTGGGGACAGGTGTCCCCGCTGGGGGGAGGCAGCTCCCCCGACCTGTCCCTCCCCACAGCGCAAAGAAAGAGCGAGCTCCGCTTCGTTAGGAGCTCTTTGTTCTGTCCGGCGCTCGGTGCAGCTGAAGCCACTGGCGATGGGCGCGGCGTGGTTCCTTGCCCCGTCGGTGCCCGTGGACGCCGGCCCGGGGCGTGGCCAGACCCCTGCACTGCGCCGCGCCGTGCGCTCACCACGTGAGCCGAAGCAGCTTGAGGAAGACCGGCAGCAGGACCCTGCGCAGGCAGAGGTAGAGGAAGACGGGCGGGGAGAGGGAAATGAGGAAGACCACCAGCGCCCGGAAGAGCTCGTTCAGCAGCACCTCGGCGGCGGGCAGCAGGGAGCGCAGGCAGGCGAGGACGGCGGGGAGCACCTTCCGGACCAGGACGATCCCGGGCAGGCAGAGGGAGAAGAGCAGGATGCTCGCGAGGCGGATGAGCAGGACGAAGGCGACGGTGGCGGCCAGGCAGCAGAGCGCTCGCTGGAGCCCGCGGAGGAGGCCTCTGCCTAGGGGATGCATGCCTCAGGCCTCGGCCAGGAGCAGGGGTCTCTCCGCGGGGCCCGTGCCCCCCTGCGGGCGCACAAGGAGAGGCCGCGCGGTGAACGGAGAGCCCCCCAGGAGCGCTGCGGCTCGCCAGCAAGGCTTGGGGGTCGCGCCGCCCTCGCGAGCAGGGGCCCCCTCGGCGCTGGGTGTGGCGGGGCCGGGCACGCGGCCAGCGCAGAGGCAGGGGGTCTCCTCCCCAGGGGGCTGCCGGGCCGAGCGGCCTGAAGGGCGGGGAGAGGAGAGGGTCCGTGGAGACCCCCTGCGCGCCGGCGCTCGCCAGCCACCCGGCACAGGGGTCCGGGAGGGGAAAAGCCGGCGGGGCCCAGGGCAGCCTTGTCCCCACCAGGGAACAAGGCAAAGGGGCGGGGCCTCAGTGGGAAGGGGCGGAGCTGGGCGCCCCTCCCCCACTGCCTGTCAGCCCCGCCGGCGATGTCAAGGGCCCGGGGGGCCGGTCACTGCAGCAGCCAGGAGCCCCAGGCCCTTTTAAATCCCTGGCCCCCAGGCAGCTGCCCCCCCCCGTTGTTCCCTATGAGCCCCCCCGGCGTGTCCAGCCAGCCCCGCAGCCCTGAGCAGGGGGCTCCCGGCGCGGCCCCAGGTGACGGCTCCTCGGCCCCACGCCTGCTCTGCTCCGAGTGGGGGCGGCCGGGCTGCAGTGACCCCCCAGCTTCCCACGGCCCTCCCTTCCGTTACGCCTGCCGCCCCCCCCACCATGGGGTCCTGCCCCTCCGGCATCCGGGGACCTGCGCGACGCCCCCCCTTCCCCGGCTGCACTGGGCCCACGTCGCCCTCGCACCCCTCCCCCCCCCGGCCCCGCTGGGCCCACGTCGCCCTCGCACCGCTCCCCCCCCGGCCACGCTGGGCCCACGTCGCCCTCGCACCGCTCCCCCCCTGGCCACACTGGGCCCACGTCGCCCTCGCACCGCTCCCCCCCCGGCCCCACTGGGCCCACGTCGCCCTCGCACCGCTCCCCCCCTGGCCCCACTGGGCCCACGTCGCCCTCGCACCCCTCCCCCCCCGGCCCCGCTGGGCCCACGTCGCCCTCGCACCCCTCCCCCCCGGCCCCGCTGGGCCCACGTCGCCCTCGCACCGCTCCCCCCCCGGCCCCGCTGGGCCCACGTCGCCCTCGCACCGCTCCCCCCCCCGGCCCCCGCTGGGCCCACGTCGCCCTCGCACCGCTCCCCCCCCGGCCCCGCTGGGCCCACGTCGCCCTCGCACCGCTCCCCCCCCGGCCACACTGGGCCCACGTCGCCCTCGCACCACTCCCCCCCCGGCCACACTGGGCCCACGTCGCCCTCGCACCGCTCCCCCCCTGGCCACACTGGGCCCACGTCGCCCTCGCACCGCTCCCCCCCTGGCCACACTGGGCCCACGTCGCCCTCGCACCGCTCCCCCCCTGGCCACACTGGGCCCACGTCGCCCTCGCACCGCTCCCCCCCTGGCCACACTGGGCCCACGTCGCCCTCGCACCGCTCCCCCACCGGCCGCACTGGGCCCACGTCGCCCTCGCACCGCTCCCCCCCTGGCCGTACTGGGCCCACGTCGCCCTCGCACCGCTCCCCCCCCAGCCGCACTGGGCCTACGTCGCCCTCGCACCGCTCCCCCCTCCCCGGCCCCCACTCAGCCCACGTCGCCCTTGCACCGCTCCCGCCCTGGCCGCACTGGGCCCACGTCGCCCTCGCAACTCTCCCCCCCCCGGCCGCACTGGGCCCACGTCGCCCTCGCACCACTCCCCCCCCGGCCCCCACTCAGCCCACGTCGCCCTCGCACCGCTCCCCGCCCTGGCCGCACTGGGCCCACGTCGCCCTCGCACCGCTCCCCCCCCCGGCCGCACTGGGCCCACGTCGCCCTCGCACCGCTCCCCCCCCCCCCGGCCGCACTGGGCCCACGTCGCCCTCGCAACTCTCCCCCCCCGGCCGCACTGGGCCCACGTCGCCCTCGCAACTCTCCCTCCCCCGGCCGCACTGGGCCCACGTCGCCCTCGCACCGCTCCCCCCCCGGCCGCACTGGGCCCACGTCGCCCTCGCACCGCTCCCCCCCCCCCCCCGGCCGCACTGGGCCCACGTCGCCCTCGCACCGCTCCCCCGCCCCCGGCCGCACTGGGCCCACGTTGCCCTAGCACCGCCCCCCCCGGCCCCCGCTGGGCCCACGTCGCCCTCGCTCCGCTCCCCCCCCGGCCACACTGGGCCCACGTCGCCCTCGCACCGCTCCCCCCCCGGCTGCACTGGGCCCACGTCGCCCTCGCACCGCTCCCCCGCCGGCCGCACTGGGCCCACGTCGCCCTCGCACCGCTCCCCCCCCGGCCGCACTGGGCCCACGTCGCCCTCGCACCGCTCCCCCCCCCGGCCGCACTGGGCCCACGTCGCCCTCGCACCGCTCCCCCCCCCGTCCGCACTGGGCCCACGTTGCCCTCGCACCGCTCCCCCCCCGGCCGCACTGGGCCCACGTCGCCCTCGCACCGCTTCCCCCGGCCGCACTGGGCCCACGTCGCCCGCTCACCGCTCCCCCCGGCCGCACTGGGCCCACGTCGCCCTCGCACCGCTCCCCCCCCGGCCGCACTGGGCCCACGTCGCCCTCGCACCGCTCCCCCCCCCCCCCGTCCGCACTGGGCCCACGTCGCCCTCGCAACTCTCCCTCCCCGGCCGCACTGGGCCCACGTCGCCCTCGCAACTCTCCCCCCCCGGCCGCACTGGGCCCACGTCGCCCTCGCACCGCTCCCCCCCTGGACCCGCTGGACCCACGTCACTGTCGCACCACTTCTCCCACCCCCCGGCCTCACTGGGCCCACGTCGCCCTCGCACCAACCCTCCTGCCAGTTACAGGCTCTTCTCTCTCACACACACTCACATGCACACATGCAGACATACATACTCAGGCACACACACACACACAGAGACACACAGACGCCCATACACACAGACAGTCACACAGATACACACACACACACACAGACGCCCATACACACAGACAGTCACACAGATACACACACACACACAGACGCCCATACACACAGACAGTCACACAGATACACACATACACAGACTCCCATACACACAGTCACACAGATACACACACACACAGACGCCCATACACACAGACAGTCACACAGATACACACACAGACGCCCATACACACAGACAGTCACACAGATACACACACACACACACAGTCACACAGATACACACACACACACACACAGATGCCCATACACACACACAGTCACACAGATACACACACACACACACACACAGTCACACAGATACACACACACACACACAGTCACACAGATACACACACAGTCACACAGATACACACACACACAGAGTTTATCTGTCACGAGCCCAGTGCCCGGAAGCGAAGGCCCCACGCCCAGCCTGGTCGCCGGAGCGGCAGAGCCCAGACAGCCCCGGCCTGGCTCCCATGTCCCCGGTTGCTGCCCTAGCGCAGGGCAGATCCCTGCCCGCTGTCAGCCCGCGGCTCCCCCGGCCGTGGGTCGCGCATGAGGCTCGGCAGGGGAGCAGCCACCCCCAGATATCGCTGGGCGTTGGTTTCCTTCCACCCGAGCACCGAGACTTGCGCTTGCCACAGGCAGGCTCCCGGCCCAGGGGTCTGATCCCACGTGGCAAGTCCCATGGAGCCACCGGGACCTCTGCAAAGCGTCCCCGTGTAAAGGAGTCGGCTTTGGGGGAGGGCTGGGGCCTGGCGACGGAGCAGTGGCACCGACTACATTAACCTCCCCCTGCCCCTGTGCCAGACCCTGATACCTCGCCAGCAGCCACTTCCACTCCCGAGCCACGGCCCCCCCGGCTTTGTGACACACGCAGCGCCCGACCGCCATGAGCCAAGGCCCTGCCCTGGCTTTGTGACACACGCAGCGCCCCACCGCCAGGAGCCACGGCCCCCCCTGGCCTTGTGACACACGCAGCGCCCCACCGCCATGAGCCAAGGCCCTGCCCTGGCTTTGTGACACACGCAGCGCCCCACCGCCAGGAGCCACGGCCCCCCCTGGCCTTGTGACACACGCAGCGCCCCACCGCCATGAGCCAAGGCCCTGCCCTGGCTTTGTGACACACGCAGCGCCCCACCGCCAGGAGCCACGGCCCCCCCGGCCTTGTGACACACGCAGCGCCCCACCGCCATGAGCCAAGGCCCTGCCCTGGCTTTGTGACACACGCAGCGCCCCACCGCCATGAGCCACGGCCCTGTCCTGGCTTTGTAACACACACGGTGCCCCACCGCCATGAGCCACGGCCCCCCCTGGCCTTGTGACACACGCAGCGCCCCACCGCCATGAGCCACGGCCCTGTCCTGGCTTTGTAACACACACGGTGCCCCACCGCCATGAGCCACGGCCCTGTCCTGGCCTTGTGACACACGCAGCGCCCCACCGCCATGAGCCACGGCCCTGTCCTGGCTTTGTAACACACACGGTGCCCCACCGCCATGAGCCACGGCCCTGTCCTGTCCTTGTGACACATGCAGCGCCCCACCGCCATGAGCCACGGCCCTGTCCTGGCTTTGTGACACACGCAGCGCCCCACTGCCATGAGCCATGGCTCTGCCCTGGCTTTGTGACACACGCAGCGCCCCACCGCCATGAGCCACGGCCCTGTCCTGGCTTTGTGACACACACGGTGCCCCACCGCCATGAACCACAGCCCTGCCCTGGCTTTGTGACACACGCAGCGCCCCACCACCATGAGCCACGGCCCTGCCCTGGCTTTGTAACACACACGGTGCCCCACCGCCATGAGCCACGGCCCCCCCTGGCCTTGTGACACACGCAGCGCCCCACCGCCATGAGCCACGGCCCTGTCCTGGCTTTGTAACACACACGGTGCCCCACCGCCATGAGCCACGGCCCTGTCCTGGCCTTGTGACACACGCAGCGCCCCACCGCCATGAGCCACGGCCCTGTCCTGGCTTTGTAACACACACGGTGCCCCACCGCCATGAGCCACGGCCCTGTCCTGTCCTTGTGACACATGCAGCGCCCCACCGCCATGAGCCACGGCCCTGTCCTGGCTTTGTGACACACGCAGCGCCCCACTGCCATGAGCCATGGCTCTGCCCTGGCTTTGTGACACACGCAGCGCCCCACCGCCATGAGCCATGGCCCTGTCCTGGCTTTGTGACACACACGGTGCCCCACCGCCATGAACCACAGCCCTGCCCTGGCTTTGTGACACACGCAGCGCCCCACCACCATGAGCCACGGCCCTGCCCTGGCTTTGTAACACACACGGTGCCCCACCGCCATGAGCCACGGCCCCCCCTGGCTTTGTGACACACGCAGCGCCCCACCGCCATGAGCCACGGCCCTGTCCTGGCTTTGTGACACACACGGTGCCCCACCGCCATGAACCACAGCCCTGCCCTGGCTTTGTGACACACGCAGCGCCCCACCGCCATGAGCCATGGCCCCCCCCCGGCTTTGTGACACACACGGTGCCCCACCGCCATGAGCCACGGCCCTGCCCTGGCTTTGTGACACACGCAGCGCCCCACCGCCATGAGCCATGGCCCCCCCCCGGCCTTGTGACACACGCAGCGCCCCACCGCCATGAGCCATGGCCCCCCCCGGCCTTGTGACACACACGGTGCCCCACCGCCATGAGCCATGGCCCCCCCCGGCCTTGTGACACACACGGTGCCCCACCGCCATGAGCCACGGCCCCCCCTGGCCTTGTGACACACATGGTGCCCCACCGCCATGAGCCACGGCCCCCCCCGGCTTTGTGACACACACGGTGCCCCACCGCCATGAGCCATGGACCCCCCGGCCTTGTGACACACACGGTGCCCCACCGCCATGAGCCACGGCCCCCCCTGGCCTTGTGACACACACGGTGCCCCACTGCTCTGAGCCACAGCCCCCCCTGGCCTTGTGACACACACGGCGCCCCACTGCCATGAGCCACGGCCCCCCCTGGCCTTGTGACACACACGGTGCCCCACTGCTCTGAGCCACGGCCCTGCCCTGGCTTTGTGACACACACGGTGCCCCACCGCCATGAGCCATGGCCCCCCCGGCCTTGTGACACACACGGTGCCCCACCGCCATGAGCCACGGCCCCCCCTGGCCTTGTGACACACACGGTCCCCCACTGCTCTGAGCCACAGCCCCCCCTGGCCTTGTGACACACACGGTGCCCCACCGCCATGAGCCATGGACCCCCCGGCCTTGTGACACACACGGTGCCCCACCGCCATGAGCCACGGCCCCCCCTGGCCTTGTGACACACACGGTGCCCCACTGCTCTGAGCCACAGCCCCCCCTGGCCTTGTGACACACACGGCGCCCCACCGCCATGAGCCACGGCCCCCCCTGGCCTTGTGACACACACGGCGCCCCACTGCCATGAGCCACGGCCCCCCCTGGCCTTGTGACACACACGGCGCCCCACCGCCATGAGCCACGGCCCCCCCCAGCTTTGTGACACACACGGTGCCCCACCCCCATGAGTCATGGCCCCCCCCGGCCTTGTGACACACGCAGCGCCCCACCGCCATGAGCCAGGGCCCTGCCCTGGCTTTGTGACACACACGGTGCCCCACCGCCATGAGCCATGGCCCCCCCGGCCTTGTGACACACGCAGCGCCCCACCGCCATGAGCCACGGCCCCCCCCCCGGCCTTGTGACACATGCAGCGCCCCACCGCCAGGAGCCACGCCCCCCCCGGCCTTGTGACACACGCAGCGCCCCACCGCCATGAGCCACGGCCCCCCCCCCATGGCCTTGTGACACACGCAGCGCCCCACCGCCAGGAGCCACGGCCCCCCCTGGCCTTGTGACACATACGGTGCCCCACTGCTCTGAGCCACAGTCCCCCCTGGCCTTGTGACACACGCAGCGCCCCACCGCCAGGAGCCACGGCCCCCCCGGCCTTGTTACACACGCAGCGCCCCACCGCCATGAGCCACGGCCCCCCCTGGCCTTGTGACACATGCAGCGCCCCACCGCCAGGAGCCACGGCCCCCCCGGCCTTGTGACACACGCAGCGCCCCACCGCCATGAGCCACGGCCCCCCCACGGCCTTGTGACACACGCAGCGCCCCACCGCCAGGAGCCACGGCCCCCCCTGGCCTTGTGACACACACGGTGCCCCACCGCCATGAGCCACGGCCCCCCCTGGCCTTGTGACACACACACGGCACTGGCCTTGCTGCCCTGTTACTGTCACAAAGGGTGGTGGGGGGTAGGCCTCAGCTCACGTGAGACCATTCCCGGGTCAAAGTTCAGCAGCCCCATGGCAGCAAATGCAAACCGGCCAGCCCTCCGCTCCGGGCGCCCCATGGCCCCCTCGGCAGCCCCGTCCACCCCTCTGCCACCTCCCCACCCATGGCCGGCCTCACTCCCCCTCTCCCCAGGCCCTGCATCTCCTGCCCCAGGCCTGCCCCCCCCCCCCGTGTATCTCCCCCTTGTCCGATGCAGGCGCATCCCTCCTTCTCCTGCAGCCCCGCCCCCGACCGCCCCCAGTCGCCTCCACGTCGCCCTGCCCCCCTTCCCCAATGCCCTGGCCCTCCCCAGCTGCCTCTCCACAGAGCCACAGGCGCCGCCCTCTTCCCTAGGGCAGTGCCACTGGGATGGGGACTCCCGCCAGGGCGGCCATCCCCAGTGAGGGCACCCTCCAGCTTCAGCCCCGGCCCAGCAATGGGCAATGGCCAGCCACGGCCGTCCCGCCCTCCCCACATCCCGCCAGCCACGGTCGTCCCGCCCTCCCCACATCCCGCCAGCCACGGCCATCCCGCCCTGCACACACATCCCGCCAGCCACGGCCATCCCACCCTCCCCACATCCCGCCAGCCACGGCCATCCCGCCCTCCCCACATCCCGCCAGCCACGGCCTTCCCGCCCTCCCCACATCCCGCCAGCCACGGCCGTCCCGCCCTCCCCACATCCCGCCAGCCACGGCCATCCCGCCCTCCCCACATCCCGCCAGCCACGGCCGTCCTGCCCTCCCCACATTCCGCCAGCCACGGCCTTCCCGCCCTCCCCACATCCCGCCAGCCACGGCCGTCCCGCCCTCCCCACATCCCGCCAGCCACGGCCATCCCGCCCTCCCCACATCCCGCCAGCCACGGCCGTCCCGCCCTCCCCACATCCCGCCAGCCACGGCCTTCCCGCCCTCCCCACATCCCGCCAGCCACGGCCGTCCCGCCCTCCCCACATCCCGCCAGCCACGGCCGTCCTGCCCTCCCCACATCCCGCCAGCCACGGCCGTCCCGCCCTCCCCACATCCCGCCAGCCACGGCCGTCCCGCCCTCCCCACATCCCGCCAGCCACGGTCGTCCCGCCCTGCACACACATCCCGCCAGCCACGGCCGTCCCGCCCTCCCCACATCCCGCCAGCCACGGCCATCCCGCCCTCCCCACATCCCGCCAGCCACGGCCGTCCCGCCCTCCCCACATCCCGCCAGCCACGGCCGTCCCGCCCTCCCCACATCCCGCCAGCCACGGCCATCCCGCCCTGCACACACATCCCGCCAGCCACGGCCGTCCCGCCCTCCCCACATCCCGCCAGCCACGGCCGTCCCGCCCTCCCCACATCCCGCCAGCCACGGCCGTCCTGCCCTCCCCACATCCCGCCAGCCACGGCCGTCCCGCCCTCCCCACATCCCGCCAGCCACGGCCGTCCCGCCCTCCCCACATCCCGCCAGCCACGGCCGTCCAGCCCTCTCCACATCCCGCCAGCCACGGCCGTCCCGCCCTCCCCACATCCCGCCAGCCACGGCCATCCCGCCCTCCCCACATCCCGCCAGCCACGGCCATCCCGCCCTCCCCACATCCCGCCAGCCACGGCCGTCCTGCCCTCCCCACATCCCGCCAGCCACGGCCGCCCCGCCCTCCCCACATCCCGCCAGCCACGGCCGTCCCGCCCTCCCCACATCCCGCCAGCCACGGCCGTCCCGCCCTCCCCTCTGCCTGGGGCTCCCGCTCAGACCCTCTGGGCTGCAGCGGCACCTGCTGGGGCGGGGGGCAGGGAGCTAATCCCCCATGAGGCAGTGGGGAGTTTTGGGGGTGTCACATTATTGGATTGTGAGGGGAGCAGCCGGATCACTGCTGCACCCATGGGGGGGGGTTCACCCCAAAAGTGGTACCAAGGGGGTCATGTGAGGGGTCAAACAAAAGCTTACTGTCTTCTGATTCTGTATCTGCTCTTCATGTATCTGGGTATGTCTACACCACCCTCCTAGTTCGAACTACCGTTACTCCTCGTGAAATGGGGTGTACCGGTAGTTCGGAATAGGCACCCTAGTCCGAACTACCTAGTTCGCGCCCCGTGTAGCCGCGCTGCACGGGGTCCGAACCAGTGGGGATTTAAAAATGGCGGCTCCCCGCTTATGCAAATGAAGCCCGGGAAATTCAAATCCCGGGCTTCATTTGCAAGTGCGGTATGCCTACATTACCCCGCTAGTTCGAACTAGGGGGGTAGTGTAGACAGACCCTCTGTATGTCTGGGTGTGCAGTTAGGGGTCTGTACTCTGGATGGAGACTGGAAGTCTCTCTGAATGTGCTTGAGTATTGGGCAGAGCCCGGCCTATGGACATGCTGTGACGGCGCGTTGGGGTTCCCCCGCCTCCTGCACCCCTGTAGTGGCATGAACAGACTCTACAGCCAGTAGAACAGAGGGAGTTTATTGCTTCTCCACGATACAGCTCAGCACAGATGTCATCTGTTACAGGGCAGGCCTGGGATGCCTCAGCCCCCCCTTGAGATGGGGGAGACTGGGCCCCGAAATCCCAGCCCCTTTCCCTAGGCTGCCAGACCGAAACTAAAACTCTCTTCCAGCCCTGCCCCCAGCCAGGGGCGGCATCCACCTTCCTTTGTTCCTCTCCCTGGGGGGTAGCTGGTCAGACAGATTGAGAGACCCTTGTGTGACGGCGCGTTGGGGGTCCCCCGTCTCCTGCACCCCGAAATGGCACAAACAGACTGCACCAGCCGGTGGAATAGAGGAAGTTTATTGCCTCTCCAGGACACAGCACAGATGGAATCTGGTCACAGAGCTGGGCTAGGATGCCTCAGGCCCCCTTGAGATGGGGGAGACTGGGCCCCTAAACTCCAGTCCCTTCCCTAGGCTGTCTCCTCCATGCTCCCAGACAGCCACTAACTAACCCTCTTCCAGCCCTGCCCCCCAGCCAGGGCAGCATCCACCTTCCTTTGTTCCTCTCCATGGGGGGTGTCTGGTTCAACAGGTTTGGCATCACCTTTGCATAGTGAGGTTTTCCCTGCTGGGTCTTGCTCCAGACAGCAGGGGTCACCACAGCCCAGCAAGCACCCCCAGTACGTCACACCTTGCCTAGTGACTCATCCCCTGTCCTGCTGGGCCCTGCTACAGACAGCAGCCAGTGGGGGTCACCCACAGCCCCAGCATAGAAACAGCCAGGTACCCCCCACTACATCACACATGCTACTTAGCGAGGCCCTGTGGGACAATAACACTCAAGGGGCCAAGGACACACCTTGGGAATGAGGGCTGACACCTAAGGGCTACCAGCAGGGAACACAGGGATAGGCCGCTGGCCAGGTGACCTGCTGCAGCCAAGAAGAGACCAGGAAGGATGTATAAATAGGTCATGTGGCTGACTCCATCTTGGTTCTCAGCTCAGCACTTCATCCCAGAGGCAGCAGTGCAGGGATCGAAGAGCCAGGAAGAACTGTGGACCCATCCTGATCCTAGGATTTTAAGCATTTTAAGCCAGAATCGAGAACTGGGAGATTCGATGCATGTAATGTACGATACTTTAGCAACCTCACTCTCAGGCTTTTCTTTCTCTTAGTAATAAACCTTTAGATGTTCGATGCTAAAGGACTGGCTCAGCGAGATTTGTGGGGCCCGGATATTGCTGGGGTGTCGGAGGGGTTTTGCTCGGGAGGCTCCAGGCAGGCAGCTGAAGCGCTCTGTGGGACTGGTTTGTGGCCTGTTTGGAAAGGTCACCAGTCTGGGGCTGTAAGGAGCCCCGGACTTG
The DNA here is from genome assembly GCF_052426305.1 of Pelodiscus sinensis. NCBI lineage: Eukaryota > Metazoa > Chordata > Testudines > Trionychidae > Pelodiscus > Pelodiscus sinensis. Next base: position 1,822,497 of record NC_143055.1, on the reverse strand, counting down.
AGCAATTCGCCCTGAGCGGACGCCCTCAGCTGTGCCCAGCCCCAGCCCGGCCCATCACAGGAGGTTCAAAGGGGGGTTGCACACGGGGGGGGGGGGGGCTCAGTGCCTGGAGGTTACTGGTTCAATGTGACTGGGCGGAGGCAGTTTGTGGTGTCAGAGAACAGCCCAGAGTTGGAGCCGGGGGGGTCTGGTGCGCTGGTGCCCCCCACCCTGCTCAGAGGACACGGCCGGTTCTGGCCAGAGACAGACAAGGGGCAGCAGAGGGGACCCTAGAGACCCACCCAGCTGAGCCCAGCGAGGGGGGAACATTGGACGGGGAGGGGGGAGAAGAGGGGCCCAGGCGACCCTCTTACCTGGGGAGAGACACTGGACGGGGGAGGGGCTGTGGCTGGGGTACTGAGGCTCTGCTGGGAGACGGGGGCTGTGTTGGGGGCTGAGGACAGGGCAGGCAGGACCCAGCCGGCTGTGGGGTGGCTGTCGTGGGGCTGGGGCCCAGGCTGAGGGCAGGGCAGGCAGGACCCAGCCGGCTGTGGGGTGGCTGTCGTGGGGCTGGGGCCCAGGCTGAGGGCAGGGCAGGCAGGACCCAGCCGGCTGTGGGGTGGCTGTCGTGGGGCTGGGGCCCAGGCTGAGGGGTCCTTTGCTGGTCAAAGCTCAATAGACCCCCCTGTTTTGTGCTGGCTGATAGTGCTCTGCTCTAGAGAACAGGGGGGCTATCCGAGGGGCTCACGCGGAGGCAGGCGGCTGGAGGCCCTGAGAGGCAGCGTCCTGGAGGTGGGGGGGCGGACCCCCCGGTGAGAAGGGCCCCCCAAAGAGAGTCACTGCGCTGGAGTGGCCCCTGAGAAGGGGCTGCCGCGCGGGAGGGGCGCCTGCCCGGGGCCAGACGGGCCGAGCGTGGGCACGACCTGAGAGCCGTGACACCCCCCAAGTGTTTGCTCTTGTTCGGGGCTCCCTAGGCTGCGGGGCAGGGCCCCAATGCCCGGAGCCAGGGACCCGTCTGTCACGTTGCTGAATTGGAGGGAAGCAGCCAGATCGCTGCTGCACCCCTAGGTGGGGGTGTTGGCCCCAGAAATTGGTATGGGGGGAGCCATGTGGGGTATTGAATGGGAGCTTATTGTTTGTTGATCTTATTTATGCTATTTATGTGAGTGTATAATGTCTGTGTGTGTAGGTAGGAATCTGTAATCTGTGTGGAAGCTGAATATTTCTGTGAATGTGGTTAAGCATGGCTATGGACAGGCTGAGTAGCGAAGCCCTGTGGAACAATGACTCTCAATAGGCTATGGACACACCCAAAGAATGGGGTTTGTCACCTGAGGGCAGCCAGCAGGGAACATAGAGATTGGCCTCTGACCAGGTGACTTGCTGCATACAAGAAGAGGCCAGGAAGGGAATAAAAGAGGCCATGTGGTCGATGCCATTTTGTTCTCAGCTCAGCACTTCATCCCAGAGGCAGCACTGCAGGGATTGAAGAGCCCGGAAGACCTGTGAACCCATCCTGATCGTAGGATGTGCAACAAGAACTTTTAAACCAGCAGCTGCAACATCTCTGCTAGAGCCTGCATCGAGAACTGGGAGATTCGGTGCATGTAACGTACTGTACTTTAATAACCTTACTCTCAGGCTTTTCTTTCTTGTAATAATAAACCTTTAGATGTAGATTCTAAAGGATTGGCCCAGCGTGATTTGTGGTAAGGTCCAGAGGGTAAATTGACCAGGGATCTGTGGCTGGTTTCTTGGAACCGGACAGAACTTGTTCGGGGTAGGTGGGATTGGGTGCTAGGACCCCCCACCTGTGTATGAGGCCCGGGGCCATCTGGGGCACGGATATTGCTGGGGTGTCGGAGGGGTTTTGCTCGGGAGGCTTCAGGCAGGCAGCTGAAGCGCTCTGTGGGACTGGTTTGTGGCCTGTTTGGAGAGGTCGCCAGTCAAGGGGGCTGTAAGGAGCCCCGGATTTGAGCAATTCGCCCTGAGCGGACGCCCTCAGCTGTGTCCAGACACGGCCCAGTCTGTCACACCGTCCTCAGCCCGGCTGCGGCGCTGCGCAGTGGTGTCCTGGGCACCAGGGAACGTTCCCGTCGCTGCAGCGTTTCCACGGCAGCCCCTCGGCGCCCGGCCTGGGAGAGTAGTAGTGACCGTGCAGAGCCCCCCCCCCCCCCTCGTCCCGGGTACCATCGGCCCCTCGGCGCCCGGCCTGGGAGAGCGGCAGAGACCGTGCAGAGCCCCCCCCCCCCCCCCCCCCGTCCCGGGTACCATCGGCCCCTCGGCGCCCAGCCTCGGAGAGCGGCAGAGACCGTGCAGAGCCCCCCTCCCTCCCCCCGGGTACCATCGGCCCCTCGGCGCCCAGCCTGGGAGAGCGGCAGAGACCGTGCAGAGCCCCCCCCCCCCCCGGGTACCATCGGCCCCTCGGCGCCCAGCCTGGGAGAGCGGCAGAGACCGTGCAGAGCCCCCCCCCCCCCCCCGGGTACCATCGGCCCCTCGGCGCCCAGCCTGGGAGAGCGGCAGAGACCGTGCAGAGCCCCCCCCCCCCCGTCCCGGGTACCATCGGCCCCTCGGCGCCCAGCCTGGGAGAGCGGCAGAGACTGTGCACAGCCCCCCCCCCCCCCCCCGGGTACCATCGGCCCCTCGGCGCCCAGCCTGGGAGAGCGGCAGAAGCGACTGTGCAGAAACACACAGGCAGGGCGCGTAGCTCGAGCACACAGGGAGCAGGCCAAGGACATGGGGAGCCCAGGCTGGCTGGGCGGGCCCCAAACGGGGGAGCCTGGAGGAGGTGCAGAGAGGGGATCCCCCGGCTCCGGGGTGGGCCGAGCGTAGCTCAGAGCCGGGGGGGGGAAGGGTTGGGAACCGGCCTGGCGGCGACCGATGCAGGATCCGTCGTGGCACCGCAACGGGGACGCGGCGGAGGGGCCGTGCTGAGCCCCCGGGCCGGCCGGCAGAGGCAGGGGGAGCCCGGCCAGTGGCTGGAAGCCGAAGCCGGACACAGTCCCAAGGGGCACCCCCCGGGAGCGGGGCGATTCTCCCGCATGGCACGTTTTACCCCAGGCCGGCGGTTCCCCCTCCCTGCGGCTCTGCTCTCGGTTGCCGTGGGGCAGGGCTCCGGGAGGGCAGGTCCCATGCTCACAGGCGCCCGGCTGGCCTGGGCCACGCAGACCTGTGGGTCTCGGCGCGCAGAGGTGGTGGGTGGGGGCAGCGCCGGGCTGGGCCGGGGGCCGGGGAGGACAAAGCCGGGTGTGACCAGCCTGGCTGCCCCCCAGCCGCTCCCAGAGCCCCGCCTGCGCCAGCGTGAGCCCAGCGGCTCGGGCCCCGGGCCCCGCGGCCTAGGCCAGGCACTCGCTGTGGCGCCTCTTCTCCGGGCCCCAGGCTGGCGCTTCCCCGGCCAGGAGCAGGCGTTGGCGGAAGCTGCGTAGAGAAGCCAAACTCTCGGAGCCCCCGTCTGCACACACGGAGCCACACGGCAGGACCCGGCGCCCCGAAGTCTCCTGCCCCGGGCCCCAGGCTCAGGCGCGCGAGGGGAAGGGGCAGCGTCTGTCTCCTCAGCCGGGGCCCCGACCCAAGACCGGTCCCCCCCGCCCCCACCCAGGGCAGCCAGAAGGGGGCTCTCCGCGCCCTGCCCCGGCGGGAGTGAAGCCCGGAGCCGGCCTGCGCCTCACTGCTGTATTGAGCCGGAGCTGGGCCGCGGCAGCGCCAGGAGCTCGCCCAGCCACTGCAGGCAGAAGAGGAGGAGCAGGGCGGAGAGCCCGAACTGCAGCAGGAGCAGGACGGAGGGCAGCAGGCTGCTGAAGAAGACGTGGACGGCCGCCACCAGCAGGGCGGAGAAGAGGACGCCCACGTAGCTGGTGAAGACGCAGAGCGCCAGGAAGAGGACGATGTTCAGCAGCATCTTGACCCCGTCCAGCAGGTCCCTCAGGATCCCCCCGGCGTAGTGGGGCCTCCGGATCACCCTGCGGCCGGGCCGGGCCGTCGGCTGCGGCTTCGGAGGAGCCATGGCGCTGTCCCTGGGGGGCGCGAGGGGAAGGCGGGATGAGGCCGGGGGCAGAGGGTGGGACAGCGACGGAGCCAGGCAAGTGTGGCCAACCCTCGATCGGCAGGGCCCGCGGTGGGCAGGGTCGGGAAGGGTTCCGCCCGGCATCTGGCCAGGTGCGTGTGGGGCTGGGCTCATGGGGCCCTGGAGCCCTGGCCGGTGCCGCTGGCAGAGGCAAGACCCTGGACTCGGGGACTTTGCCCTGCTACAGAAGGAGCTCGAGGGCACGAGCCTCACAAGCCCTGACCGGAAAACGCAGGAGGCTTGTGGTGTTATCCCCTCCGGCTAGATGGGGAAACTGAGGCTCAGCGCAGGGCAGTGCCTGGCCCCAGAGCCATAGAAATGTGGGGCTGGAGCACGGGGATGGATGGAGACCTGCTGGTCCAGTCCCCTACGCAGAGGCCGGACCAGGCTCCCCGGGCCCAGCCCCGACGGGTTTGTCGGCCTGTTCCTGAGCCCCTCAGTGGCGGGGACCCCCAGCCCCCCGGGAGGCCTGCTCCCAGCTCAGCCACTGGGGCTAGATCCCCCCACGGCTCCCTGCGGCAGGTTCCGCCCCTCGCTCCTGCTCTCAGCCCGCCACAGACGGGACGGCTGGGCCAGGGCCCCTTCGCCGTCGCCCCTCGCAGCCACACGTGCCCCGTCCGTACCCCGCTTGCAGGCCGGGCCCCTGCACCTTCTCCCGTCGCTGGGCCCTTCCTGCAAGTGGGGCCCCCAGAATGGCCCCCAAGCCCACACAGGCTCCTCGGGCCAAGCAGGGCAGGGAGAGCTCGCTGCGGAGAGCGATTGCCAGGGACTGTTACCTAAGCCAAGGGCATGTGAGAAACGGGTCTCAAATGAGCGAAGGGCTGGAGCCGGTAGACAAGGAACAGCGAGGGGACAAGCCCTCAAGCGGAGAGGCAGCAAATTCATACCCAGCCACAGGACGTGTTCTTTTCATACGACCTGCGGAACTCCCCGCCGCAGTGAGTCCAGGAGCCCGAGAATCGAGCAAGCTCAGAAAGGGACTGGCCATTTCTACGGAGAGGAGGTGTGCCCCAAGTAGCCCTGGTTAACGGCAGCACCACATCTGGAAGGGTCCGCGGGCTTCAGGGCTTACACCCGGCTCTGACTCTGAGGCCAGGAGGTGACTCCAATGGGGAGCCCATCACCCCACATCTGCTCTGGGGGGCCAGTGTCAGTGCTATGTGGCCAGCTGGCCCTTGGATCTGGTCCCCCCGGCCTAGAACCCCCCACCCGTCTGTGGCCCCGAGGCCGGCCGTTCCAGCCCCTGGGCGGGTGAGCTGCTGGGACGGCTGCTCCAATCTAAAGAAAAGAAAACCTCCCTTCCCGGCTCCCTCCCTCCCCGACGTGCCCAGGCCGGCTGGGTGGATCCTCCCTTGTGAGTGGCTCCCTCCCGCTCGCCTTGGCTGGGAATGGAAGGGCCCATGGGCCCTCCAGCGAGGGAGCCGCCCCCACTCACAGGCAGGGAGCAGAGAGGAGACGCGCCCGGTAGCTGTACCCATGCTCCTGAGGGGTCCCGGCAGGCGTCCGGCCCCGGCCAGCGCCCACCCTGCTCTCCCCAGCCGTGCCAGCCTGTGCACGTGACTGCACCCACTCGGGCTCCGCGAGCCACGATGCACCGGGCAGGACCCTTCGCACTCCTGCCTGGTGCTGCACACCCGCTCCTGCCCCGGGCCCTGCCCCAGCGCCACGGCCCAGCCTTTGCGGCAGCCAGACCAGCCTGTGCCCCACAAAGCCCCGGGCAGCCGGCGTGCACATGTGGGTACCCTAGCAGGGTCCCTGCCCCACCCCGTGCCCCAGCCACTGCTCGGGCACATGGCCCGGCACGTCAGCCTGGCTGCCGGGGGTGGCCGCACGCTGGGGGCTCGGGGAAGGGGGACCCCGCGCTGCAGGAAATGGACGGGACCCACCTCTGCCTGGCAAGGGAGCTGCCCACAGCCCCCCCCATGTGACGGCCGCCAGCTGCGTTGGCCCCACGGCAGAGGGAGAACCCAGCACTTGCCTGCCCCTCGGTGTGGCCATCAAGAGCCCAGCGTGGGCTGGCGCATCCCGTGGCCCTGGAGGATGGAGGTGCCTGGCACAAGCCTCAGAGCCGCCCCTGCGCCATCCCGGGCAGCCGCAGCACTGGGGGGGCCAGCGAGCCGCCCCACGGAGTCTGACGATGTCACAAACCGGCCCGGCCGGACCATTTCCAGCGGGGGGAGGGGCCCCCGCCCCCAGGCCTCGGTTGGTGCAGGCCGGCTCGGTGGGGCTAGTGGGTGTGATGGCGCGTTGGGGGTCCCCCGTCTCCTGCACCCCGAAATGGCACAAACAGACCGCACCAGCCGGTGGAATAGAGGAAGTTTATTGCCTCTCCAGGATACAGCCCAGCACAGATGGAATCTGGTCACAGAGCTGGGCTAGGATGCCTCAGGCCCCCTTGAGATGGGGGAGACTGGGCCCCTAAACTCCAGCTCCTCTCCCTAGGCTGTCTCCTCCATGCTTCCAGCCAGCAACTCACTAACCCTCTTCCAGCCCTGCCCCTCAGCCAGGGCAGCATTCCACCTTCCTTTGTTCCTCTCCATGGGGGGTGTCTGGCCACTGGTTTGCATAGTGACTCATCCTGTTTTGCTGGGTCGTGGTACCCACGGCAGCCAGTGGGGGTTACCCCAGAGCCAGCAGCATAGAAACCAGCCAGGTACCCCCACTACGTCACAGTTCTCCCCCCTCCGAGAGCGAACTGAGCAGGGTCACTCCGCTCGTGACCTAGGGAAGTTCGGGTCCTCTGCGTGGGAACCCGCCCTGGGGCCATGGGTGCTCCCCTTGACTCGGGCCGGCCGTGGCGAGGCCCCACATGAGCTGGCTTCCCTCTGTCCACTAGCCGCCCCGCTCCAGGGCGACTGGCACAGGCCTGTCCTCGGGGGTCACTCCCACCCTTCCGCTGGCCTTGATCTCTGGCCAGGGTCTCTCGGGCCGGGGCCATGAGCCCAGCGAGCTTTCTCTGGACAGCCAGGGTGGCTTCCATCCCCGATGCTCCATCCAGGGAGGACTTCCCCTCCCATAACTCTCTCAGCAAACCCAGAGGGTCCTCTATCTGGGGTAGAGACCCCCAAGCCGCTTTCCTCCTGTCTTGGGCCTTCCCGCCCCTCTGGCAGGAGTCACAGGACCGGCAGTACCGCTGCACGGCTGTAAAGATTCCCGGCCAATAGAAGTGCTGGAGCAGCCTCAGCCGGGTGCCCCGGATCCCCCGGTGGCCCCCAACGGGGACATCGTGGGCCAAATACAGCAGCTCGAGGCGATACTTTCGGGGGACGACCAGCTGCCGCTGGACACCCCATGCCCTCCCTTCCTGGGGGGAAGCCAGTCCCGGAACAGGAGTCCACGCTCCCGCAGGAATCTCTCCTGGCCACCTCTCCCCCGGGGCTGAGCTGCATGGAGGCCAGCCTGGTCCCTCAGCCTCTGCAAGGAGGGGTCTGCCTGCACCTCAGCCTGGAATTCAGCTGCTGAGGCAGGGATCGGGACCTGTTCCCCACCTCTGCCTAGGTCCGGAGTCCCAGCCTGGCTGGACCCCGTGTCCACTGGGATGGGACCCTGAGGACGCTGCCCGGAGTCCTTCCCTGGACCCACGTTGTCAGCCCCCCGCTGGCTCTGGCTCCGGGTAGGGACTAGAGCCCGCTGGGATTGATGGGGCCACTCCTCTAGGTCATTCCCCATCAGCACCTCGGTGGGCAAGTGCGGGTGCACCCCCACTTCCTTGAGGTCTTCCTTCGCCCCCCATTTCAGATGCACCCGGGCTACAGGCACCTTAAACGGGGACCCGTCTATGCCCTTCAGCGTCAGCTGGGTGTGGGGTAGTATCCGCTCCGGGGCCACTATGTCGGATCGGGCCAGAGTCACCTCCGCCCCCGTGTCCCAGAAGCCCGTCACCTTTCTACCATCCACCTCCAGGGGTATGAGGCACTCGCTCCGCAGGGGCCGTCCTGCCCCCACCCGGTACACGGAGAAATCCGCCTCCTGAGAATCAGACCTCCCAGGGGAGGTGCACTGAGCATCCTTCCCCTCTCTCTGAGCTGAGGTTTGCCTGCCAGCCCCTGCCTCTGGGGCAACCTGCCCTTCCTCCCGCCCCAGCCAGTTAACCCTGGAAAGTCCCCGGTCCTGGGACCTGGTGCACTGAGCCCTCTTGTGGCCTTTTTGCCCACAGCGATGGCAAGTTAGGCTTTGGGCTGTCTCTGTCCAGGCCCTGGCTGGTTCTCTGGGGCGCAGACGACCTGTTCCTTGGTCTCGCCTCGTAGTTGACTCCCTCCATCGCTCAGCCGAGATCCGGTCTCTGCGCGGTTCCCTTTCTCTCCGGGACTCTCGTTCACACCCGGATTGGCTCTCCGTGAACTCATCCACCAGCCTCCCGGCCTCCTGGGGGGTCTCTGGTTTCCGGTCCTTGAGCCACAGCCTCAGTTTGGGTGGGCACGCTTCATAGAACTGCTCCATCATGACCAGCTTGAGCAGCTCCTCTGAGGTCTGGGCTCCGACTCCAGACACCCACTTGCGGCAGTATTGCGCCAGGCGGGAGGCCAGATCCACATAGGTCTCCTGTGGCTCCTTCTGCACCCCCCGGAACCTCTTCCTGTACATCTCGGGGGTCAGCCCGAACTTGTGCAGCAGGGCCTCCTTGACTCGGTTGTAATCCCCTGGCTGTAGGTCCTCCAGCTGGCTGAGCACTCCGGCCGCCTCCTGGTTCAGTGCGGGGATGAGCTCCTGCAGCCAGTCAGCTGGGGGGACCCGTTGCAGTCCACAGGCCCTCTCAAAGGAGCTGAGGAACCCGTCTATGTCACCCATGTCCTTCAGTTGGGCCACCACGAGCCTCTCCAAGCGTCTGGCAGTCCCAGGACCCCTGCCCCCATCCTCACTTGGCGCAGCCGGTGCCCCGCCGGTTCTCCGCTCTGCCACGGCCAGCTCATGCTGTCGCTGCCTCTCTCGATCTTGGCGCTCCTTCTCTCGATCTTGGCGCTCCCTCTCTCGGTCCTGGCGGTCCTTCTCTCGGTCCTCTACTTCCAATTCCCTGATCCGCAGCTGGATCTCCAGCTGCCGCAGCTCCGCTGGGCTGGCCCCTGCCCTAGATGGACTACAGCTTGCAGGCCTCCCGGGAGATGCTGTCTCATCTCTCCGTTGGGTTCCAGCGCTCCTCCCCCTCTCTGAGCCTGACACACTCTCAGGGGGGGTCTGGCTGCTTCCCCTGGGGACAAGATCCTGGCCCTGTGGCTGGTCATTCTCTTCCAGCTGGGCAATCAGCTGGGCCTTGGTTGCTTTCCGCACCGGCAAGCCCCTCTCTCTGCACAGCCCCACCAGCTCTGCCTTCAAGAGTCGGGCGTAGGCCATCTGCCCGCTGGGCCCCTCGGTGCAGACTCACCAGTCTAGTGCTGCAGCGCCCCACGATTCCCAGGAACCGCTTCGCTCTGTCTCCAGCACGCCTGGCTCCAGGGCTCTTGCTTCTACTGCGCCTTGTCGCTCGCCGCTGGAAGCTCCATCCACGGGGTGCAGTGCATCCCACCCCTGACACCAGTGTGACGGCGCGTTGGGGTCCCCCGTCTCCTGCACCCCGAAATGGCACAAACGGACTCCACCAGCCAGTGGAATAGAGGAAGTTTATTGCCTCTCCAGGATACAGCACAGCACAAATGGAATCTGGTCACAGAGCTGGGCTAGGATGCCTCAGGCCCCCTTGAGATGGGGGAGACTGGGCCCCTAAACTCCAGTCCCTTTCCCTAGGCTGTCTCCTCCATGCTTCCAGCCAGCAACTCACTAACCCTCTTCCAGCCCTGCCCCCCAGCCAGGGCAGCATCCACCTTCCTTTGTTCCTCTCCATGGGGGGTGTCTGGCCATACTCGTTTGCATAGTGACTCATCCTGTTTTGCTGGGTCGTGGTACCCACGGCAGCCAGTGGGGGTTACCCCAGAGCCAGCAGCATAGAAACCAGCCAGGTACCCCCACTACGTCACAGTGGGGCTGTGCCCTGGGGAGAGGGGCAGCCCGCAGGGAGCAGCGCTGGGCCGGTGGAGGGGGCGGGATGCTGGGGGTGGCGAGGGGCAGGGGGCAGCCCGGTGTCCTGGCTTTGCCAGGCCCTGGTCACAGGGGAGCGGGCAGCGCGGTACCCAGCCTCCCCATGGGGCCAATGGAGAGCAGGCTGGGCTTGGGCAGCCAGGCAGCCGGCGGAGTGAAACCCTTACGCATGGGGCGGGGCGGATACAGAGCCCGATGCCTCTGCGCCGGGCGGGCGGCTGCAGGGACCTGCCGGGGGTGCCCGCTCTGGCCCCCGGGCCTCGCTGGAGGGTGCATGGCTGGGGGGTGCCGGCGCTGGCCCTGGGCCCGTGGCAGGGCTGGGAGGGGTGGCATGCTGGCCCCTGGGCCTCGCTGGAGGGTGCATGGCTGGGGGGTGCCGGCGCTGGCCCTAGGCACGTAGCAGGGCTGGGGGGGGGTGGCATGCTGGCCCCCGGGCCTCGCTGGAGGGTGCATGGCTGGGGGGTGCTGGCGCTGGCCCTGGGCCCGTGGCAGGGCTGGGGGGGGTGGCATGCTGGCCCCTGGGCCTCGCTGGAGGGTGCATGGCTGGGGGGTGCCGGCACTGGGCCTAGGCACGTGGCAGGGTTGGGGGGGGGGTGGCATGCTGGCCCCTGGGCCTCGCTGGAGGGTGCATGGCTGGGGGGTGCCGGCGCTGGCCCTGGGCCCGTGGCAGGGCTGGGGGGGGTGGCATGCTGGCCCCCGGGCCTCGCTGGAGGGTGCATGGCTGGGGGGTGCCGGCGCTGGCCCTAGGCACGTAGCAGGGCTGGGGGGGGTGGCATGCTGGCCCCCGGGCCTCGCTGGAGGGTGCATGGCTGGGGGGTGCCGGCACTGGGCCTAGGCAAGTGGCAGGGCTGGGGGGGGTGGCATGCTGACCCCTGGGCCTCGCTGGAGGGTGCATGGCTGGGGGGTGCCGGCGCTGGCCCTGGGCCCGTGGCAGGGCTGGGAGGGGTGGCATGCTGGCCCCTGGGCCTCGCTGGAGGGTGCATGGCTGGGGGGTGCCGGCACTGGGCCTAGGCACGTGGCAGGGCTGGGGGGGGGGTGGCATGCTGGCCCCCGGGCCTCGCTGGAGGGTGCATGGCTGGGGGGTGCCGGCACTGGGCCTAGGCACGTGGCAGGGCTGGGGGGGGGGTGGCATGCTGGCCCCTGGGCCTCGCTGGAGGGTGCATGGCTGGGGGGTGCCGGCACTGGGCCTAGGCACGTGGCAGGGCTGGGGGGGGGGTGGCATGCTGGCCCCTAGGCCTCGCTGGAGGGTGCATGGCTGGGGGGTGCCGGCGCTGGCCCTGGGCACGTGGCAGGGCTGGGGGGGGGTGGCATGCTGGCCCCGCGGCGCTCAGCCCCACCGCCCACGTAAAACGATTTTAAAAAATATGAAAGGTCAAAGTCAATATGCTGAAATCACAAAGCTCTGTGTGCACTTAGAGGGGTGTGTGTGTGTGTGTGTGTGTGTGTGTACATAGAGCTCCGTGTGCTGGTGTGTGTGTGTATGGAGAGCTCGGTGTGCTTCTCCATGCAGGTGTGTGTGTGTGTGTGTGTGTGATACTGCATGTCCCACAGCTGGGCAGAACTGTGGGGCTGTCAGGTTTGCGAGAGGATTTAGCGATATGGGGCAGGGAGCCCCCCGCAATGGGGTGGGCTGGGTGGGGTGGGGCTGGCCAGGCAGCGGCACGTGGGGGAGCCGTCTCTGCCCCGCTGTGACACCAGGCAGGGAGCAGGGCTGGCGCTAGGCTTGCCAGGTGTCCGGTTTTGAACCGGACCGTTCAGTGTTTGAGCTTTCTGTCCGGGAAACAAGCGGAGAAAATATCACTGTCCGGTATTTTCGAATTAAGTTAGTTTTCTTATTAGCATGAGTATCAGACGCAGTTGCGTCCTGCGCGAGCGTGTCCACCAGCCAGGCCGACTATGCAGTGACGATGGAATCCCCAGGCCGGACTCACCCGGGACCGTGCGTGGGACGGGCAGCACCCCAGGAACTGCATGCGCCTGGGTCAGCCCCCCTCCTCATCAGCTGGTTCCCCCCCAGCCAGCCCCGCTCCCCCCCGACACCCTCCCCCCTGCTTCCCACCCGCCAGTCCCCCCCCGATCTCCCCCAGCCAGCCCCACTCCCCCCAACCCCCTCCCAGCTAGCCCCGCTCCCCCGGACACCCTCCCCCCTGCTTCCCACCCGCCAGTCCCCCCCCGATCTCCCCCAGCCAGCCCCACTCCCCCCAACCCCCTCCCAGCTAGCCCCGCTCCCCCCGACACCCTCCCCCCTGCTTCCCACCCGCCAGTCCCCTCCCCCCGATCACCCCCAGCCAGCCCCACTCCCCCCAACCCCCTCCCAGCCAGCCCCGCTCCCCCGGACACCCTCCCCCCTGCTTCCCACCCGCCAGTCCCCCCCCGATCTCCCCCAGCCAGCCCCGCTCCCCCCGACACCCTCCCCCCTGCTTCCCACCCGCCAGTCCCCCCCCGATCTCCCCCAGCCAGCCCCACTCCCCCCAACCCCCTCCCAGCTAGCCCCGCTCCCCCGGACACCCTCCCCCCTGCTTCCCACCCGCCAGTCCTCCTCCCCCCGATCTCCCCCAGCTAGCCCCACTCCCCCCAACCCCTTCCCGGCCAGCCCTGCTTCCCGCCCACCGGTCCCCCCAACCCCTCCCAATCAGCCCCACTCCCCCCAACCCTTCCCCTCCCAGCTGGTCCCCAGCCCCCTCCCGTTCTGAGATCACGTGTGTCTGGTTTTGTTGAAAGCCATCTGGTAACCCCAGCTGGTGCCGCCGCCTGAGGGGGGAACCTGCCCCCCCCCCCCGTGTCCCGCCTGCCTCAGGTGCTCTGGCCCCACCCCCTTGGCATGGGGCCTACCCCCCTCTGTCCCAGGGACTCCAGGTAGGTTCCGTGTCAGTGGGAGCGCAGTGAGCTGGGGGGAGGATGGAGAGCGAGCAACGGAGGGAGGGTCAAGAAAGGGGCGGGGCCTCCGGAGAAGGGCGTGGCCTCAGGGGTGGGGGCGTGGCTAAGCAGCTGGAGGCTGTTTCCTTCTCAGGTGGCCAGCCCCAGGTGCCAGGAAGACCCGCCTGCCCCTCCCTGAGCCTGCAAGGGCAGGGCCGGGCCCGGAGCGCCCGGGAGAGCGAGTGTGGAACCCGGGCCCGGGGGTCATGGGCCCCTGGGTAGGACGGAGCCAAGTCCGGGCGGGTCACCCTGCCAGGGAGCCGCTGATGGAGCCATGGGGCCCTGCTGGTGCTGGGAGCCGGGGCAGGAGGGAGCAGGGCGGGGAGAGGAGCCGGGCCGGGCCACAGCCAGCAGAGCGCCCAGCCAGTCCCTGTGTGGTCCCCCGCACGGGCTGCGCCCCCAGGCTCCTGGCACCGGGGCTCTGCCGCCGAGGGAGCCGCTGCCATGGCACAAGCGCCGTTCCCACGGAGGCGGCTGCCCTGGGGCGGGAGCGAGGGGCGCAGGGCTCCGGGGGCGAGGATCCCGCCTGGGCGCTGAGCCATGGGGCCTGGCTCCGAAAGCTTTCACCTGCCACAGCCCTGGCCTGCCTGGGCCGGGTCCTCACTGCCGGGGGCTCGGCCTGGCCTGCCCGGGGGCGTGGAAAGGGCTAGCGACAGGGCCTCGCCCCCCATTCCCATGCGCCCTGCTCTGGGGGTTGGCGTCGCGGAGCTTGGGTGAGTCTCGGCTCGTGTGCCTGCCCGCCCCCGCAGCGCAGGACCCGCCGTGCCCCCGGGCCTGCCCCTCCCGCCCGCCCCTGCGAGCGAGCGAACACAAGGCGCCGGAGCCGTGTCACTGTGGGCGGCTGTATTGAGCCGGGGCTGGCCGGCCCAGGCAGGGGATCAGGGCCCGCAGCCTGGGCAGGCCGAGGCAGAGGAGCGAGGCTGCCAGGACGGAGGTGGAGAAGACCAGCAAGGTGGGCAGCAGGCGGGCGAAGGTGCCGAGCGCCTCGCCCAGCACGGGGGCCATGGGGCCGAAGAGCAGGAGCCCGGCGGGGGCCCGGACGGTGGCCTCAAGGATCCCGGCGCAGGACAGGCACTGGCCGAGCGCCAGGAAGAGCGTGAGCTGCAGGAGCCAGTGGAGGGCGGCGCCGGCGTCCCACCCGCACGTGCCGCGGGCTGCAGCATCTCCCGCCGGGCTGGAGCGCTCGCCCTGCAGGGGACAGGAGAGCCGTGGGAGGGAGCCCGGGGACAGCGCCCCCTCCTCGCCCAGTGCACCCTACGCAGCCAGGGGCAGCCCAGCCCCCGCCAGCCTGGGCCAAGCCCCTCACCCGCCCGGGCCCTTCATGGCACCCCCCTGCCCCGGTGCCTCTGGCTCCACAGCAGGGCCTGGCGCAGCCCCGGGGAGAGCCCGGCCGTCTGGGGGAGGGGGGCAGGATTCGGGGCAGGGGCAGTGCAGGGGGGATGGGGGCAGCGGCCCTGGGGCAGTGCAGGGGGCACATGCAGATCCCCATGGAGTGGGGTAAAGGGGGGGCAAGGTCTGGGGGGGAAGGGCAATCTGAGGCAATGGGCACAGGCTCCGGGGTGACAGGTGCAGGATCTGGGGGTGCAGTGGGGGCAGGATCATGGAGGGGAGAGCAGAGATGGGGCAGGGTCTGGGGGAGGGGTGGGTGCAGGGTCTGGCGGATCAGTGGGTGGATGGCGCAGGTCGGGGGAGGGACGGAGGGGAGGGGTAGGAACCGGGGGGCAGAGGGAGGGGATGGCGCAGGTTGGGGGGAGGGGTGGAGGGGAGGAGTAGGAACCGGGGGGAGAGGGAGGGGATGGCGCAGGTTGGGGGGAGGGACGGAGGGGAGGGGTAGGAACCGGGGGGCAGAGGGAGGGGATGGCGCAGGTTGGGGGGAGGGACGGAGGGGAGGGGTCGGAACCGGGGGGCAGAGGGAGGGGATGGCGCAGGTTGGGGGGAGGAGTTGAGGGGAGGGGTAGGAACCGGGGGGCAGAGGGAGGGGATGGCGCAGGTTGGGGGGAGGGACGGAGGGGAGGGGTAGGAACCGGGGGGCAGAGGGAGGGGATGGCGCAGGTTGGGGGGAGGGGTAGGAACCGGGGGGCAGAGGGAGGGGATGGCGCAGGTTGGGGGGAGGGACGGAGGGGAGGGGTAGGAACCGGGGGGCAGAGGGAGGGGATGGCGCAGGTTGGGGGGAGGGGTAGGAACCGGGGGGCAGAGGGAGGGGGTGCGCAGGGTTTTCCCCAGCAGGAGACAGGAGGAGCGGGGGGAGGTTTCCCAGGAACCGGTTCCCAACTCACCCCGGGGGAGATGGGGCTGAGCTCCCCCTGCCCCCAGGGCCCCGGGCCCCTCAGGCGTGTGCTGGGAGCAGCCTCCACCAGCTCCAGGCCTGCCTCTTCTCCAGCCACCGAGCGGCCCTGGGACGGGACCAGGCTGCCTCTGCGGTCGGGCTGCCCCTGGCGACCGCGCCCCCCGGAACCCGCGCCCCGGCTCTGAGCCGCCAGCCCCATTGTGACACGGAGCAGAGCCCCCGATGTCATAGAGCCGGCCGGGTGCCCTCCCCGCGGGTCGGCTGGGGCGCTGCCCTGGGCCTGGCGGGGGGCGGCGGGGGGCTGTCCTCCCAGCACAGCCCAGGGGGATGGCGGGGCGAGGGGACACCGAGGCTGTTGGCCGCTAGGAGCTCAGCACGTCCCCGGCTGTCCTGTGCGGGGGCTGACTGAATCGGTCTCCCCCGGCCGTGGGGCTGCACACCAGCCCTGCCAGGCCCTCGCATGGGCACTCCCCAAGCCGCGGCACCTCGGCCCTGGACTGAGCCATAGGGCCGGGCTGGGCCCCCTGGGAGCAGGGTGTGACCCGGAGACACCTTTCCACCCCAGGCAGGAGGTGAGTGAGTCTGGCTGGCTTGGGGGTAGGGTGGGGGGCAGGGCGCTGGCTCTGGGCCCCTCCCCCCAGGATGGGCGGCACTGGCTGCCCCTGTCCCTGTGCTGTCCAGTCTGGGCCACACTGGGTCCCTGGGGACCAATGAGCCCCCCTGCACTCCATCTGGCTCCGGGTGGTGGGGGCCCCCCTCGGTGACACCCCTGCCTGGCTTTGGTGGGGGTCGATGTCATGGTTCTCCTCGCTCCATGGCCCCTTCCGGGGGAGCAGTTGCCCTGGGGTCTCCTAACTAACTCCGGTGGTGCTACAGCCCCTGTCCTGGGGGGGGCTCTGGCTGACAGAATTCTGTGTTGGAAATCCTGCAGCAGTGAGTTCCGCAGGTGTGTGGCTCTTCCCCTCCCTCTGAGTTCAATATACCCGCCCTGACTTTCCAAGAAGAAGCAGCACCTGGGCAGGATGAGGAAGAAGCAGGATGAGGAAGGGGCAGGAGGAGGCAGCTGCAGCCCGAGAGGCTTTGGAGAGCCGCCAGGAGCAGCAGGGTGGCCAGGCCCATTCAGAGCTGGCCCAGCCGTCTGTGGGGAGGAGACTGTCCCTGTCGGCGGGACCCATCCCCACTCCTTGGGCCAGCCTGGGATCAGGGGCCTCTGAAGCATCCCTCTGTCGCCGCAAGGAAGCGAGACACAGCGGGGTCAGAGCGCCGTGGACAGGCCCTGCGCCCACCCCTGGCGGAGAGGAGTCGGAGGGGGCCGGCTCCATCTCGCTGCAAGTGCGCGGAGCGCTGTCTCCACCTGGCGGGCATGGGGAACGCTTCCGCCGGCGGGAGACCTGAGCAGTGCCTGAGTCCTTGAGCCCAGGGACCGCTATCCAGTCTGGCCTCCGTCCAGCTCCCGTAGGACCCAGGCCAGGACCGGCCCGCGCCAGCCCCTCGTGTGCAGCTGGGGGAGCCTGGAGACCGGCCCCTTGGGCGCAGCTGGGGGAGCCTGGAGACCGGCCCCTTGGGCGCAGCTGGGGGAGCCTGGAGACCGGCCCCTTGGGCGCAGCTGGGGGAGCCTGGAGACCGGCCCCTTGTGTGCAGCTGGGGGAGCCTGGAGACCGGCCCCTTGGGCGCAGCTGGGGGAGCCTGGAGATCGGCCCCTCGTGTGCAGCTGGGGGAGCCTGGAGACCGGCCCCTTGGGCGCAGCTGGGGGAGCCTGGAGACCGGCCCCTCGTGTGCAGCTGGGGGAGCCTGGAGACCGGCCCCTCGCGCGGAGCTGGGGGAGCCTGGAGACCGGCCCCTTGGGCGCAGCTGGGGGAGCCTGGAGACCAGCCCCTCGGGCACAGCTGGGGGAGCCTGGAGACCGGCCCCTCGCCCGGAGCTGGGGGAGCCTGGAGACCGGCCCCTTGGGCGCAGCTGGGGGAGCCTGGAGACCAGCCCCTCGGGCACAGCTGGGGGAGCCTGGAGACCGGCCCCTCACGCGCAGCTGGGGGAGCCTGGAGACCGGCCCCTTGGGCGCAGCTGGGGGAGCCTGGAGACCAGCCCCTCGGGCACAGCTGGGGGAGCCTGGAGACCGGCCCCTCACGCGCAGCTGGGGGAGCCTGGAGACCGGCCCCTCGCGCGCAGCTGGGGGAGCCTGGAGACCGGCCCCTCGCGCGGAGCTGGGGGAGCCTGGAGACCGGCCCCTCGCGCGCAGCTGGGGGAGCCTGGAGACCGGCCCCTCGCGCGCAGCTGGGGGAGCCTGGAGACCGGCCCCTCGCGCGCAGCTGGGGGAGCCTGGAGACCGGCCCCTCGCGCGGAGCTGGGGGAGCCTGGAGACCGGCCCCTCGCGCAGAGCTGGGCGTGACGGACCGGGCCGTGTCTGGGCACAGCTGAGGGCGTCCGCTCAGGGCGAATTGCTCAGACTCGGGGCTCCTTACAGCCCCCGACTGGTGACCTCTCCAACCAGGCCACAAACCAGTCTCACAGAGCGCTTCAGCTGCCTGCCTGAAGCCTCCCGAGCAAAACCCCTCCGACGCCCCAGCAATATCCGTGCCCCAGATGGCCCCGGGCCTCATACACAGGTGGGGGGTCCTAGCACCCAATCCCACCTACCCCGAACAAGTCCTGTCCGGTTCCAAGAAACCAGCCACAGATCCCTGGTCAATTTACCCTCTGGACCTTACCCACAAATCACGCTGGGCCAATCCTTTAGAATCTAAAACTAAAGGTTTATTAACACAAGAAAGAAAAGCACGAGAGTAAGGTTATTAAAGTACAGTACGTTACATGCACCGAATCTCCCAGTCCTCGGTGCAGGCTCTAGCAGAGATGTTGCAGCTGCTGGTTTAAAAGTCCTTGGTGCACATCCTATGCCAGGATGGGTCCACAGGTCTTCCCCGCTTGTTTTTCCCTGCGAGGCCGCGTCTGGGGTCGGGGCAGATCTGAGTCCAACACGGAGCCGGCCACGTGGCCTCTTTATCCCTCCTTCTAGGTTTCTTCCAAGCCGGAGGGAGTCACGTGGCCAGTGGCCAGGGGTGTCTTTGGCCTCCAGAGGCCCATTGCTCCCTGGAGCTTTGCTCATTAGCATGTCCATGGGCAAGACCCCTTTGGCCTGCGGCCTGGGGCTGACACATGCCGGAGCCACTTGCGCTGCTCCCCTGCCAGCCCTGCCCAGACGGCCTGGGGAGAGATCGGCCCAAGTGGCAGCTGCTTTGAGCCAGGGCCCTGTGCCCATCGGAGCAGCCCCACAGCGTTTGCCTTGGCAGGGGCCTTGGCCTCAGCCGTGCGGCGCGGTTTGGCCGCTGTGGGGCTAGAGGGACGGGCAGCCTTGCCCACGTGGGTCCAGCAAAGCTTAATGGGGCTTGGCCATGTCGTGGGGCAGACCCATAGCCAGGGCAGTGTGAGCATTCCGAGCTGGGATTGATGAGGCCTGGCCGTGCCGTGGGGCAGACCCATAGCCAGGGCAGTGTGAGCATTCCGAGCTGGGATTGATGGGGCCTGGCTGTGCCGTGGGGCAGACCCATAGCCAGGGCAGTGTGAGCATTCCGAGCTGGGATTGATGGGGCCTGGCCGTGCCGTGGGACAGACCCATAGCCAGGGCAGTGTGAGCATTCCGAGCTGGGATTGATGGGGCCTGGCCGTGCCGTGGGGCAGACCCATAGCCAGGGCAGTGTGAGCATTCCGAGCTGGGATTGATGGGGCCTGGCCGTGCCGTGGGGCAGACCCATAGCCAGGGCAGTGTGAGCATTCCGAGCTGGGATTGATGGGGCCTGGCCACACTGTGGGGCAGACCCAGAGCCCGGTGGTGCCAGGCAGGGGGTCTGAGCAGTTTAACCTGAGGCTGGAAGGGAGGGCGGGTCTTGGCACAGAGCAAAGCAGCCCTGGATTGTGGGGCTGCGTCGGGGCATTTCCTGCTGTCTGAGCACCCCCTTCCCCACTCCCCATGGCCTGGAGGGGAGCTCCCTGCCCCCCGACGTTGCCATGGAGAGCTCAGGAAGGGTGCTGAGAGTGGCCAAGAGGGTAAGAACTTGGGGGCCCAAATATTGCACAGCCCCCTTTCTCTGCCCTGCGCCCCGCACACAGGCTGCCCCTCCTGCCTGGCATGGCCTGGCACCACCTCAGGCCTCCTCCCAAACCCAGGCACTGGCTGGTTGGTATGTGTCCCTCTGCCGGGACAGAGTGAGAATTGGCCAGATGTGTGTCAAAAGCCCTGCACTGCTACCAGCGGGTGGGGAGTCTCGGTTAGCTCAAACGCAAGGGCGCTGGGAATCAGGTGCTACCCCAGCTGCTGCTGGACGTCCTGCCCTGTGGCGCAGCCAAGTGCCAGCTGTGGCATCCGGCGAGGCCAGAGAGTCACGGAACCACCCGCCTGCCACCGCCTGGGCCTTGCCAGAGTCACTCCCGACCCCAGTATGTTTGGAAGCAGCAGGCCCCTGGAAGGCGCAAACTCAGGCCTGGCCCCGTCCCCTCCCGCCCACTCCCCGGAGCCCCCAGCCAGCGCTGCACAGGCAGCGTCCTTGGCAGCAGCCCGACGGCGCCGTCCCTTTAAGAACAATTCCCTGCCTTGTGTGGTGCAGGAAGGGGCACAGGAAGCCGCGGGAGCCGCACAGATGTGGCTGGCGCTTGACTCTCTTCCCAGTGCTTGGGGGAAATGAACGAACCTCTGGCCGTGCTGAGTCAGGGTACAGCAAACCACCGAGCCTGCAGGGCCGGGCGTGTCGGCCTACGGAGCAGCTCAGGCTCCGAATCCTGCTGCACCATCCCCCGGCGAGCCCTGGCTCCAGACCAGCTCCATCACTGGCTCCCCCGCCCCTCTGCGCCAGGGGAGCAGCAGCTGGAGCCAGGCCAGCCTTGCACTCTTCTACTGGGGACTGCACTGAGCGAGCAAAACCTGCCAGCCGGGGACGTGGGAAGGGCTCCACCGAAGGCCGGGACCTCACGCTCCTTTGCCAGCCCTCTCTGGTCCACCGCACCAGCCCCAGATCTGCATCCCAGCCCCCCTTGTCCCAGCAGGAGTGTGGACACCCCCATGCTTCGGCCTCTGGGTGGGAGGCATTTCCCCTGGAGTCCTCTAGATGTCGCTAGAGCTGAGTGGCTGGTGGTTTTCAGTGCCACTGCCCTCTGCTGGGTGGAAAAGGGGCTGCCCAACTGTGTGGCCATGGGCCCGTACTGTCATTGTGAGGGATTCTCCCTCTCCAAGGCAGTTGGAGCTGCCAAAGACAGGTGCCCTGCTGTCAGCCAGCAGCCATGGCTGTGGTGTGCATCGTGGTGAGGCCCTGCAGCCCTAGGAGGCCAGGGATTTGTTACACAAACTGGGCATAATCCATCTTGTGGGTTCGGGTCTCCTGGGATAAAGTCAACGTAAGATGGGAGGCCCATGGGGTTCCAGGGAGGCCGGGGTCTCACCTGGTTAAGACAGAGGGTGCGTCCGGATTTAAAGCATCCAAGGGTGCTGAGGGAGTTGGCAGACGTCATTGCAGAGTCTTTGGCCATTAGCTTTGAAAACTCACGGCCATCAGGGGAGATCCTGGATGACTGGAAAAGGGCAAATGTAGGGCCCAGCTTTAACAAAGGGAAGACGGACGATCCAGGGAACGACAGACCAGTCAGCCTCACCGCAGTCCCTGGAAAAATCCTGGAGGGATCCTCAAGGAATCCACTGTGAAGCACTTGGAAGAGGGGAAAGTGACCACGAATAGTCAACATGGATTCACCAAGGGCCAGTCCTGCCTGTCCAACCCAAGTAGCTTCTGTGATGAGGTAACTGGCTCTGCGGACATGGGGAAGGCGGTGGATGTGATAGACCTTGACTTTAGCAAGGCTTTTCATACGGTCTCCCACAATATTCTTGCCAGCAAGTTAAGGAACCATGGGTTGGATAACTGGACTGTAAGATGGATAGAGAGCTGGCTAGACTGTCAGGCCCAATGGGCAGTGATCAATGGCTCGATGTCTGGCTTGCTGTTGGCTTCAAGCGGCGTGCCCCAAGGCTCGGTTCTGGGGCCGGTTTTGTTCAACATCTGTATGAATGACCTGGATGAGGGGATGGATTGCACCCTCAGCAAGCTCACAGATGACACTAAGCTGGGGGGAGAGGTAGATACGCTGGAGGGCAGAGATAGGATCCAGAGTGACTTAGACAAATTGGAGGGTTGGGCCACAAGAAATCTGATGAGATTCAACAAGGACAAGTGCAGAGTCCTGCCCTTGGGACGGAAGAATCCCAAGTATTGGTACAGGCTGGGGACCAACCAGCTAAGCAGTAGTTCTGCAGAAAAGGCCCTGGGGGTTACAGTGGATGAGAAGCTGGAGATGAGTCAAGAGGGGCCCTTGTAGCCAAGAGGGCTAATGGCATATTAGGTTGCATTAAGAGGAGCATTGCCAGCAGATCCAGAGATGTCATTATTCCCCTTTATTCGGCTTTGGTGAGGCCACATCTGGAGTGTTGTGTCCAGTTCTGGGCCCCCCACTACACACAGGATGTGGGCGCATTGGAGAGTCCAGCGGAGGGCGACCAAAATGATTCAGGGCTGGATCACACGACCTGCGAGGAGAGGCTGAGGGATTTGGGTTTGTTCAGTCTGCAGGAGAGAAGAGTGAGGGGGGATTTGATAGCAGCCTGCACCTCCCTGCCGGGGGCTCCAAAGAGGCTGGCGAGAGGTTGTTCTCAGTGGGGCGGATGCAGAACAAGGAGCAATGGGCTCAGGTTGCGGTGGGGGAGGTCTAGATTGGATATTAGGAAAAACGATTTCCCGAGGCGGGTGGGGAAGCGCTGGTGTGACGTAGTGGGGGTACCTGGCTGGTTTCTATGCTGCTGGCTCTGGGGGAACCCCCACTGGCTGCCGTGGGTACCACGACCCAGCAAAACAGGATGAGTCACTATGCAAACCAGTGGCCAGACACCCCCCATGGAGAGGAACAAAGGAAGGTGGAATGCTGCCTTGGCTGGGGGGCAGGGCTGGAAGTGAGTGAGTTGGTTGCTGGCTGTTGGAGGGCATGGAGGAGAGCCTAGGAGAAGGGGCTGGAGTTTAGGGGCCCAGTCTCCCCCATCTCAAGGGGGCCTGAGGCATCCTAGCCCAGTTCCTGTAACCAGATTACATCTGTGCTGCGCTGTGCTGGAGGAGCAATAAACCACCCTCAATTCCACTGGCTGGTGCAGTCTGTTTGTGCCATTTCGGGGTGCAGGAGACGGGGAACCCCCAACGCGCCGTCACACTGGTGTCAGAAGTGGGATGCACTGCACCCCGTGGATGGAGCTTCCAGCGGCAAGCGACAAGGCGCAGTAGAAGCAAGAGCCCTGGAGCCAGGCGTGCTGGAGACAGAGCGAAGCGGTTCCTGGGAATCGTGGGGCGCTGCAGCACTAGACTGGTGAGTCTGCACCGAGGGGCCCAGCGGGCAGATGGCCTACGCCCGACTCTTGAAGGCAGAGCTGGTGGGGCTGTGCAGAGAGAGGGGCTTGCCTGTGCGGAAAGCAACCAAGGCCCAGCTGATTGCCCAGCTGGAAGATAATGACCAGCCACAGGGCCAGGATCTTGTCCCCAGGGGAAGCAGCCAGACCCCCCCTGAGAGTGTGTCAGGCTCAGAGAGGGGGAGGAGCGCTGGAACCCACCGGAGAGATGAGACAGCGTCTCCCGGGAGGCCTGCAAGCTGTAGCCCATCTAGGGCAGGGGCCAGCCCAGCGGAGCTGCGGCGGCTGGAGATCCAGCTGCGGATCAGGGAATTGGAAGTAGAGGACCGAGAGAAGGAGCGCCAGGATCGAGAGAAGGAGCGCCAAGATCGAGAGAGGCAGCGGCAGCATGAGCTGGCCATGGCAGAGCGGAGAACCGGCGGGGCACCGGCTGCGCCAAGTGCGGATGGGCCCCAAGGTCCCAGGACTGCCAGACGCTTGGAGAGGCTCGTGGTGGCCCAACTGAAGGACATGAGTGACATAGACGGGTTCCTCAGTGCCTTTGAGAGGGCCTGTGGACTGCAACGGGTCCCCCCAGCTGACTGGCTGCAGGAGCTCATCCCCGCACTGAACCAGGAGGCGGCCGGAGTGCTCAGCCAGCTGGAGGACCTACAGCCAGGGGATTACAACCGAGTCAAGGAGGCCCTGCTGCACAAGTTCGGGCTGACCCCCGAGATGTACAGGAAGAAGTTCCGGGGGGTACAGAAAGGGCCACGGGAGACCTATGTGGACCTGGCCTCCCGCCTGGCGCAATACTGCCGCAAGTGGGTGTCTGGAGTCGGAGCCCAGACCGCAGAGGAGCTGCTCAAGCTGGTCATGATGGAGCAGTTCTATGAAGCGTGCCCACCCAAACTGAGGCTGTGGCTCAAGGACCGGAGACCAGAGAACCCCCAGGAGGCCGGGAGGCTGGCGGATGAGTTCACGGAGAGCCGGTCCGGGTGTGAACGGGAGTCCCGGAGAGAGAGGGAACCGCGCAGAGACCGGATCTCGGCTGAGCGACGGAGGGAGTCAACTACGGGGCGAGACCAAGGAACAGGTCGTCTGTGCCCCAGAGAACCAGCCAGGGCCTGGACAGAGACAGCCCAAAGCCTAACTTGCCATCGCTGTGGGCAAAAAGGCCACAAGAGGGCTCAGTGCACCAGGTCCCAGGACCGGGGACTTTCCAGGGTTAACTGGCTGGGGCGGGAGGAAGGGCAGGCTGCCCCAGAGGCAGGGGCTGGCAGGCAAACCTCAGCTCAGAGAGAGGGGAAGGATGCTCAGTGCACCTCCCCTGGGAGGTCTGATTCTCAGGAGGCGGATTTCTCCGTGTACCGGGTGGGGGCAGGACGGCCCCTGCGGAGCGAGTGCCTCATACCCCTGGAGGTGGATGGTAGGAAGGTGACGGGCTTCTGGGACACGGGGGCGGAGGTGACGCTGGCCCGATCCGACATAGTGGCCCCGGAGCGGATACTACCCCACGCGCAGCTGACCCTGAAGGGCATAGATGGGTCCCCGTTTAAGGTGCCTGTAGCCCGGGTGCATCTGAAATGGGGGGCGAAGGAAGGCCTCAAGGAAGTGGGGGTGCACCCGCACTTGCCCACCGAGGTGCTGATGGGGAATGACCTAGAGGAGTGGCCCCATGAATCCCAGCGGGCTCTAGTCACTACCCGGAGCCAGAGCCAGCGGGGGGCTGACAACGTGGGTCCAGGGAAGGACTCCTGGCAGCGTCCTCAGGGTCCCATCCCAGTGGACACGGGGTCCAGCCAGGCTGGGACTCCGGACCTAGGCAGAGGTGGGGGACAGGTCCCGATCCCTGCCTCAGCAGCTGAATTCCAGGCTGAGGTGCAGGCAGACCCCTCCTTGCAGAGGCTGAGGGACCAGGCTGGCCTCCATGCAGCTCAGCCCCGGGGGAGAGGTGGCCAGGAGAGATTCCTGCGGGAGCGTGGACTCCTGTTCCGGGACTGGCTTCCCCCCAGGAAGGGAGGGCATGGAGGGTAGAGCGGCAGCTGGTCATCCCCCGAAAGTATCGCCTCAAGCTGCTGTATTTGGCCCACGATGTCCCCGTTGGGGGCCACCGGGGGATCCGGAGCACCCGGCTGAAGCTGCTCCAGCACTTCTATTGGCCGGGAATCTTTACAGCCGTGCAGCAGTACTGCCGGTCCTGTGACTCCTGCCAGAGGGGCGGGAAGGCCCAAGACAGGAGGAAAGCGGCTTGGGGGTCTCTACCCCAGATAGACCCTCTGGGCTTGCTGAGAGAGTTATGGGAGGGGAAGTCCTCCCTGGATGGAGCATCGGGGGTGGAAGCCGCCCTGGCTGTCCAGAGAAGGCTCGCTGGGCTCATGGCCCCGGCCCGAGAGACCCTGGCCAGAGATCAAGGCCAGTGGAAGGGTGGGTGTGACCCCCGAGGACAGGCCTGTGCCAGTCGCCCTGGAGCGGGGCGGCGAGTGGACAGAGGGAAGCCAGCTCATGTGGGGCCTCGCCACGGCTGGCCCGAGTCAAGGGGAGCACCCATGTCCCCAGGGCGGGTTCCCACGCAGAGGACCCGAACTTCCCTAGGTCACGAGCGGAGTGACCCTGCTCAGTTCGCTCTCGGAGGGGGGAGAACTGTGACGTAGTGGGGGTACCTGGCTGGTTTCTATGCTGCTGGCTCTGGGGTAACCCCCACTGGCTGCCGTGGGTACCACGACCCAGCAAAACAGGATGAGTCACTATGCAAACCAGTGGCCAGACACCCCCCATGGAGAGGAACAAAGGAAGGTGGATGCTGCCTTGGCTGGGGGGCAGGGCTGGAAGTGAGGGAGTTGGTTGCTGGCTGTCGGAGGGCATGGAGGAGAGCCTAGGAGAAGGGGCTGGAGTTTAGGGGCCCAGTCTCCCCCATCTCAAGGGGGCCTGAGGCATCCTAGCCCAGTTCCTGTGACCAGATTCCATCTGTGCTGCGCTGTGCTGGAGGAGCAATAAACCACCCTCAATTCCACTGGCTGGTGCAGTCTGTTTGTGCCATTTCGGGGTGCAGGAGACGGGGAACCCCCAACGCGCCGTCACAGCTGGGCTGGGTTCCCTAGGGAGGGGGGGAATCTCCATCCCTAGGGGTGTTTATGTCCCGGCTGGACCAACCTGGGATGGTTTCGTTGGGCTGGTCCTGCCTGGGGCAGGGGACTGGCCTCAGTGGCTCCTGAGGGCTCTGCCGGCCCTGGGGTTCTGGGATTCTATGATGCCTAGTGATTAGAGCTCAGGATCTGGTACTAGGACATTCATCCTGCCCCAGTCTGTGACCGTGGCAGAGTCACATGGCTGCTCTGTGCCTCGGTTTCCCTATGTGTGCAGTAGGGAGAGTGGCACTTGGGCAGAACTTGAACCCAAGTATGGCACCAGCTGAGGAAGAATATTCACCCCCCAGGGCGCAGTTTGGGGCGGCTAGGGCCGCTGTGCTCACAGGGCCCTTTAGCAATGGCCCATCCGCAGCTGCTGCTGGCCTTTTCCTTGGCCAGCATGAGCCTGGGGCATGTCTGAAAGGCTCCGTGTGGCCGGCGGGAGACACTCTGGGGGCTCTGAGCTGCCCCTGCCTGGCTCCACATGGCCGCTCTGGGACGGCGCAGGGCCAGACAAGCCGTGCTTTCTGCCCCCCGCTGCAGCACTGGCACAGACCTTCACTGCCCTCCTGAGTGCTGGGCCCAGCCTCTCCGGAGAGGGGCAGAGACCCAGCCCGAAATCCCCCTCCCGCCTGCCTCCGCCCAGGCATAACCCCCAGACCTGGTCCTGGGGGAAGCAAGGCCTTGAAACAGCTGGGGGAGAAACCCTAGAACTGGGAGGGGGAGGGCTACTCTCTGTGTGCATGTGGGTGGGGGGTAGGTATGTCATCACCAGCCACTGGAGGGAATCGGCTGTGTGTCATGAACCCCATACTGCTAACTGTGGATGAAGATTCTCCTGTAGCTCAGTCTCTGGGGCCTGTGCTTTCAGCAGGAGGTGCATTCTGCCCCTGCCAAGCACCCAGTGGCTGTGGGCTACAGCCGGCACTCGGGCGGTTCATCAGTCACATGGCAGTGCTCCACTTAGGGAGGAATAGTCATTCGCACACACACAACATGGGAAGCGACTGCCAAGGAGGGAGTTCTGCAGAAAGGGATCCAGGGGTCAGAGTGGACCACAAGCTAAATATGAGTCAACCGGGTGATGCTGCTGCAAAAATCAGACCTGATTCCAGGCTGCATTCACAGGAGTGTGGTGAGCAAGACGCGAGGAGTCACCCTTCCGCTCTGCTCTGTGCTGGTTGGGCCTCAGCTGGAGACTTGTGTCCAGGTCTGGGCGCCGCATTTCAGGCAAGATTTGGAGACGGTCCAGAGAAGAGCAACGAGGATGCTGAAAGATCCAGAGAACAGGAGCTCAGAGGGAGGACTGGGCGCGCTTAGTTTGGAAAAGAGAAGACAGGCGACGTCTACCCTGCGGGTTTTTGAGGAAGAGAATATGCAAATGGCACACTCATTTGCATATCTTCTTCCGATTCTTTTTGCAGAAGATTTTGCCGCTAAAAAGCCCAGTGTAGACGTGGCTATTTGTCAGGAAAAACCCCTTTTTTGCAGGATCCGGTAAACCTCGAGTTTTGAGACATAAGGGATCTTGCGAAAAAGGGTTTTTTCCCGACAAATAGCCACGTCTACACCGGGCTTTTTAGCAGCAAAATCTTCCGCACAAAGAATCGGAAGAAGATATGCAAATGAGCATTCATTTGCATATCCTCTTCTGCAAAAAAACCCAGAGTAGACCTAGCTTGAGAGGGGACACGAGAGCGGTTTTCAAGGGTGTCACAAAGACGAGGGAGAAGAATCGTTCTCCTTCCCCCCTGAGGATAGAACAAGGAGCAAGGGGCTTGAACTGCAGCAGGGGAGGTTGAGGTTGGACATTAGGGAAAAGTTCCTGCCTGTCGGGGGTGACGCACTGGAACAAGGTGCCTGGGGGCCGTGGAATCCCCGTCCCTGGAGTTATGTGGAGCGGGTTGGACAGACACTGTCCGGGGCGGGCTAGGCAGAGCTTGGGGACAGGGCTTTGACGGCCTCTCGAGGTCCCTGCCAGTCCGTGGGTTCTGTGACTCTATCGCCAGTGCCCAGGGCGTTCCAAGCATTGTCTTGTGTGCATCTTCCCCTGCACCCCTGGGAGCCCATCAGGCCTAGGAAACCCTCCCAATGAAGCCAGTGGAAAGAGCCTGGCGGGGGGCCAGGGTCAGTCTGGGACAGCTGGAGCCCCGGAGCAGACGTGCTAGGCGATTGCAGGGGGCTCGGCATGGCCAGGGACAGAGCCGGTCTGCGAGGAGCCGCCGGCAGCGGACAGGGCAAGCTGGGGACCTGCAGGGGTTAAGGCACATGCAGGAGAGGGAAACGCTCCAGCTGCGGCTCCATTGGGGGGAGCCTGGCTCAGCTGCAGAGGGAGGGAAGGAAAACAGGAAAAGCCGTGGAGAGGAATTCCAGCCTTTCTAACCCAGCCCCTTGGCTGGGAGCGGGGTCTGTAACCCTCTCCCGCCCGGCGCGGGGCTGCACGCGCTTTCCCAGCCTGGACGAGGCCTCCTGGCTCCTCTGCAGGGCACAGGCCTTGCTGGTGTCACCCCCAGCCCACCCAGAGGGGCTGAGCGCCCCGGCGCCCCGGGGGTCCAGCCCAGCAGGTGCATGCTCAGAGGGGGCTGGGGCTGGGGGGACAGCACTGGAGGGCCCTGGGGATCAGAGCGAAATCCCCATTGGCCATGGACGCTCTGTCCCTATGCTGGTCTGTCCAATGGGTGCCTGGGCTGTGGCTTAGATGGTGACGGGTCTGGGGAGGGACTGCTGGCCCAGCCCTCGGCTCATGCCTCCCACCAGCTGGGGGCAGGGTGTGGTTCCCAGCTCTTGTGTGAGGGCTCCGCCTTTCTCTGCAGCTGTGTGACCAGGGACCGGCATTCACTGCATCACCCGCCTTGGTTTCTGTCTTGTTTTGCCCAGAAGCATTGTGGTATTTACAATGTATTTACCCTGCTTGCCCCCTTCCCTCGTTACACACTGGTGCCACAGTCGCTTTCCTCCAGTCTGCTGGACCTTCCCCCATGCCCAGGCCTTGATGGAAATCCCAGTCACCGGGCCGGCCAGCGCCTCGGCCAGCTCTTGTCAAACTCTTGGGCCTGCTGATTTGACCTGTCTGCCTGAGAATCACTGAGTCCTAGAGCCAGAAAGGACCTCCAGGGAGCAGCTGCTGTTTCTGGAAAGTGCTCTGGAGAGACTGTCAAGTTTCATTCCCATTTCTCTGCTCTCAGGCAGAGAAGGCTGGGCCAATGTCCATCCTCGGTGGCTCGCATGGGGGCAGTGTGAGTTGCTCCTCGGTGCAGCCCAGTCCCAGAGGTGGGCATGACGCTGTGTGGGCACATGCAGCCCGTGGGTTTGTGGGCCTAGGAGAGGTACAAGGCACCCCTCCCACCACTGCTCTAGCATCTGCCATGCAGGGAGCCCAGCGCACCTCCCTAGCAGCAGGAGGCAGAGGAAGGGTGGGCCTGTGGTCTGGGTACCTGCTTGGGGGTCCTGGGTCTGTGCCACATGGCTCCCGGCCATGCCTGGGCATGAGGAGGAGACACGTGTGACGTAGTGGGGGGAACCTGCTAACTCTCTGGCTGCTGTCTGTAGCACCACCGAGCAGACAAGCGATGAGTCACTATGCAA
Organism: Pelodiscus sinensis; assembly: GCF_052426305.1. Classification (NCBI taxonomy): domain Eukaryota; kingdom Metazoa; phylum Chordata; order Testudines; family Trionychidae; genus Pelodiscus; species Pelodiscus sinensis. The sequence continues at coordinate 1,793,122 of NC_143055.1, read as the reverse complement.
AGAGGGTATCCCAGCTGGTTTGGCCAGCTGACCCCCATGGAGAGGAACAAAGGGAGGTGGATGCTGCCCTGGCTGGGGGGCAGGGCTGGAGGAGAAGGAGTTGGTTCCTGGCTGGAAAGCAGGGGAGAAGGAGCTGGGGAGGGGGCTGGGACTCCCCCATCTCAAAGGGGGCACTGAGGCCTCTTAGCCCCAGTTCCTGTAACCAGATTCCATCTGTGCTGCGCTGTGCTGGAGGAGCAATAAACCACCCTCAATTCCACCGGCTGGTGGAGTCTGTTTGTGCCATTTCGGGGTGCAGGAGACGGGGAACCCCCAACGCTGTCACAGCATGTTAGCGGGTGTGAGCTGGGTCGCTGCGGCAGGGGGCTCGGTCCCATTTTACAGACAAGGCAACTGAGGCCGCCCGAAGCCGCAAAGGGAGGGCACAGGAGGCAGGTCCCCCTGGCACTTTTCCAGTGGAGGGGGCGGGAGAGGTCATAGGCCCTGGCTAGAACAGTGCCCAGTACCAGCGCCGGTCTCTGGCCTGTGCCACGCGGGGGGTCAGACGAGCCCCGTGGGCCCTGGGCTCTGGCTGCAGAGCCAGGCTGGGCCCTCACCCACGAGCACCCTTCGCCCACCCCCCTGGCTGGCCCCGCTGCAGGGCACTGGGCGCACAGGCGCGGTGCCCTGCCGAGCTGGGGGGCTGCGGGAGCCGCCCCCAGCCCCGCTCCAGCCGAGAGCAGGACGCTTTTAGCGGGCCCCGCTACTCCGCGCAATGCGGTAGCTGCCTGGAGCCGGGGCCCGGCCGCGGGTGGCGGGGGAGGGAGCCGCTGCGCCGCGGACAGAGCGCAGGGAGAGGTGCGCGCCCCGCATCCGCTGCGCTGCGCCCTGCCTGCCCCTGCGCTCCTCGACATGCCGGCGCTGCCCCAGCTCCTGCTGCTGCTGGCCCTCGCCCCCGCAGCCCGCCTGCCCGGCGCGCACGGGGCCCCCCGCACCACCCTCCGCCCGGCCCGCGACCGGGGCCCCACGGCCGCACCCGCAGCGCCGAGCACCGCCCCGCACGAGCCCGAAGCCGGGGGCCAGGGCGCGCGGCTGCGGCTGCCCGCCGAGAATGCAACGGGCGGCGAAGGTAGGGGCTGGGGCGCAGCCTGGCCCGGGGCAGTGGGGAGGGGAGCGCAGCCTGGCCCGGGGCAGTGGGGAGGGGGGCTAGCGGCGGGGGGGGGGGGCTGGGCGCAGTCCGGCCCGGGGCAGTGGGGAGGGGGGCTAGCGGCGGGGGGGGGGGCTGGGGGCCTGGGGGGCAGTGGGGAGGGGGGCTAGCGGCGGGGGGGGGGGGGGGGCTGGGGCGCAGTCTGGCCCGGGGCAGTGGGGAGGGGGGCTAGCGGCGGGGGGGGGGCTGGGGCGCAGCCTGGCCCGGGGCAGTGGGGAGGGGGGCTAGCGGCGGGGGGGGGGGGCTGGGGCGCAGCCTGGCCCGGGGTAGTGGGGAGGGGAGCGCAGCCTGGCCCGGGGCAGTGGGGAGGGGGGGCTAGCGGGGAGGGGGGGGGCTGGGGCGCAGCCTGGCCCGGGGTAGTGGGGAGGGGGGCTAGCGGCGGGGGGGGCTGGGGCGCAGCCTGGCCCGGGGTAGTGGGGAGGGGAGCGCAGCCTGGCCCGGGGCAGTGGGGAGGGGGGCTAGCGGCGGGGGGGGCTGGGGCGCAGCCTGGCCCGGGGCAGTGGGGAGGGGAGCGCAGCCTGGCCCGGGGCAGTGGGGAGGGGAGCGCAGCCTGGCCCGGGGCAGGGTCCTTTCCCGGGTGTCCCCTTCTATGCTCCAGCCTTGTGCCTGGCGCCTTGTGCGGCACACTGGGGGTGGGGGGGCTGGGGGGCTGCCTGTCTTGTCCCGGGGGCGGGGCTCTCGGGGCTCGTGCTGGGGCCGGCCGGGCTTGTGAGCGGGTTCTGGTCCCCAGGCGCCCGGGGCTGGAAGGTGCGTCGCTCCCCGCACTTACTGCTTGTGTGTTCCTGGCCCTGCCGGCTTGTGTGCGCCTGTGGGGTGTGTGGGGTGGTACCGAGTGTTGTGTGGGGTGGTACCGAGTGCCGTGTGTGCTTTGTGTGGTGTGTGGGGTGGTACCGAGTGTTGTGTGGGGTGGTACCGAGTGCCGTGTGCGCTTTGTGCGGTGTGTGGGGTGGTACCGAGTGCCGTGTGCGCTTTGTGCGGTGTGTGGGGTGGTACCGAGTGCCGTGTGCGCTTTGTGCGGTGTGTGGGGTGGTACCGAGTCTTGTGTGTGCTTTGTGGGCCATGTTGTATGATGTCCAGCGTTCATGTGTGATTTGTGGGCCATTTGGTGTGGTGCTGGCCAGTGTTGTGTATTCTTTGTGGTGCATGTGGTGTGATGTGCTGTTCGTTGGGACATGTGGTGTGGTGCTGAGTGATGTGTGCTTCTTATGGGGTGTGTGGTGTGGTACTGGCCAGTGTTGTGTGCTCTTTGTGGGCCATGTGGTGTGCTATGCTTTGGAGTGTGTGGTGTGGTGTGACGCCAAGTGCCGTGTGCACTTTGTGGGCTGTGTGGTGCGGTGTGCCATGTGTGCATTGTGGGGTGTGGCATGCCGTGTGCGCATTGTGGGGTGTGTGGTGTGGAACAGCATGCCGTATGTGCATTGTGGAATGTGTGGGGTGGCGTGCTGTGTGCACTTTCTGATGTGCCGTGTGCATGTTGTTGGAGGTGTGGTGCGGTGTGTTATGTGCGCGTTGTGGAATGTGTGGTGCGGTGTGCCGTGTGCGCGTTGTGGGGTGTGTGGTGGGGTGCAGTGTGCTGTGTGCGCATTGTGGGGGGGTGTGGTGTGGTGCGGTGTGCCGTGTGTGCGTTGTGGGGTGTGTGATGTGGTGTGCCGTGTACGCGTTGTGGGGTGCGGTGTGTTGTGTGCGCATTGTGGGGGGTGTGGTGTGGTGCATTGTGTGCGCAGTGTGGGGTGCGGTGTGTTGTGTGCGCATTGTGGGGGGTGTGGTGTGGTGCGTTGTGTGCGCGGTGTGGGGTGCGGTGTGTTGTGTGCGCGGTGTGGGGTGCGGTGTGTTGTGTGCGCGGTGTGGGGTGCGGTGTGCTGTGTGCGCGTTGTGGGGTGTGGGATGCGGTGTGCTGTGTGCACGTTGTGGGGGGTGTGGTGTGGTGTGCCGTGTGCTCGTTGTGGGGGGTGGGGTGCGGTGTGCCGTGTGCGCGTTGTGGGGTGTGGGGTGCGGTGTTCCGTGTGCACGTTGTGGGGGGTGGGGTGCAGTGTGTTGTGTGCGCGTTGTGGGGTGTGGGGTGCGGTGTGCTGTGTGCGCGTTCTGGGGGGTGTGGTGCGGTGTGCTGTGTGTGGGGTGTGGGGTGTGGGGTGCGGTGTGCTGTGTGCACGTTGTGGGGGGTGTGGTGTGGTGTGCTGTGTGCACGTTGTGGGGGGTGTGGTGTGGTGTGCCGTGTGCGCGTTGTGGGGGTGTGGTGCGGTGTGCTGTGTGCGCGTTGTGGGGGGGTGTGGTGAGGTGCGGTGTGCTGTGTGTGCGTTGTGGGGGGTGTGGTGCGGTGTGCCGTGTGTGCGTTGTGGCGGTGTGGTGCGGTGTGGTGCGGTGTGCTGTGTGTGCGTTGTGGGGTGTGGGGTTCGGTGTGCTGTGTGCGCGTTGTGGGGTGTGGAGTGCGGTGTGTTGTGTGCACGTTGTGGGGTGTGTGGTGCGGTGTGCTGTGTGCGCGTTGTGGGGGGGTGTGGTGAGGTGCGGTGTGCCGTGTGTGCGGTGTGGCGGTGTGGTGCGGTGTGCCGTGTGTGCGTTGTGGCAGTGTGGTGTGGTGTGCTGTGTGTGCGTTGTGGGGGTGTGGTGTGGTGTGCCGTGTGTGCGTTGTGGCAGTGTGGTGCGGTGTGCTGTGTGTGCGTTGTGGCGGTGTGGTGTGGTGTGCCGTGTGTGCGTTGTGGGGGTGTGGTGTGGTGTGCCGTGTGTGCGTTGTGGCGGTGTGGTGCGGTGTGCTGTGTGTGCGTTGTGGGGGTGTGGTGTGGTGTGCTGTGTGTGCGTTGTGGGGGTGTGGTGTGGTGTGCCGTGTGTGCGTTGTGGCGGTGTGGTGTGGTGTGCCGTGTGTGCGTTGTGGGGGTGTGGTGTGGTGTGCCGTGTGTGCGTTGTGGCGGTGTGGTGCGGTGTGCCGTGTGTGCATTGTGGCGGTGTGGTGCGGTGTGCCGTGTGTGCGTTGTGGCAGTGTGGTGCGGTGTGCCGTGTGTGCGTTGTGGCAGTGTGGTGTGGTGTGCCGTGTGTGCGTTGTGGCAGTGTGGTGCGGTGTGCCGTGCGTGCGTTGTGGCAGTGTGGTGTGGTGTGCCGTGTGTGCGTTGTGGCAGTGTAGTGCGGTGTGCCGTGTGTGCGTTGTGGGGGTGTGGTGTGGTGTGCCGTGTGTGCGTTGTGGCAGTGTGGTGCGGTGTGCCGTGTGTGCGTTGTGGCAGTGTGGTGTGGTGTGCCGTGTGTGTGTTGTGGCAGTGTGGTGCGGTGTGCCGTGTGTGCGTTGTGGCGGTGTGGTGCGGTGTGCCGTGTGTGCGTTGTGGCGGTGTGGTGTGGTGTGCTGTGTGTGCGTTCTGGGGGTGTGGTGTGGTGTGCCGTGTGTGCGTTGTGGGGGTGTGGTGTGGTGTGCTGTGTGTGCGTTGTGGCGGTGTGGTGTGGTGTGCCGTGTGTGCGTTGTGGGGGTGTGGTGTGGTGTGCCGTGTGTGCGTTGTGGCGGTGTGGTGCGGTGTGCCGTGTGTGCGTTGTGGCGGTGTGGTGCGGTGTGCCGTGTGTGCGTTGTGGCGGTGTGGTGTGGTGTGCTGTGTGTGCGTTGTGGGGGTGTGGTGTGGTGTGCCATGTGTGCGTTGTGGGGGTGTGGTGTGGTGTGCTGTGTGTGCGTTGTGGCGGTGTGGTGTGGTGTGCCGTGTGTGCGTTGTGGGGGTGTGGTGTGGTGTGCCGTGTGTGCGTTGTGGCGGTGTGGTGCGGTGTGCCGTGTGTGCGTTGTGGCGGTGTGGTGCGGTGTGCCGTGTGTGCGTTGTGGCGGTGTGGTGTGGTGTGCTGTGTGTGCGTTGTGGGGGTGTGGTGTGCTGTGTGTGCGTTGTGGGGGTGTGGTGTGGTGTGCCGTGTGTGCGTTGTGGGGGTGTGGTGTGGTGTGCTGTGTGTGCGTTGTGGCGGTGTGGTGTGGTGTGCCGTGTGTGCGTTGTGGGGGTGTGGTGTGGTGTGCCGTGTGTGCGTTGTGGCGGTGTGGTGCGGTGTGCCGTGTGTGCGTTGTGGCGGTGTGGTGCGGTGTGCCGTGTGTGCGTTGTGGCGGTGTGGTGTGGTGTGCTGTGTGTGCGTTGTGGGGGTGTGGTGTGGTGTGCCGTGTGTGCGTTGTGGGGGTGTGGTGTGGTGTGCTGTGTGTGCGTTGTGGCGGTGTGGTGCGGTGTGCCGTGTGTGCGTTGTGGCGGTGTGGTGCGGTGTGCCGTGTGTGCGTTGTGGCGGTGTGGTGCGGTGTGCCGTGTGTGCGTTGTGGCGGTGTGGTGTGGTGTGCTGTGTGTGCGTTGTGGGGGTGTGGTGTGGTGTGCCGTGTGTGCGTTGTGGCGGTGTGGTGCGGTGTGCCGTGTGTGCGTTGTGGGGGTGTGGTGTGGTGTGCCGTGTGTGCGTTGTGGGGGTGTGGTGTGGTGTGCTGTGTGTGCGTTGTGGGGGTGTGGTGTGGTGTGCCGTGTGTGCGTTGTGGCGGTGTGGTGCGGTGTGCCGTGTGTGCGTTGTGGCGGTGTGGTGCGGTGTGCCGTGTGTGCGTTGTGGCGGTGTGGTGCGGTGTGCCGTGTGTGCGTTGTGGGGGTGTGGTGCGGTGTGCCGTGTGTGCGTTGTGGCGGTGTGGTGCGGTGTGCCGTGTGTGCGTTGTGGCGGTGTGGTGTGGTGTGCCGTGTGTGCGTTGTGGGGGTGTGGTGTGGTGTGCCGTGTGTGCGTTGTGGCGGTGTGGTGTGGTGTGCCGTGTGTGCGTTGTGGCGGTGTGGTGTGGTGTGCTGTGTGTGCGTTGTGGGGGTGTGGTGTGGTGTGCCGTGTGTGCGTTGTGGCAGTGTGGTGCGGTGTGCCGTGTGTGCGTTGTGGGGGTGTGGTGCGGTGTGCCGTGTGTGCGTTGTGGCGGTGTGGTGTGGTGTGCTGTGTGTGCGTTGTGGGGGTGTGGTGTGGTGTGCCGTGTGTGCGTTGTGGCGGTGTGGTGCGGTGTGCGGCTGGGCAGGGGGATCTCCCTGCAGGGTTCCCCGCCCAGCACCGTGTGGCCGTAACACCTGCGCGGTGCGGAGCCGCAGAGCTGCAAACAGGCTGCGCCGCGCTGGGCCGGGGGCGTCAGCGTCTGGGAATGGGGGGGCCGATCCTACCCCGCGGTGCCCCCTCCCCTCCAGCATTGCCCTGCTGTGCATGGGGTGGCGGCTGCTCCCTGTGGCTCCCTGGCAGGGGCTGGGCACAAGCCGGCTGCGCAGTGCAGGGGGCAGGCTGGGGCTGGCGGGCCCTGGCCCAGCTGAGGGACGGGGCGCCCCAGAGGCCCCCCAGCGGGGCCGTGCGCCGGCGGGGGGGGCTGGGCTTGGCGCAAGCCGGGAGAAGCGACGGGGGATCCGTGAGGGCCCCGCGGGGAGAGTCCGGGACTGGAGCCAAGCCACGGAGCTGGCACAGCCTGGAGCCGTCCACAGCTAACGCGGCTGCCCCGGCGCCCCCCACGCGGCTCCGGGCAGAGCCCTCGAAGCCGGCTTTGTGTCTGGGCCGGGGATCCCCGCCCGCCCGCCCGCCCGGGCTGCTTCCCCCTCCCCGGGGCAGCCTGCCCCTCAGCCAGAGCCCCAACCCTGAACCCCTCCTCGCTGGCCCCACCCCAGGCTGACCTCCCCCTAGCCGCTCGGCCCCCGCTGGCCATGTGCGGAGGGACACAGCCCTTCCCCCTGCAGAGCCGGCAGGGCCGTGCCCAGGGAGAGCAGTGGGCAGGACGGCTCCGGCACCGCTGGGCCTCTGGCTGCCTGGGGGCGATCCCGGAGCTGAGCCCCTGGGCAGGGCCCTAGGCAGGCGCCCAGGAGCTCCGGTCGCGGGCTGGAGGCAGCAGCCCCCCAGGATGTCAGGCGGGAGGCCCAGACACGTGGCAGCGGCGACTCGGTGCCCGGACACCTCCCAGCCGGGTCTCCAGGTGCCCAGGGCCTGGCGATGGCCCCTCCCTGCAGCAGGGCCCCGGGGCCGAGGGGGCCGAGGTTTGACCCCTCCTCCCTGGCAGCTGGCAGCACCCCGTGCCCTGGCCCCCGGCTCTGCCCGAGGACGAGCGGGGTGACCGGGGCCTGGCCTGCCTGTCTCCAGCCAGGGTCACCGCCAGAAAAGCCGTGCGGGTCAAAGTGGTCAAGAAAAAAGTCTTGAAGAAGAAGCCCAAAGCGCCCGCCCCGGGACCAGTCGCAGAGCAGCAGCCAGGTACGTCCTCGCCCGTGGGGCGCTGACCACAGGGGGTCGCCTGGTGCCCCCGGCCCTGGCCCTGGATCCTAGAACCCCGGGGCTGGCAGAGCCCTCAGGAGTCAGGGCGTCCAGCCCCCTGCGCAGAGCAGGACCAGCCCAACTCCATCAGCCCAGCCAGGGCTTGGTCCAGCTGGGACTGAAACCTTCTGGGGATGGAGATTCCCCCCCTCCCTAGGGAACCCAGCCCAGGGCTTCCCCACCGTCCTAGGGAAATGGCTGGATGTTAGGGAAAAGTGTAGACCCCCCCCCCTGCAACTTGAGCCCATTGCTCCTCGTTCTGCATCCGCCCCCCTGAGAACAGCCTCTCGCCAGCCTCTGGGGAACCCCCCTGCAGGGAGCTGCCGGCTGCTCTCAAATCCCCCCTCGCTCTGCTCTTCTGCAGACTGAACAGACCCAAATCCCTCAGCCCCCCTCGTAGGTCATGTGCTCCAGCCCCCGAATCATTTTGGTCGCCTCCGCTGGCCCCTCTCCAATGTGTCCACAGCCTTCCTGTAAGGGGGGCCCAGAACTGGACACGATACTCCAGATGTGGCCTCCCCAGAGCCGAATAAAGGGGAACAATGACATCTCTGGATCTGCTGGCAATGCTCCTCCTAATGCCCCCTAATATGCCATTAGCCTTCTTGGCTACAAGGGCACACTCTTGACTCACATCCAGCTTCTCATCCACTGTAACCCCCAGGTCCTTTTCTGCAGAACTACTACTTAACCGGTTGGTCCCCAGCCTGTACCAATGCTTGGGATTCCTCCGTCCCAAGGGCAGGACTCTGCACTTGTCCTTGTTGAGCCTCATCAGATTTCTCTTGGCCCAAACCTCTAATCTGTCCAGGTCACTCTGGACCCTGCCCCTGCCCTCCAGCGTATCTACCTCTCCCCCCAGCTTAGTGTCATCCGCAAACTTGCTGAGGGTGCAATCCATCCCCTCAGCCAGGTCATTAATAAAGATATTGAACAAAACCGGTCCTAGAACCGAACCTTGGGGCACTCCGCTAGAAACCGACCTCCATCCTGACATCGAGCCATTGATCACGACCCGCTGGGCCCGGCCCTCTAGCCACTTTCTATCCATCTTACCGTCCATTTATCCAATCCACATTCCCTTAACTTGCTGGCAAGAATATTGTGGGAGACCGAATCAAAAGCCTTGCTAAAGTCAAGGTCTATCACATCCACTGACTTCCCCACGTTCACAGAGCCAGCCCCTGCCGCCAGCGCCTGGCCCTGCCCCAGCTAGAGGTGTGGGCGGGCGTGACCGAGGTACCAGGGACGCTGCAGACCGGCGTTCGTACCCCCTTGGAGGAGGAGGTGCGGACGTGGGTTAAAGTGCTGGGTAAATGTTGGGCACGTGGCGCGTAAGTGGGCCGGCCGGAGCGCTGGTGCTAGTCTGGCTCACCCGCAGGCGAGACACCACTGTCCCTGCCTGGCTGGCTGCAGCACCGAAGGGGGGGACGGGCGAGCCCCTCGGCTCGTTCCCTGCTGCTGCTGGAGGCGCTGTCTGTGCTGCTGCAGCCGCAGCAAGGAGCCAGGCGCAAGGTCTCCCGCAGCAGCAGCCTGGGCCCTGGCGGAGCAGGCACCGAGCGCAGGGCGTGGGCAGGGCGGGAGGAAATGCCCCTCGGGCTGCGGTACCTGGTCACTGCACGCGTGGCCCGTGGCCGTTACTGCCCGAGGACAGCGCAGAGGCACCCCTAGCGCCTGGGGCAGGGAGCCAGGGGTCCGGAGCACGGCACGTCGGGGGGTTGTTCCACAGCCGGCAGTGCCGGGGACTCCGGAGATTGACAGGGGCGAGGCAGAGGGCAGCAGGGTCCCCCCGGATGCCGCGCTGGCTGTTCCCATGGGCCCGGACCCCCCCATCCCAGGGCGGGGTCCCCCCATTGCAGGCGAGATTCCAGCGGAGAAGCGGCTCCCAGCCTGGCCTCCCTCGCTGGCCGAGGCTCCGGGGGCAGAGCGCTGTGTGTGCGGCTGCGCTTTAAGCTGACTTGGCCTTCCCTTCCCCTTCCCCTTCCCCTTCGGCCTCCCGCCAGAGTGTCCCCCGCTGGGCTTGGAGTCGCTGAGGGTGTCGGACTCCCAGATGCGAGCCTCCACCATCAAGCGCTACGGGCTGGGTGCCCACCGGGGACGCCTCAATATACAGGTGTGCCGTGCCGTGTTGCGCCGTGCCCTGGTGTGCCACGTTGAGCTGTGCCGCGCCGTGCCGTGCCGTGTTGAGCTGTGCCGCGCCATGCCGTGCCGCGTTGAGCTGTGCCGCACCATGCCGTGCCGTGTTGAGCTGTGCCGCGCCGTGCCGTGCCGCGTTGAGCTTTGCCACGCCGTGCCGTGCCGCGTTGAGCTGTGCCGCGCCATGCCGTGCCACGTTGAGCTGTGCCGCGCCATGCCGTGCCGCGTTGAGCTTTGCCACGCCGTGCCGTGCCGCGTTGAGCTGTGCCGCGCCATGCCGTGCCGTGCTGCGTTGAGCTGTGCCGCGCCATGCCGTGCCGCGTTGAGCTTTGCCACGCCATGCCGTGCCGTGCCGCGTTGAGCTGTGCCGCGCCATGCCGTGCCGTGCCGCGTTGAGCTGTGCCGCGCCATGCCGTGCCGTGCCGCGTTGAGCTTTGCCACGCCATGCCGTGCTGTGCCGCGTTGAGCTGTGCCGCGCCATGCCGTGCCGTGCCGCGTTGAGCTTTGCCACGCCATGCTGTGCTGTGCCGCGTTGAGCTGTGCCGCGCCATGCCGTGCCGCGTTGAGCTGTGCCGCGCCATGCCGTGCCGTGCCGCGTTGAGCTGTGCCGCGCCATGCCGTGCCGTGCCGCGTTGAGCTGTGCCGCGCCATGCCGTGCCGTGCCGCGTTGAGCTTTGCCACGCCATGCTGTGCCGTGCCGCGTTGAGCTGTGCCGCGCCATGCCGTGCCGTGCCGCGTTGAGCTGTGCCACGCCGTGCCGTGCTGTGCCGCGTTGAGCTGTGCCGCGCCATGCCGTGCCGTGCCGCGTTGAGCTGTGCCGCGCCATGCCGTGCCGTGCCGCGTTGAGCTGTGCTGCGCCATGCCGTGCCGTGCCGCGTTGAGCTTTGCCACGCCATGCTGTGCCGTGCCGCGTTGAGCTGTGCCGCGCCATGCCGTGCCGTGCCGCGTTGAGCTGTGCCACGCCGTGCCGTGCTGTGCCGTGCCGCGTTGAGCTGTGCCGCGCCGTGCCGTTTCGTGCTGTGCCACATTGAGCTATGCGGTGCTGCGCCGTGCCCTCGGGGCTCTCACCTGGCCAGCAGGGCTACAGCTCCCTCCAGCTGCTCTGGGCTGCCGTCCTGATGGCTCTGGCCCTCTGCCGCAGGGTCGCCCCCATCCATGCCCCCCGCTAACGTCTCGTCTTCCGGTGGAGGGCAGCAGCTGTCTCCAGAGCCCTGCTCCTCCCCAGTCGGGGCCCACCACAAGCCCCTGAATGTCCGGAGGTACCGGTGCCCCTGGGCAGCCCCCGCCGCTCTCCATCCCATTCGCAGCCAGACAATCGGGCCCATGGGGGGGCAGATCCGTGAATCTCCACTGCAGCCAGGCTGGCTTCACACGGAAACGGCCAGGCGGGTCAGACCAAGGGTCCATGCAGCCCCGTGTCCCTGGGCCAGATACCCCAGAGGGAGGGAACACAACAGGGAACCATCACGTGATCCCACCCCTGACGAGCAGCGGCCGGGGCCCCAGCCCTGCCCAGCCCGGCTAACAGCCACTGGCGGGCCCAACCCCCAGGAATCTATCTAGCTCTTTTCTGAACCCTGTTACAACTACTAGTCTTCACTACGTCATGTGGCAAGGAGTTCCACAGCTTCCCTGTGCACTGTGCTCTACTCAAACGTGCTGAAAGTGGGCCCCCTGCTGGAGGGGAGGTGTGTTCGCCTTGGGCTTAGGGGAGCACCTGTGACTCCTGGCCAGAGTAGCTCTTCTGTCCAAACCCCCCTCAGAATTCAGCTGGCCCACGGCTCAGAGGGGTGCGCCTGGCGGCAGTGCTGGGGGCTGAGCCGGGGCCCCCTCCCTGTGTGCTGGGCGCTTTCCAAACGTGGGAGGGTGAGTCCCTGCCGCAAGGGGCCCGGGGCACTGATGGGTACCCCCAGCGCGAGGAGCCCGGCACACGCCTTCACGCGCTCCGCGGCTGCCCCCGCGCTGACCCCTGCCGCGCTCTGCCCCCCGCAGTCCGGGATCCACGACGGGGACTTCTACGATGGGGGCTGGTGCGCCGGCCACGAGGACCGGGACCAGTGGCTGGAGATCGATGCCCGGCGGCCGACCCGCTTCACCGGCGTCATCACCCAGGGGCTGAATTCCATCTGGACGTAAGCCACTAGCGGGGGGCTGGGCGGGGCCAGCGAGCCCATCCCCGTGGCGTCCCGGCTCTCAGACCAGTCCCGGGGAGCCCCAGAGCTGGCGACTCCGGCCCCCATGCTGGCTCCTCTTCCCCACGTAGGTACGACTGGGTGACCTCCTACAAAGTGCAGTTCAGCAACGACACGCACAGCTGGCAGGCGGGCAGGAACGGGACACAGGAGGCGGTGAGTGGGGGGGCAGGAACGGGACACAGGAGGCGGTGAGTGGGGGGGCAGGAACGGGACACAGGAGGCGGTGAGAGCAGCATATGTGCACAAGCAGTGGGGGGTACATGCGAGCGGCGTGTGCGCACAGGCGGTGGAGTGTGCGTGCGGCGCGTGTGCACAGGGGGTGGGGTGTGCGTGCGTGCGGCGGGTGTGCACAGGCGGTGGGGTGTGCGTGCGTGCGGCGGGTGTGCACAGGCGGTGGGGCGTGCGTGCGGTGCGTGTGCACAGGCGCTGGGGCGTGCGTGCGGCACGTGTGCACAGGCGGTGGGGCGTGCGTGCGTGCGGCGCGTGTGCACAGGCGCTGGGGCGTGCGTGCGTGCGGCGCGTGTGCACAGGCGCTGGGGTGTGCGTGCGTGCGGCACGTGTGCACAGGCACTGGGGCGTGCGTGCGGCGCGTGTGCACAGACGGTGGGGTGTGCGTGCGTGCGGCGCGTGTGCACAGGCGGTGGGGCGTGCGTGCGGTGCGTGTGCACAGGCGCTGGGGCGTGCGTGCGTGCGGCGCGTGTGCACAGGCGGTGGGGCGTGCGTGCATGCGGCGCGTGTGCACAGGCGGTGGGGTGTGCGTGCGTGCGGTGCGTGTGCACAGGCGGTGGGGGCGTGCGTGCGTGCGGTGCGTGCGTGTGCACAGGCGGTGGGGTGTGCGTGCGTGCGGTGCGTGTGCACAGGCGGTGGGGTGTGCGTGCGTGCGGCGCGTGTTCACAGGCGGTGGGGGCGTGCGTGCGTGCGGCGCGTGTGCACAGGCGGTGGGGGCGTGCGTGCGTGCGGCGCGTGTTCACAGGCGGTGGGGGCGTGCGTGCGTGCGGCGCGTGTTCACAGGCGGTGGGGGCGTGCGTGCGTGCGGCGCGTGTTCACAGGCGGTGGGGCGTGCGTGCGTGCGGCGCGTGTTCACAGGCGGTGGGGGCGTGCGTGCGTGCGGCGCGTGTTCACAGGCGGTGGGGTGTGCGTGCGTGCGGCGCGTGTGCACAGGCGGTGGGGTGTGCGTGCGTGCGGCGCGTGTGCACAGGCGGTGGGGGCGTGCGTGCGTGCGGCGCGTGTTCACAGGCGGTGGGGGCGTGCGTGCGTGCGGCGCGTGTTCACAGGCGGTGGGGCGTGCGTGCGTGCGGCGCGTGTTCACAGGCGGTGGGGGCGTGCGTGCGTGCGGCGCGTGTTCACAGGCGGTGGGGTGTGCGTGCGTGCGGCGCGTGTGCACAGGCGGTGGGGTGTGCGTGCGTGCGGCGCGTGTTCACAGGCGGTGGGGGCGTGCGTGCGTGCGGCGCGTGTGCACAGGCGGTGGGGGCGTGCGTGCGTGCGGCGCGTGTTCACAGGCGGTGGGGGCGTGCGTGCGTGCGGTGCGTGTGCACAGGCGGTGGGGCGTGCGTGCGGTGCGTGTTCACAGGCGGTGGGGGCGTGCGTGCGTGCGGCGCGTGTGCACAAGTAGTACACTGTATTTCTGCGCTGAAGAACGGCTCTGACCGTTCCCTGCCCCTCCTGCCGAATCTCTTGGGCAGCGAAGCGAAGTGTTCCTAGCAGCACAAAGCAATCAGCCGGGGTGGGGCGGGGGGGATGGGCTGCTCCCCCACATTTCGCTGCCCGGGCAGGCCCCCGCTGAGTGGGGAAGGGGGGCCATGGGAGGGGTCCTGGCCCGCACTCTGTGTCCATGCCTGGCGCCCCAGGGAGCTGTGAGCCCCCCGCCCCAGCGGCGCCCCGCTCCCTCTGGCTGGGGGGCAGAGCAGCTGCTGGCTGGCCTGGAGCACGAGCCGCCTCCCGCCATGGGCCAGAGTCCAGCGCCTGGCTCTGGCTGCTTCTCGTCAGGGCTGAGTGGAGCCAGGGGCTGGGCCGGCCGTAACCCTTCGGGCCCTGGGCCCTCCAGCGCCAGGCGCCAGGGTGGCTCTTGTTCGAGCTCGTGTCCGGAGGAGGACCCGGTGCCCAGGCCGCGCCGGGGAGCAGGGCTGGACCGTGGCCCCAAAGGCTCCGTGGGCGCGGGCAGCAGCCACCGGTCTGGGGCGCAGGGCGGAGCCCGGGTCCCTAAGGGCAGGGGACAGTGGGGAGCTGAGTTGGAGGCCCTGGGCCTGGCGCGGGTGCGTCCAACGGGAACGGGACCGAGCCAATGCCACGTCCGTCCGCCCGCCCCTAGGTGTTCCTGGGGAACAAGGACCCCGAGACCCCCGTGCTCAACGCCCTGCCCGCCCCAGTGGTGGCGCGCTACATCCGCATCAACCCCCAGACCTGGTTTGAAAACGGCACCATCTGCCTGAGGGCGGAGATCCTGGGGTGCCCCCTGCCAGGTAGGACGGCGCCGGGCCCGGGGACCCTCCCTCGAGAGCGGCCCGGCCCCACCGCCTTCCCCTCCCTCCCTCGAGAGCGGCCCGGCCCCACCGCCTTCCCCTCCCTCCCTCGAGAGCGGCCCGGCCCCACCGCCTTCCCCTCCCTCCCTCGGCGCGGCCTCTGCATGGTCTGCAATGCAAGCGCCTCTCCCGGCGTCCTGCGGCTCCGGCCGCCCCTGCCTGACCCCAGGCCAGGCCCAGAAGCATGCATGTTCCTGAGGCTGCCGATGGTCTCCCGGGGAACAGGGCGGCCAGGGTCCGTAGCGCTGAGGTATCGCCAAGAGCCCTGAGAGCTGGGTCGTGACCAAAGCCGAATTCCGAAAACGGGCCCTTGAGACACCCCTGTGAGCTCAGGCCCGGGCGGCGCACGGGCAGCGTGGCTGAGGCGCGGCGCTGGAGCCGGGCAGCGATGGCGCCTGGCGTTCTCACGCGGGCCAGCCACTGTTGCTGCAGAATAATTGCCGTTAGCCACGCCAGCGAGAGCCCCCTCTTGCCAACATGGCGGCCGCTCCCCGTGTCGCCCTCACGACGGGCCTGCTGAGTTCGCTTAGGGGAGGGGAAGGGGCCGGCGCCGGCCCGGCGTTCACGCCCGTCTCCCTGCAGACCCCAACAACATCTACCGCCAGGAGAGCGAGCCGGTGCCCGCCGACAAGCTGGACTTCAGGCACCACAACTACAAGGAGATGAGAAAGGTGCAGGCCCTTCGCGCCCCCGCCAGGGCTGGGGCAAGTGGGTCCCACCCTCGCAGCCCCCCCCCCCACAGGGAAGTCAGGCAGGGCCCCGGGCAGGAGAGGGGGGCAGGGAAGCCAGGCAGGGCCCCGGGCAGGAGAGGCGGGCAGGGAAGCCAGGCAGGGCCCCGGGCAGGAGAGGCGGGCAGGGAAGCCAGGCAGGGCCCCGGGCAGGAGAGGCGGGCAGGGAAGCCAGGCAGGGCCCCGGGCAGGGAAGCCGGGCAGGGCCCCGGCAGGAGAAGTTAACCCCACCGCTCGCCCTGGCAGCTGATGAAGAAGGTGAACGAGGAGTGTCCCAACATCACCCGGGTCTACAGCATCGGGAAGAGCTACCGGGGCCTGAAGCTGTACGTCATGGAGATCTCGGACAACCCCGGGCAGCACGAGCTGGGTGCGTGTCCGCCTGGGCAGGGACGGCACCGGCACCACCCACGGACAGAGCGGGGCTCGGTCACTGCTCCTCGGCCACCCCCAGTCCCACGTCGGCCAGCCACGTCCTGCTCTGCTGCCCCATGGCCCACGCGGCTGGCCAAGCCGAACGGCACCCGCTGGGTCTGCCCCCGGGCACCTCCCCGAGCTAGGGAGCCGGCTGGGTCTGCCCCCGGGCACCTCCCCGAGCCAGGGCACCCGCTGGGTCTGCCCCCGGGCACCACCCCCCGAGCCAGGGCACCCGCTGGGTCTGCCCCCAGGCACCTCCCCGAGCCAGGGAGCCGGCTGGGTCTGCCCCCGGGCACCCCCACCCGAGCCAGGGAGCCGGCTGGGTCTGCCCCCGGGCACCCCCCCCCGAGCCAGGGAGCCAGCTGGGTCTCCCCCGGGCACCTCCCCGAGCCAGGGCGCCTGCTGGGTCTCCCCCGGGCACCTCCCCGAGCCAGGGCACCTGCTGGGTCTGCTCCCGGGCACCTCCCCGAGCCAGGGCACCTGCTGGGTCTGCCCCAAACACCCCCTGAGCCTCAGGCCCAGCCTGGGGCTGTTCTGGGGCCAGTCTCTGGTTTGCTTTCTCTGATGTTCTGGGGGGATTTGCCAGGTTTCAGGCAGCCTGGCACTGGGCAGGCGCTGAGCTGTCAGCCCATTGCCTGGAGGGCAGGCAGCAGGCGAGCACGGTGGGTGTGGGGCAGGCTGGGTGGGTGGTGGGGGTAGCAGACAGGCAGGGGCAGTGGGGGGCAGGCAGAGGCAGGTAGCAGACAGGCAGGGCAGTGGGGGGCAGGTTGGGCAGCAGACTGGCAGGGCAGTGGGGGCGGGCGGGCGGCGGACAGGCAGGGCAGTGGGGGCGGGCGGGGAGGGCAGCGGACAGGCAGGGCGGTGGGAGCGGGCGGGGAGGGCAGCGGACAGGCAGGGCGGTGGGGGCGGGCGGGGAGGGCGGCGGACAGGCAGGGCAGTGGGGGCGGGCGGGGAGGGCGGCGGACAGGCAGGGCAGTGGGGGCGGGCGGGGAGGGCGGCGGACAGGCAGGGCGGTGGGGGCGGGCGGGGAGGGCGGCGGACAGGCAGGGCAGTGGGGGCGGGCGGGGAGGGCGGCGGACAGGCAGGGCGGTGGGGGCGGGCGGGCGGCAGACAGGCAGAGCAGTGGGGGCGGGGGGGCGGCGGACAGGCAGGGCAGTGGGGGTGGGCAGGGAGGGCGGCGGACAGGCAGAGCAGTGGGGGCGGGCGGGGAGGGCAGCAGACAGGCAGGGCAGTGAGGGAGGGCGGCGGACAGGCAGGGCAGTGGGGGCGGGCGGGGAGGGCGGCGGACAGGCAGGGCGGTGGGGGCGGGCGGGGAGGGCGGCGGACAGGCAGGGCAGTGGGGGCGGGCGGGGAGGGCGGCGGACAGGCAGGGCGGTGGGGGCGGGCGGGGAGGGCGGCGGACAGGCAGGGCGGTGGGGGCGGGCGGGGAGGGCGGCGGACAGGCAGGGCGGTGGGGGCGGGCGGGGAGGGCGGCGGACAGGCAGGGCAGTGGGGGCGGGCGGGGAGGGCGGCGGACAGGCAGGGCGGTGGGGGCGGGCGGGGAGGGCGGCGGACAGGCAGGGCAGTGGGGGCGGGCGGGGAGGGCGGCGGACAGGCAGGGCAGTGGGGGCGGGCGGGGAGGGCGGCGGACAGGCAGGGCAGTGGGGGCGGGCCGGCGGCGGACAGGCAGGGCAGTGGGGGCGGGCCGGCGGCGGACAGGCAGGGCAGTGGGGGCGGGCCGGCGGCGGACAGGCAGGGCAGTGGGGGCGGGCCGGCGGCGGACAGGCAGGGCGGTGGGGGCGGGCGGCGGACAGGCAGGGCAGTGGGGCCGGGCCGGGCCGGGCAGCAGACGGGGCGGGAGGGCGCAGGCTCAGAGGGCAGCTGTGGCGGTGTCCCCGGCAGGCGAGCCGGAGTTCCGCTACGTGGCCGGGATGCACGGGAACGAGGTGCTGGGCCGGGAGCTGGTGCTGAACCTCATGCAGTACCTGTGCACCGAGTACACCCGGGGCAACCCGCGCGTCCGCCGCCTGGTGCGCGAGACCCGCCTGCACCTGCTGCCCTCCATGAACCCCGACGGCTACGAGACCGCCTCCAAGCTGGTAGGGCCCGCCAGGCGCCGGGGGTGGCTACGGGCCGGGCTCGGGACCAGGCCTGGTGCTGCAGCTGCACTGGCGCCGCCAGGTTGGCTCCAAGGGGTGGCTGGACGACCCGGCCTGTCCTCTGGGTCCCTCTCTGGGCCCAAGCTGGGGTCCAGCCAGCGGGGCCGGGCTGGGAGAGGGCCGGTGGGGACCAGGCTGGGGTGGAGCCACGCTGGGAGAGAGCCGCCACGCACACGGAGCCGGGCCGCGGCAGTGCCGGGCTGGGGGTGTCACGACGGCCCGGCCCTGGCCGTTAGTGGGGGCTCTGCCTGGTGGCTGGGCGTGGGGGCGCCGTGTTCTCCTGCCGGGCTCCCTCCCCGCAGGGCTCGGAGCTGGCGGGCTGGGCCACGGGCCGCTGGACCTACGAGGGCATCGACCTGAACCACAACTTCGCCGACCTCAACACGGCCCTGTGGGACGCTGAGGACAACGAGCTGGTTCCTCACCAGTTCCCCAACCACTACATCCCCATCCCGGAGTACTACACCTTCGCCAACGCCACGGTGAGCCCGCCCCGCCCCGCACGCCCACCGGGGGGCCTGCAGGATGGGGGGCCTGCGGGAGCTGTGAAGTATGGGGGACACAGGCGGGCCTGCGGGGTCAGGGCACATGGAGAAGCCGTGAGGTGCAGGGACACAGGGGGGCTGCAGGGTGGGGGACGTGGAGAAGCCGTGAGGAGCAGGGACACCGGGGGGCTGCAGGGTCGGGGGACGTGGAGAAGCCGTGAGGAACAGGGACACGGGGGCTGCAGGGTCGGGGGACGTGGAGAAGCCGTGAGGAACAGGGACACGGGGGCTGCAGGGTCGGGGGACGTGGAGAAGCCGTGAGGAGCAGGGACACAGGGGGGCTGCAGGGTCGGGGGACGTGGAGAAGCCGTGAGGAGCAGGGACACAGGGGGGCTGCAGGGTCGGGGGACATGGAGAAGCCGTGAGGAGCAGGGACACCGGGGGGCTGCAGGGTCGGGGGACGTGGAGAAGCCGTGAGGAACAGGGACACGGGGGCTGCAGGGTGGGGGACGTGGAGAAGCCGTGAGGAACAGGGACACGGGGGCTGCAGGGTCGGGGGACGTGGAGAAGCCGTGAGGAGCAGGGACACAGGGGGGCTGCAGGGTCGGGGGACGTGGAGAAGCCGTGAGGTGCAGGGACACGGGGGCCTGCAGGGTCCGGGGACGTGGAGAAGCCGTGAGGTGCAGGGACACGGGGGCCTGCAGGGTCGGGGGACGTGGAGAAGCCGTGAGGTGCAGGGACACGGGGGCTGCAGGGTCGGGGGACGTGGAGAAGCCGTGAGGAGCAGGGACACGGGGGCCTGCAGGGTCCGGGGACGTGGAGAAGCCGTGAGGTGCAGGGACACGGGGGCTGCAGGGTCGGGGGACATGGAGAAGCCGTGAGGTGCAGGGACACGGGGGCTGCAGGGTCGGGGGACATGGAGAAGCCGTGAGGTGCAGGGACACGGGGGCCTGCAGGGTCGGGGGACGTGGAGAAGCCGTGAGGTGCAGGGACACGGGGGCTGCAGGGTCGGGGGACATGGAGAAGCCGTGAGGTGCAGGGACACGGGGGCCTGCAGGGTCGGGGGACATGGAGAAGCCGTGAGGTGCAGGGACACGGGGGCCTGCAGGGTCGGGGGACATGGAGAAGCCGTGAGGAACAGGGACACGGGGGCTGCAGGGTCGGGGGACGTGGAGAAGCCGTGAGGAGCAGGGACACAGGGGGGCTGCAGGGTCGGGGGACGTGGAGAAGCCGTGAGGAGCAGGGACACGGGGGCCTGCAGGGTGGGGGGACATGGAGAAGCCGTGAGGTGCAGGGACACGGGGGCCTGCAGGGTCGGGGGACATGGAGAAGCCGTGAGGTGCAGGGACACGGGGGCCTGCAGGGTGGGGGGACATGGAGAAGCCGTGAGGTGCAGGGACACAGGGGGCCTGCAGGGTCGGAGGATGTGGAGAAGCCGTGAGGAGCAGGGACACAGGGGGGCTGCAGGGTCGGGGGACATGGAGAAGCCGTGAGGTGCAGGGACACGGGGGCCTGCAGGGTCGGGGGACGTGGAGAAGCCGTGAGGAGCAGGGACACGGGGGCTGCAGGGTCGGGGGACGTGGAGAAGCCGTGAGGAGCAGGGACACGGGGGCCTGCAGGGTCGGGGGACATGGAGAAGCCGTGAGGAGCAGGGACACGGGGGCCTGCAGGGTCGGGGGACATGGAGAAGCCGTGAGGTGCAGGGACACAGGGGGGCTGCAGGGTCGGGGGACATGGAGAAGCCGTGAGGAGCAGGGACACGGGGGCCTGCAGGGTCGGGGGACGTGGAGAAGCCGTGAGGTGCAGGGACACGGGGGCCTGCAGGGTCGGGGGACGTGGAGAAGCCGTGAGGTGCAGGGACACAGGGGGGCTGCAGGGTCGGGGGACGTGGAGAAGCCGTGAGGTGCAGGGACACGGGGGCTGCAGGGTGGGGGACATGGAGAAGCCGTGAGGTGCAGGGACACGGGGGCTGCAGGGTCGGGGGACGTGGAGAAGCCGTGAGGAGCAGGGACACCGGGGGGCTGCAGGGTGGGGGACAGACGGGACCGGGAGACGGAGGGATGGCCCTTGCCGAAAGGCGGGGACGGGTGCGGGACGAGATCCAGGCAGTTCTGGGCCTGCTGCCCAGGGGTCCGTGTGCCAGCAGCGGGAGGGGGCAGAGCAGGGGGTCATGCCAGGAGCCCGCACACAGCATGGCCACCCTGGGGAGGGAAGGGCGCGCCCCCCAGCCCCCACGCTGAGGCCGGTGCGTGCCCAGGTGGCGCCGGAGACCCGGGCCGTCATCGACTGGATGCAGAAGTACCCCTTCGTGCTAAGCGCCAACCTGCACGGCGGGGAGCTGGTGGTGACCTACCCCTTCGACATGGCCCGCTCCTACTGGAAGGCCCAGGAGCTGACGCCCACGCCCGACGACCCCGTCTTCCGCTGGCTGGCCGCCGTCTACGCCACCACCAACCTGGCCATGGCGGACGCCGAGCGCCGGCCCTGCCACTACGAGGACTTCACCAGGGAGGGCAACATCATCAACGGGGCCAACTGGCACACGGTGCCGGGAAGTAGGTGGGGGCAGGGCGGGGAGGTGCCGGCAGCCCCGGGGCCCCACGGGAGACGGGGCGCAGTCGCTGGAGCCCTGGCGCGACCGGGCTGGGCCGGTCCCAAGGTGGGGCTGCCGGGGGGGCGGGCCCTGGGGAGCAGCAGGGCCTTGCGCGGGGTTGGAAATGGAGCGTCTGGGCCGTGGGGCAGACAGGCCTTGGCCCCTGCCCTCCAGCCGGTCGTGGCTGAAGCAGCCTCCGGCGCCCGGGGGGACCCGTAGTGACTCCCCCCCCGCGGTAACAACCCCGAGAGGCCCGTCCCCCCCCGCGGTAACAACCCCGAGAGGCCCGTCCCCTCCCGCGGTAACAACCCCGAGAGGCCCGTCCCCCCCCGCGGTAACAACCCCGAGAGACCCGTCCCCCCCCCCGCGGTAACAACCCCGAGAGACCCGTCCCCCCCCGCGGTAACAACCCCGAGAGGCCCGTCCCCTCCCGCGGTAACAACCCCGAGAGGCCCGTCCCCCCCCCGCGGTAACAACCCCGAGAGGCCCGTCCCCTCCCGCGGTAACAACCCCGAGAGACCCGTCCCCCCCCGCGGTAACAACCCCGAGAGGCCCGTCCCCTCCCGCGGTAACAACCCCGAGAGGCCCGTCCCCCCCCGCGGTAACAACCCCGAGAGACCCGTCCCCCCCCGCGGTAACAACCCCGAGAGGCCCGTCCCCGCCCGCGGTAACAACCCCGAGAGGCCCGTCCCCTCCCGCGGTAACAACCCCGAGAGGCCCGTCCCCCCCCGCGGTAACAACCCCGAGAGGCCCGTCCCCGCCCCGCGGTAACAACCCCGAGAGGCCCGTCCCCGCCCGCGGTAACAACCCCGAGAGGCCCGTCCCCGCCCGCGGTAACAACCCCGAGAGGCCCGTCCCCCCCCCGCGGTAACAACCCCGAGAGGCCCGTCCCCCCCGCGGTAACAACCCCGAGAGACCCGTCCCCCCCCGCGGTAACAACCCCGAGAGGCCCGTCCCCCCCGCGGTAACAACCCCGAGAGACCCGTCCCCCCCCCCCGCGGTAACAACCCCGAGAGACCCGTCCCCCCCCCGCGGTAACAACCCCGAGAGGCCCGTCCCCCCCCCGCGGTAACAACCCCGAGAGACCCGTCCCCCCCGCGGTAACAACCCCGAGAGGCCCGTCCCCCCCCGCGGTAACAACCCCGAGAGACCCGTCCCCCCCCCCCGCGGTAACAACCCCGAGAGACCCGTCCCCCCCCCGCGGTAACAACCCCGAGAGGCCCGTCCCCCCCCCGCGGTAACAACCCCGAGAGACCCGTCCCCCCCCGCGGTAACAACCCCGAGAGGCCCGTCCCCGCCCCGCGGTAACAACCCCGAGAGGCCCGTCCCCCCCCGCGGTAACAACCCCGAGAGGCCCGTCCCCCCCCCGCGGTAACAACCCCGAGAGACCCGTCCCCCCCCGCGGTAACAACCCCGAGAGGCCCGTCCCCGCCCGCGGTAACAACCCCGAGAGGCCCGTCCCCCCCCCGCGGTAACAACCCCGAGAGGCCCGTCCCCCCCGCGGTAACAACCCCGAGAGACCCGTCCCCCCCCGCGGTAACAACCCCGAGAGGCCCGTCCCCCCCCGCGGTAACAACCCCGAGAGGCCCGTCCCCCCCCCGCGGTAACAACCCCGAGAGGCCCGTCCCCGCCCGCGGTAACAACCCCGAGAGACCCGTCCCCCCCCGCGGTAACAACCCCGAGAGGCCCGTCCCCCCCCCGCGGTAACAACCCCGAGAGACCCGTCCCCCCCCCGCGGTAACAACCCCGAGAGGCCCGTCCCCCCCCCCCCGCGGTAACAACCCCGAGAGGCCCGTCCCCCCCCCGCGGTAACAACCCCGAGAGACCCGTCCCCGCCCGCGGTAACAACCCCGAGAGGCCCGTCCCCCCCCCCCGCGGTAACAACCCCGAGAGGCCCGTCCCCGCCCGCGGTAACCGCCAGACCGTTCCTGGCGAGTGACCCTACGATAACAAAGCAGCCTGACGGGGTGAGCCGACCATTACAAACGGGCTCGGGGTCCATCGCTGGCGGGCGAGCCGCGACCGGCCCCGCTGCCGTGGATTTGCCAGTGCCCGGCCGGCCGTGGCGCCGAGCTCCCGTCTCAGGCTTGGCCCCGCTGCCGTGGATTTGCCAGTGCCCGGCCGGCCGTGGCGCCGAGCTCCCGTCTCAGGCTTGGCCCCGCGCTGTGCCCCCGCGCAGGCATGAACGACTTCAGCTACCTGCACACCAACTGCTTCGAGGTGACGGTGGAGCTGTCCTGCGACAAGTTCCCGCACGAGTCCGAGCTGCCCCGGGAGTGGGAGAACAACAAGGAGTCCCTGCTGGTCTTCATGGAGCAGGTGCGGCCTGGCCGAGGTCCGAGGGGCAGCCTGGGGCTGGGCTGTGGGTCCCTAGGCTGGATACCCTGGAGCCGGATGAGGCCCGGGACCGGCCGGTGTCACGGCCCCAGGGCTGGGGAGACCCGGCTCAGCACTAACCCCAGCGCCCAGGGAACAGGCCAGGTGCCAGGATACCTGGGTCCCACTGCCGGCTCAGCCTGCTGCCCTGCCCTGCCCCAGAGTCAGCCTAGCCCCGAGCCAGTCTCTGCCAGTGGCAGAGTGGAAAGTGCCTGGTAACCTGCCCCCAGGGGCATCCCCCAGCCCCGGTCAGCAGCTCCTCTCCCATCCCAGAGCCTGGCTCCAGAGCTGCTCCAGGTGCCAGCATCCCTGCTGCCCTCAGCCCAGCTGCTGCCTCTTTCCCGGGTGCTCCAGCCGGCGGAGTCTGGTTATAAAAGGGGCAGACCCTGTGGGGAGCCTGCAGCACCTGGGGCCTAGCGTGGTTCACCTACCCCTTGAGCCAAAGGGAATCCCCGTTAGCTGATAGCAGTGTAGGGGCAATGACACAAAGTACAGCACGTCTAATTCCAGCCAGCAGAGGGCAGTAGTCTCAGGCATGCCCACACAGTGCCCGGGCCTGGCTAGCAGGAAGCCAGAGGTGTTAGCAATGAGTTCCCAGAGTGCCCAGGTGCAGGGCTCAGCGGCAGGCTGGTTGGGGCTGCCCTGCCACGCCGGGCCGGGCTGTTTGTAGCCAAAATGCCACGTGGGCAAAGCTAGAAAACAGCAGCTCTAGGTTCCTTCACCAGATGTGGCTGGACCACTCCAGCTGCCACGGGCAAGCCCCACGTGGCCATGCCAAGCTGCCGTGGCCGAGCCTGGGCGGGAGCATCAAAGGGCCACTACGCCTGTGTTTGTCCAGGTCCGCCGCGGCATCAAAGGGGTCGTTCGGGACAAGGACACGGAGCAGGGAATTGCTGACGCCATCATTTCAGTGGATGGCATCAACCACGACGTGAGAACAGGTAGCGCAGGGCTCTCCCTTGCATGGCCCAAGAGCAAACCACGACCTGCGGATATGGGGACACTAGGGGAGCAGTCCTCCAGAGACTCCAGAGAGGGGGATCCATGGCCTGCGTTACAGGAGGTGCCCCAGGGATCAGGATCCGTGGCCCATGTTAGAGGAGCGGCCGGGGGGGATCTGTGGCTCATGTTAGGGGGGCGGCCGGGGGGGATCTGTGGCTCATGTTAGGGGAGCGGCCGGGGGGGGATCTGTGGCTCATGTTAGAGGAGCGGCTGGGGGGATCTGTGGCTCCCGTTAGGGGAGTGGCCGGGGGGGATCTGTGGCCCACGTTAGGGGAGCAGCCGGGGGGGAACTGTGGCCCACGTTGGGGGAGCAGCCAGGGGGGAACTGTGGCTCACGTTGGGGGAGCGGTCAGGGGGGATCTGTGGCCCACGTTAGGGGAGCGGCCAGGGGGGGGGATCTGTGGCCCCCGTTAGGGGAGCAGCCGGGGGGGATTTGTGGCCCCCGTTAGAGGAGCGGCTGGGGGGATCTGTGGCCCCCGTTAGAGGAGCGGCCGGGGGGGGGGAGGAGCTCTGTGGCCCCCGTTAGGGGAGTGGCCGGGGGGGATTTGTGGCCCACGTTAGAGGAGCGGTCGGGGGGGGATCTGTGGCCCACGTTAGAGGAGCGGCCAGGGGGGATTTGTGGCCCCCGTTAGAGGAGCGGCCGGGGGGGATCTGTGGCCCCCGTTAGGGGAGCGGCCGGGGGGGATTTGTGGCCCCCGTTAGAGGAGCGGTCGGGGGGGATCTGTGGCCCACGTTAGGGGAGCGGCCGGGGGGGATCTGTGGCCCCCGATAGGGGAGCGGCCGGGGGGGATCTGTGGCCCCCGTTAGGGGAGCGGCCGGGGGGGATCTGTGGCCCCCGTTAGAGGAGCGGCCGGGGGGGATCTGTGGCCCCCGTTAGGGGAGCGGCCGGGGGCGATTTGTGGCCCCCATTAGGGGAGCGGCCGGGGGCGATTTGTGGCCCCCGTTAGAGGAGCGGCCGGGGGGGATCTGTGGCCCACGTTAGGGAAGCGGCCGGGGGACCAGTGGCCCACTTTAGGGGAACGGCCGGGGAGATCTGTGGCCCGCTTTAGGGAGTGGACCAGGGAGGGGCAGCCCTGGGGAGGGCAGGGCAAAGCCGTGCCCACACGGGCCGCTGGTTGCTGAGGGGTAGCACACACCCGGCCCCACAGCCCAGGCCAGGGACCCGCTGAGGCTGCCCCTTTGTCCCCCCAGCTTTCGACGGGGACTACTGGCGGCTGCTGAACCCGGGCGAGTACGAGGTGACGGCGGCGGCGGAGGGCTACCACGCGGCCAGCCGGGTGTGCCGCGTCTCCTACGAGGACGCCCCCACGCTCTGCGACTTCCGCCTCACCAAGACGCCCAAGCAGCGGCTGCGCGAGATCCTGGCCCAGGGGGCCAAGGTCCCCAAGGACCTGATCCTGCGGCTCCGCCGGGAGCGGCTCCGCCAGCTGCAGGCCCAGCGCCGGGCCCAGTGACCGGGGGCAGGGCCCTCTGGACAGTGGGGAGGGGGTGCGGCTCGCGGCCCCTCCCCCGCGCTCTAGTCTAGCGCCGCCTCGCTCCTCCGTGCGGTGAAGCTTTGGGGCTCGGTGGGAGAGCGTAGGGCACCCCGAAGGCCTCACTGCCTGGTCCCCTCCAGCCCGCCCCCCGCTGCTCGCCCCGCGGCCCCTTTGGTGCAGGGGGCCTGAGAGTGGCAGGCCCAGGCTGGCTCTTGGTGCAGCGTGCTCTGGCAGGGCACAGGCAGCGGCAGGTCCCCCTGGGCCGGCTCTGCCTGCAGATGGGGGCTTCGTGAGGCCTTCGAGGTGCCGCGTCCCCCAGGGAGGGCTGCACCCGCCTGCTGCCGTCTTAGCCAGCCCGGGGCAGCTCTGGCTGGATCCTGCAGCTCCCGATCCAGCTGCCCCTGCCCGGCGCCGGACCGCTCTGCCTGGCCGCCGCTTGGCAAGCTCCGGGCTCCAGCGAGGCCATAGGGCATTTGACAGCTGGCCCGAGGGGCAGGGCCTGGGGAACACGCGGAGCTGGGCTCTAGCAGGAGCCGTGGGGCAGGAAGGGGCTTTTCCCCACCGCAGTGGGGCTGAGGACAGAAGAGGGGGAATCTCACCCCCTGCAAGGAGGGGTGGTGCCAGCTTTCTCCAACCAGTGCCTGGGTTCCTGGGGGATTACTGCCCCGTGGGAGGCAGTCGCGGGCCCAGCCAAGCAGCTGGCTCAGTCGTTCCAAGGCTGCTGTTGGCCGCTGTGCTCTGCCACACAGGGAGGTAACTGCACGCAGGGCGAAAGGGGACCAGGCTGGTGGGGGAGCAGGAGGCAGGCGGGCAGTGCAGCACAGTGGGTAGCGACAGAGGCGCCCTCTGCCAATCCCCTGAACTGCGCGGCGGCGTCTCTCCGAGGGCTTGAGCAAGCAGCTGCCACCGGTTCCTCGAAAGACGCAGGGCGGCTGCGTCTGACCCTAAAAATAGCTCCTGGCACCTGGTGGGCATGACGCAAGCTGCCTTCCATGGCCTGGCCCCAGGCAGGTCTGGCTGGCAGGAATCCAGGGCAAACATGCATGTCAGTGCTGGCCATGACACAGGAGGTGCCGCCGCGAGGGTGTGTGCTGGCTGGATT
This sequence comes from Pelodiscus sinensis, assembly GCF_052426305.1. Lineage (NCBI taxonomy): Eukaryota > Metazoa > Chordata > Testudines > Trionychidae > Pelodiscus > Pelodiscus sinensis. Next base: position 1,766,545 of record NC_143055.1, on the reverse strand, counting down.
CCCGCAGTCCAGGGCTGGGGCTCCTGGTGCAGGCAGGGAAGTAGCCGTGTGCTCCCCGTGGCAAGGACCCAGGAGTGGAATGGACAGCACCCGCTCGCCCGGCTCCCAGGCCCATTGCGAATGGCCGGGGGGCTGGCACCCTCCCTGAAAGCCCCACCTGCGGCGGCCTCCCTGGGGCCAGCCCGAGAGGGACCCGCGGCTTTGTGCAGGGCAGGGCCGGCACGTGCAGGGGGGATTCCATTGGGGCGGGCCCACGAGGACAGGCCGGGCGCTGTGTGCGAGGCACAAACCCCCCCAGGCAGAGGCCGTGCGGCTCCCCCCCCCCCCCGGGCCTGGCGTGGCAGGGGCGCCCCAGGGACGTCTCTGTCCCAGGGCGGGGTCGCTGGGGGGGGGTTCCCAGCACAGGTCCCTGGTGACCCGGGGGGGGGGGGGACTTGGAGCTTCCTCCTGTCCAGGGGCTTTTCCTGGGGGCGGGGCTCTGCCCCAGGCTGGATGGGGGGGGGGGACCAGGCTTGGGGAGCAGCTTGCACGGGGGGGCGGGGCCCTGGCAGCCACGTGGCACCCCAGCACCAATAAACTTCCGCTGAGCCACCCGCCAGCGCCTGGGCCGTGTCACTGCGACTCGTCTGCACCCCCCCCCCCCCGCCCATGGCCCCGCCCCCACGGCGTGACTGACAGCCCTGCGCAGCAGGCCCCGCCCCGGGAATGGCTGTGGGCGGGGCTAGCCGCACGGATGATGCTCCGCCCCTTTGGAATCCGCGCACCCTCCTTGCATACGTGGGCTCCGCCCCTAACGCGTGCCCCGCCCCTGGGCGGAAGCCGCGCCCTAGCGCTGCCGGCCGCCTATTGGCTGGGGGGGGGGCGTGTCCAAAGAGCCGCGGCTCGGGACGGCGTCACGTGGCGCCCCGGAAGCGGCGCGGCCGAGCGAGAGAGTCGGGAGCGGACGGTGAGCGGGGGAGGGGCCCGGAGAGCGGGGGGCGGGGGGCGGGCCCGGCCCGGCTCTTCCAACGGGCTGGGCCTGGGGCTCCCCCCCCCCCCCGGGCCCCGGCTCAGCCCTGCGGCGGGGAGAGCTGGGAACGGCCCCCCCCCTCCCCCGGGCCCCCCCTCCCCCCCCCCCGCATCCGGGCCCCCCCCCAGCATCCGCCCCCCCAGCACTGCCCCCCCCAGCATCCGGGCCCCCCCCAGCATCCGGGCCCCCCCTCACTGCCCCCCCAGCATCCGGGCCCCCCTCCTGCCCCCCCAGCATCCGGGCCCCCCCTCGGGCCCCCCCCCGCCCCCTGCCCCCCCCCCAGCATCCGGGCCCCCCCTCACTGCCCCCCCAGCATCCGGGCCCTGCCCCCCCGGGCCCCCCCTGCCCCCCCCCGCACTGCCCCCCCAGCATCCGGGCCCCCCTCACCCCCCCACTCCCCCCCAGCATCCGGGCCCTGCCCCCTCAGCCCCCCCCTCACTGCCCCCCCCAGCATCCGGGCCCCCCCTCACTGCCCCCCCCAGCATCCGGGCCCTGCCCCCTCCGGGCCCCCCCCCCTCTGCCCCCCCCAGCTCCAGGCCCTGCCCCCCCGCCCCCCCCGCTCCCCCCCCCAGCATCCGGGCCCTGCCCCCTCGCCCCCCCCCGCTCACTGCCCCCCCCAGCATCCGGGCCCCGCTCCCCCCCCCCTCCGGGCCCTGCCCCCCTCAGCCCCCCCTCACTGCCCCCCCCAGCATCCGGGCCCTGCCCCCTCGCCCCCCCCCCCCCCCGCTCACTGCCCCCCCGGCATCCGGCCCTGCCCCCCTCGCCCCCCACCCCCCCCGCTCACTGCCCCTCCAGCATCCGGGCCCTGCCCCCCCCCTGCTCACTGCCCCCCCCAGCATCCGGGCCCTGCCCCCCCCTCTGCCCCCCCCAGCTCCCTGCCCCCCCCCTCACTGCCCCCAGCCCTGCCCCCCTCCCCCCCGCTCACTGCCCCCCCAGCATCCGGGCCCTGCCCCCTCCCCCCCCCCGCTCACTGCCCCCCCAGCATCCGGGCCCTGGCCCCTCGGCCCCCCCCCCGCTCACTGCCCCTCCAGCATCCGGGCCCTACCTCCCCCCCACCGAGTGTTCATGCCCTGGGCTGCTCTCCATGGGCCTTTCCTTGGGGGAGGGATAGCTTAGTGGTTTGAGCATTGGCCTGCTAAACCCAGGGTTGTGAGTTCAATCCTTGCAGAGGCCATTTAGGAATTTGGGGCAGAAATTCATCAGGGATGGTACTTGGTCCTGCTGTGAGGGCAGGGGACTGAACTCAATGACCTTTCAAGGTCCCTTCCAGTTCTAGGAGATAGGCATCTCCATTATTATCTTATCGGTGCCCGCCCAGCCGGGGGGGGGGCTGGCACTGCCAGGCTGCTCGGGTCGGTTACCGGGGGCACAGATCCGCCCTGGGAGCGATTTCCCGTCGCTCCGTGCCCCTGGCCATAGGCGCTAGGAGCGTGGCCTTGTGAGTGCAGCCCGGGGGCGATGCAGTGCCCTAAAGGAACGGGAGACAGACCTCATGCAACGAGGCTGCGGGAAGGGAACGTCGGAACCGGGAGGGAGAAGGCAGCTCCGGCTTTGAAATGGAGAAGTGGCCACTTCTAACCATGGAAAAAAGGGGAAGTTGGGTTTTTCCACCTTTTTGTTTAATTCGTTTTTTCAAAATTTTCTGCGATAGGCACCAATGCCCGAGTTCTGAACAAGGTTTGTTTGCTGAAGGAGCCCACTTTTCATGCCATGAGAACATCTCTGCGCTGCTGCCACTTGAAACCTGCCCGCGAATAGCAAGAAATCGTTCCGCTCCAGTGCCGGTGACGCGCAGACAGCTTTGGCTTTTGTGTCGCCCATTTGGGTTTTAACTTGCTAACCGAGTCTTGCTCAAATGCAGTAGCAAAACCCCCAAGGATAATGTGGAAATAATCTAGTAAAACTCCCTTGGCCCGTGCTCCAATGAAAGCACAAAGCAGCGTTAGTAAGGGCCCGACGCTGACTTCCCTTACGGCAGCTGTGGCTTTTACTGCCTCGCGCACGCTGCACTTCACTGTCCTGACATCAAAGGTGTTTCATGGCAGTGAAGTTAAGTACAAAAGTGTTTGGAAGCCAGCATGCTTGCTTCCCATTGGCCGCAGCGCTGCACAGAGGGAAGCAGACGCTTAATTCACACGCTGGTGTGGCCTGCTCGGAGGTTCCTTAGGAATTCCCAGTTCCCCTGTAGGGCGGGCAGGCCCTTGTCCGGGGCAGGCCCAGCATTCGATTAGTCTGTGCTTGGGAGCCTGGCTGGGGAGAGCCTGTGCGTTTGCAAATGGAGTTTACTAAGACGTTTAGTGCAGGCACAAGCACCCCAGCTCCCGGGGCGGCCCGTGCGTATAGGCTGACTAGGCCGTCGCCTAGGGCGCCGTGTTAAACGGGGCACCCAATGACGTCACACCACTGAGGGCTGTGGAGGCGGGGGTGCTGACCACGCATTCCGCCTGGGGTGCCAGCTGCTGGCAGCTCGCCTCACACCGCCCCTGCCAGCTTCCTAAGGTCAATGTCCATCTGTTTCCATACCACGTGCTCACCCCGTGCTCTAGAACAGCCCCAGGTGTTCGCCATCAGCTTCCTCATCACCTGTGGCCTCATTCTAGCACCCCCAAGGGCTCCAGCTCCCTCCCCTACCGCCCTGAGGCGGGCTGGGCTCACGTTCCCTCCCCTTACGCAGGGGTCTTTTCCCAGCAGGTCAGGAAATCCTTGATCTGATTCTCGCACATGACAATGGGATGCCCTGGGCCTTGGGTGGCCGCTCTCCTTTGTATTTCTGTCCTAGCCGGTTAGCTGGTCTGCTCTCGGCCGGTTATTTTGGCTTTTTCAGAGTTGAGGGTTTTCTTGGCAGCCCGGATGCCATGGGAAGCCCCTCAGCCTTATCGCCTCTGTGTAGGAGGACAGTCTCGCCCAGGTGTGAGCTACCTGCACTCTGGGGGCAGGGCCCAGACAAATAGGAATTTTCCCGTAGCTCGACATGCAGCCTGTGGCCGGTAAGTCTCTCCTGTTGCTGCCAGACTGCAGCATGAACCCACCCTAGCGCCTTCTAGCAACGCACAAGCAAACCCCCGAGGAAACCGTACGTCCCATAGCTCTAGGCCGCCCCACAGCGCCCTGGGAAGCTGCTCCCGTGGTGGGAAGGGGGTCGCGCAGGTGCCTCGTGGCAGCTGAGGGCCACGCTCTGGTGTAGCTCCCGAAAGGCCCAGCTTGACTGCAGCCCCAGCTGCATTTCTTCCCACTGTGACTGACCCTGGCAGGCTGCTGCCGCTCCTCGCTACCCGCTCAGCCCTGGAAGCGATGGCCCTGGCTGTGGGGCACAGCATGGCACATGCGTGTTGGATGGGGCACTTGCTGTGCTCAGAGGGGTTCTCAAGTCTGGACCCTCGCCACGAAACGTGGCCTCGGTGTGGCGGGTGGGAGCGTCGGGGAGGGGAGCAGGCAGTTGTGGGTGTTGGGGGGGAGCTGAGCAGGCCCGTAGACCCCAGGCATCCTGTGTCCCTGTCTCTGCTCTGGGGCTGACTCTGCCATTCTCTCATCTTGGCCAGTTCACCTTAACTCTGCCCTAGCCAGCCCGTCGGCGACGTGGCAGCAACTGTCCCCGCCTCAGGCTCTGTGCTGCTGGGTGTCCAAGGGTGGCCTGGACGTGGGCCGGGACAGGAGTGGGACCCCAGGAGGGCTCTGCAGTGCGGGGCTGGGCCGGGCCCAGCGGTTAGTTCTGGTCTCCACTAGGGTTCCAGGAGCTGCCGGTTCCACACGCTAATGCCCTGTGCACGAGGGGAGGGCGCGAACCTTTCTCCCAGATGGGGCCACTGAGGCACGGAGGGGAGGGGCTTGCAGAGCGGTGCTGGCACTGCAGCCCCTGCCCGGCGCTGAGGCCCGACTCTCCTTGCAGGGCGCCATGGGGGACTACCGCATCCGGGCGTACCGGGACGAGGACTACGAGGCGGCGCGCGAGGTGTTTGCCACCGGCATGAGCGAGCACGTCCCTGCCCTGTGTGTGCACGTGCTCAAGCAGCCCTGGGTGCTCCTGGTCCTGGCCTGCACCTTCTGCCTCCTGCTCACCAGCTCCAAGTCCCTGCTGCTGCCCATCCTGGCCCTCACGCTGCTGCTGGCCACGGGGCGGCAGCTGCTGGGCCGTGCCTGGGCCATGTACATTGAGCACTGCTTGCAGGGGGACCTGCTGGACATCCGCGCCACCTACCTGGGCAGCAGGGGCTCCTGCTTCTGGGTGGCAGAGGCGGACGAGTGCGTGGTGGGCACGGTGGCTGCCCGGCCCGCTGGCGCGCAGCAGGGGGAGCTGATGCTGAAGCGGCTGGCGGTGCGGAAGGACTACCGGAGGCAGGGCGTCGCCACGGCGCTGTGCCAGGCGGTGCTCGGCTTCGCCCGGCAGCAGGGCTGCAGCGCTGTGGTGCTCAACAGCCTGATGGTGCAGGACGAGGCCCGGGCGATGTACGAGCGCGCCGGCTTCGAGAAGTACCGCGAGGACGTGCTGCCCACCCTCTACGGGAGGCTGGCCAACGTCACCGTCTCCAAGTACAGGTACAGCCTCGCCCGCCGGAGCTGACAGGAGCAGTCCAGAGCCAACCCCAGCATCTCCTGGTCTGCGGCGCGGGGCGACGAGCCGGCGGGTCCCCGGGCCAAGCCCTGGCCTGTATGGAGCGACGGCTGCCTGGGTGTGTCTGAGCAAGGGGGTCAGCTGGGTCCTCTGGGCCTGTTGTCTGGCTATCTTGGGGCGCAGCCGCTGGGTTTTCCAGGGAGCTGGGACCCCCAGCACTGTCCCACCAACCTCCAGCCAGGCCCGGCAGCCTTGTCCCGCCGACCTGCGGCCGGTCTGTGCCGGGCCCGGCAGCCTTGTCCCGCCGACCTGCGGCCGGTCTGTGCCGGGCCCGGCAGCCTTGTCCCGCCGACCTGCGGCCGGTCTGTGCCGGGCCCGGCAGCCTTGTCCCGCCGACCTGCGGCCGGTCTGTGCCGGGCCCGGCAGCCTTGTCCCGCCGACCTGCGGCCGGTCTGTGCCGGGCCTGGCAGCTGTGTGCATGGGGCCAGCTTCCGGTGAGGCCCTCATGCAGAAGCTCAGGCTGTTCCTTGGCTTGGGGGCCATGTAGCCTGCGGTGCCAGAGACTCCTGTGGCCTCAGCAGGCAGTTTCTGCACTCGCCCCAGGGGTTCTGGGGAGATGCCAGTAAATCACTGGCTCATGCCCAGGTGCCATGGCTGGGTTCAGTGGGGGCAGGGTAGCCTTGGGCCCTTGTCAGCATCAGGACCCCTAGGCTGCCGCAGGGACAGAAGCCGTCTCTTTGTGAGCAGAGCCTGGCTCCACCCAGCCCAGCTCCCTGGCATCCAGCCCCCAGCGTGGGGCTGCCCACAGGCCAGCACCTCCATCCTGCGCTCAGCGGCTGCGGGGGCAGCGTCCCAGCTCTGGGCCGGTGCTGCCTGTTGGGCCTCGGGTGAATAAAGAAATTGCACATCACCTGCTGCTGCTGGTGCTTTCTTGCGCCAGGGCGGCCCCTCTCCCGGGCACGGTGGCTGAGCAGCCGGAGCGCCAGGGTCCTGCGGGCATGAGGGTAAGAGCCCGACGGGTGAGCAGTGCAGCCCCTCTCGGGGCCCCAAACCTGCCTGTGCTCGGGGTCTGCGGGACTCAGGCTGTGGGCCCTTGGCGAGAAGGGCGGCCGGAGGGAGGGAGAGAACCTCCCCTTGCTGCTGCCACAGGCGCTGCCCCCTTGCCCTGGGGCGGGGGAGACGGCCTGGGCTCAGTCCTGGCACCTGAGGCTGGAGCGCTCTGAGGAGCCGCGTGAAGCGGGCCCGGGGCTGACCCCCCTGCGTACAGGGCATGCTGGAGCCAGCTGCTGAGAGGGAAACCGAGCAAGGCGGCGCCGAGGCCAGGCCCACCCCACCTTCCTGGCCCTGTGCCCCCTGCAGGCAGCCCCCCGTGCCCCAGGGTGGGTGTTGCGTGAGATGCGCCCCCGTCCTCTGCCCAGAGCCGGTGTGGGGCACGGCCCCCCTGCTGGCCAGGCCGGGCGCTCGGCCCGTGGGCCGTGACTCGCCCGCAAGTCCTGGGACCCAGCTGTGGGAATTTCTCTCAACTCTTCCCAGGGCCTGCGCCCGCCCCCCCCCCCCCCCCTCCCCCCCCCAGCACACCCCGCTCCGCCGTGCGGGCTGTCCTGTCACACTCACTGCCCCGCGCCCGCCGCCCCCCCCCCCCCAGCACACCCCGCTCCGCCGTGCGGGCTGTCCTGTCACACTCACTGCCCCGCGCCCGCCGCCCCCCCCCCCCAGCACACCCCGCTCCGCCGTGCGGGCTGTCCTGTCACACTCACTGCCCCGCGCCCGCCGCCCCCCCCCCCCCCCCCCAGCACACCCCGCTCCGCCGTGCGGGCTGTCCTGTCACACTCACTGCCCCGCGCCCGCCGCCCCCCCCCCCCAGCACACCCCGCTCCGCCGTGCGGGCTGTCCTGTCACACTCACTGCCCCGCGCCCGCCGCCCCCCCCCCCCAGCACACCCCGCTCCGCCGTGCGGGCTGTCCTGTCACACTCACTGCCCCGCGCCCGCCGCCCCCCCCCACACCCCCTCCCCCCCCCAGCACACCCCGCTCCGCCGTGCGGGCTGTCCTGTCACACTCACTGCCCCGCGCCCGCCGCCCCCCCCCCCCAGCACACCCCGCTCCGCCGTGCGGGCTGTCCTGTCACACTCACTGCCCCGCGCCCGCCACGCCCCCCCCCAGCACACCCCGCTCCGCCGTGCGGGCTGTCCTGTCACACTCACTGCCCCGCGCCCGCCGCCCCCCCCCAGCACACCCCGCTCCGCCGTGCGGGCTGTCCTGTCACACTCACTGCCCCGCGCCCCCCCCCCCCCCGCCCCCCCCCCCCCAGCACACCCCGCTCCGCCGTGCGGGCTGTCCTGTCACACTCACTGCCCCGCGCCCCCGCCCGCCCCCCCCAGCACACCCCGCTCCGCCGTGCGGGCTGTCCTGTCACACTCACTGCCCCGCGCCCGCCGCCCCCCCCCAGCACACCCCGCTCCGCCGTGCGGGCTGTCCTGTCACACTCACTGCCCCGCGCCCGCCCCCCCCCCCAGCACACCCCGCTCCGCCGTGCGGGCTGTCCTGTCACACTCACTGCCCCGCGCCCCCCCCCCGCCCCCCCCCCCCCCCAGCACACCCCGCTCCGCCGTGCGGGCTGTCCTGTCACACTCACTGCCCCGCGCCCGCCGCCCCCCCCCCAGCACACCCCGCTCCGCCGTGCGGGCTGTCCTGTCACACTCACTGCCCCGCGCCCGCCGCCCCCCCCCCCAGCACACCCCGCTCCGCCGTGCGGGCTGTCCTGTCACACTCACTGCCCCGCGCCCGCCGCCCCCCCCCAGCACACCCCGCTCCGCCGTGCGGGCTGTCCTGTCACACTCACTGCCCCGCGCCCGCCGCCCCCCCCCAGCACACCCCGCTCCGCCGTGCGGGCTGTCCTGTCACACTCACTGCCCCGCGCCCGCCGCCCCCCCCCCAGCACACCCCGCTCCGCCGTGCGGGCTGTCCTGTCACACTCACTGCCCCGCGCCCGCCGCCCCCCCCCCCAGCACACCCCGCTCCGCCGTGCGGGCTGTCCTGTCACACTCACTGCCCCGCGCCCGCCGCCCCCCCCCCCAGCACACCCCGCTCCGCCGTGCGGGCTGTCCTGTCACACTCACTGCCCCGCGCCCGCCGCCCCCCCCCCAGCACACCCCGCTCCGCCGTGCGGGCTGTCCTGTCACACTCACTGCCCCGCGCCCGCCGCCCCCCCCCCCCAGCACACCCCGCTCCGCCGTGCGGGCTGTCCTGTCACACTCACTGCCCCGCGCCCGCCGCCCCCCCCCCCCAGCACACCCCGCTCCGCCGTGCGGGCTGTCCTGTCACACTCACTGCCCCGCGCCCCCCCCCCCCCCGCCCCCCCCCCCCCAGCACACCCCGCTCCGCCGTGCGGGCTGTCCTGTCACACTCACTGCCCCGCGCCCGCCGCCCCCCCCCCCCAGCACACCCCGCTCCGCCGTGCGGGCTGTCCTGTCACACTCACTGCCCCGCGCCCGCCGCCCCCCCCCCAGCACACCCCGCTCCGCCGTGCGGGCTGTCCTGTCACACTCACTGCCCCGCGCCCGCCGCCCCCCCCCCCCAGCACACCCCGCTCCGCCGTGCGGGCTGTCCTGTCACACTCACTGCCCCGCGCCCGCCGCCCCCCCCCCCAGCACACCCCGCTCCGCCGTGCGGGCTGTCCTGTCACACTCACTGCGCCCGCCCCCCCCCCCCCCAGCACACCCCGCTCCGCCGTGCGGGCTGTCCTGTCACACTCACTGCCCCCCCCCCAGCACACCCCGCTCCGCCGTGCGGGCTGTCCTGTCACACTCACTGCCCCGCGCCCGCCACGCCCCCCCCCAGCACACCCCGCTCCGCCGTGCGGGCTGTCCTGTCACACTCACTGCCCCGCGCCCGCCGCCCCCCCCCCCAGCACACCCCGCTCCGCCGTGCGGGCTGTCCTGTCACACTCACTGCCCCGCGCCCGCCGCCCCCCCCCCCCAGCACACCCCGCTCCGCCGTGCGGGCTGTCCTGTCACACTCACTGCCCCGCGCCCGCCGCCCCCCCCCCCCAGCACACCCCGCTCCGCCGTGCGGGCTGTCCTGTCACACTCACTGCCCCGCGCCCGCCGCCCCCCCCCCCAGCACACCCCGCTCCGCCGTGCGGGCTGTCCTGTCACACTCACTGCCCCGCGCCCGCCGCCCCCCCCCCCCAGCACACCCCGCTCCGCCGTGCGGGCTGTCCTGTCACACTCACTGCCCCGCGCCCGCCGCCCCCCCCCAGCACACCCCGCTCCGCCGTGCGGGCTGTCCTGTCACACTCACTGCCCCGCGCCCGCCGCCCCCCCCCCCCAGCACACCCCGCTCCGCCGTGCGGGCTGTCCTGTCACACTCACTGCCCCGCGCCCGCCGCCCCCCCCCCCAGCACACCCCGCTCCGCCGTGCGGGCTGTCCTGTCACACTCACTGCCCCGCGCCCGCCGCCCCCCCCCCAGCACACCCCGCTCCGCCATGCGGGCTGTCCTGTCACACTCACTGCCCCGCGCCCGCCGCCCCCCCCCCAGCACACCCCGCTCCGCCGTGCGGGCTGTCCTGTCACACTCACTGCCCCGTGCCTGCTGCGTGCAGGCAGGGCTGAGCCCGCCCCATAGGGCACTGTGTGCGCCCGCCAACGCCTCGCGCTGGGGGTGGCAGGAAACGGGGGGGGGGAGCCGGCAGGCGGCACAGGTGTCGCTCTGTGCGTCAGCAAGAGGCGTTTTCTCACACCGGGGGGGCTTCAGTCTGGTGTGGGCCGATGCCAGCCCAGCAGGGGCCTGACTGCACTAGTTCGGGGAGATGGCTGTGCCCGGGCACGGGGGCCGGCGATGGCTGGGCGGGGGGAACGTGGGGCTGGGCGCGGGTGCGGGGGCTGGCGATGGCTGGGCGGGGGGAACGTGGGGCCGGGTGCGGGGGCTGGCGATGGCTGGGCGGGGGGAACGTGGGGCCGTGCCCGGGTGTGGGGGCCGGCGATGGCTAGGCGGGGGGAACGTGGGGCCGGGCGCGGGGGCCGGCGATGGCTGGGCGGGGGGAACGTGGGGCCGTACCCGGGCGCGGGGGCCGGCGATGGCTGGGCGGGGGGAACGTGGGGCCAGGCGCGGGTGCGGGGGCTGGCGATGGCTGGGCGGGGGGAACGTGGGGCCGTGCCAGGGGGCCGGCGATGGCTGCGCGGGGGGAACGTGGGGCCGTGCCCGGGCGCGGGGCCGGCGATGGCTGGGCGGGGGGAACGTGGGGCCGGGCGCGGGTGCGGGGGCTGGCGATGGCTGGGCGGGGGGAACGTGGGGCCGTGCCCGGGTGTGGGGGCTGGCGATGGCTGGGCGGGGGGAACGTGGGGCCGGGCGCGGGTGCGGGGGCTGGCGATGGCTGGGCGGGGGGAACGTGGGGCCGTGCCCGGGTGTGGGGGCTGGCGATGGCTGGGCGGGGGGAACGTGGGGCCAGGCGCGGGTGCGGGGGCTGGCGATGGCTGGGCGGGGGGAACGTGGGGCCGTGCCCGGGTGTGGGGGCCGGCGATGGCTGGGCGGGGGGAACGTGGGGCCGGGCGCGGGAGCTGGCGATGGCTGGGCGGGGGGAACGTGGGGCCGGGCGAGGGGGCCGGCGATGGCTGGGCGGGGGGAACATGGGGCCGTGCCCAGGTGTGGGGGCCGGCGATGGCTGGGCGGGGGGAACGTGGGGCCGTGCCCGGGCGCGGGGGCCGGCGATGGCTGGGCGGGGGGAACGTGGGGCCGTGCCCGGGTGTGGGGGCCGGCGATGGCTGGGCGGGGGGAACGTGGGGCCGTGCCCGGGCGCGGGGGCCGGCGATGGCTGGGCGGGGGGAACGTGGGGCCGGGCGCGGGTGCGGGGGCCGGCGATGGCTGGGCGGGGGGAACGTGGGGCCGTGCCCGGGCTGGGCGGGGGGCGGGGGCTGGCGATGGCTGGGCGGGGGGAACGTGGGGCCGTGCCCGGGCGCGGGGGCCGGCGATGGCTGGGCGGGGGGAACGTGGGGCCGGGCGCGGGTGCGGGGGCTGGCGATGGCTGGGCGGGGGGAACATGGGGCCGTGCCCAGGTGCGGGGGCTGGCGATGGCTGGGCGGGGGGAACGTGGGGCCGTGCCCGGGTGTGGGGGCCGGCGATGGCTGGGCGGGGGGAACGTGGGGCCGTGCCCGGGTGTGGGGGCCGGCGATGGCTGGGCGGGGGGAACGTGGGGCCGGGCGAGGGGGCCGGCGATGGCTGGGCGGGGGGAACGTGGGGCCGGGCGCGGGTGCGGGGGCTGGCGATGGCTGGGCGGGGGGAACGTGGGGCCGTGCCCGGGTGTGGGGGCCGGCGATGGCTGGGCGGGGGGAACGTGGGGCCGGGCGCGGGTGTGGGGGCCGGCGATGGCTGGGCGGGGGGAACGTGGGGCCGTGCCCGGGTGTGGGGGCCGGCGATGGCTGGGCGGGGGGAACGTGGGGCCGTGCCCGGGTGTGGGGGCCGGCGATGGCTGGGCGGGGGGAACGTGGGGCCGGGCGAGGGGGCCGGCGATGGCTGGGCGGGGGGAACGTGGGGCCGGGCGCGGGAGCTGGCGATGGCTGGGCGGGGGGAACGTGGGGCCGGGCGAGGGGGCCGGCGATGGCTGGGCGGGGGGAACGTGGGGCCGGGCGCGGGAGCTGGCGATGGCTGGGCGGGGGGAACGTGGGGCCAGGCGAGGGGGCCGGCGATGGCTGGGCGGGGGGAACATGGGGCCGTGCCCGGGTGTGGGGGCCGGCGATGGCTGGGCGGGGGGAACGTGGGGCCAGGCGCGGGTGCGGGGGCTGGCGATGGCTGGGCGGGGGAAAACGTGGGGCCGGGCGAGGGGGCCGGCGATGGCTGGGCGGGGGGAACATGGGGCCATGCCCGGGTCTGGGGGCCGGCGATGGCTGGGCGGGGGGAACATGGGGCCATGCCCGGGTCTGGGGGCCGGCGATGGCTGGGGATGATCCTGTGCTGGGTCCCTGGGACCCAATAACCCTGGTCCGGCTGAGCATCCCGTCTGGCTGCAGGTGGGGGAGGAGGGTTGGGGACCCCCTGACACGTGGCGAATCCCTTCCCTTCCCTTCCTGGGGGCTGGGGCCACCTTCCCAGAGAGCCCCGGGCTGGGGCCAGCTCTGCAGGGGAGCCCCGCTCGGCTGTGGGGCAGTGGCAGGGCTGGGTTGGCCCCGGCGCCCCTTGTCCTCAACAGGCCACGGCCCCCTAGCGCTGGGCCAGCACGGAGCCAGGGCGGTGGGTGTCCGAGCTGCAAGGCAGGCCCTGGCCAGGCGGCCGGAGGGCTGAAGGGGGACGGGGGCGGAACGGGAGGAGATGGGGCAGGCCGGGGCTGGCAGGCAGCAGCAGGTTACACCCCACAGTCTGCCTGGCCCTGTCCCGACTGGCGCACACACCCCGACCAGACCCACCCTGGGAGCCCGGTGCAGTGGGAAAAGTGGGGGGCAGCCAGGCCCCGTCTCTGCCAGCTCGTTACAGCCCTGCCACCTTGACACGGACACACACAGACGCACATACAGACACACAGACACAGGCATGCCCGCATGCACAGACGCACGCGCACACACACAGACAGATGCACAGAGACACACACACTGAGATGCACGCGCACACACAGAAAGATACACAGACAGACGCGCACACACACAGACACTGAGATGCATGCACACACACAGGCGCGCGCACACAGAGACACAGACACACACTGATGCGCGCGCACACACAAAGACACGCACACACATACACAGACACAGACACACAGAGAGAGATGCGCGCACGCACACACATACACACACAGAGATGCGTGCACACACACAGAGACGCGCGCGCACACAGACGCGCACACACAGATGCGTGCGCACACACACAAAGACACATACATACAGAGATGTGCGCACACACAGACCCGCACACACATACACACACACAGAGATGCGCGCACACACACAAAGATGCACAGACACACACATACACACACAGACACACGCGCGCACACACAAAGACATGCACAGACACACACATACACACACACAGAGATGCGCACACACACACACAGACACACGCACAGACACACACACACAGAGATGCGCCCACACACACACAGACACACGCACAGACACACAGACACACACAGATGCGCGCACACAGACACACGCACAGATACACATACACACACACAGAGATGCGCGCACACACACAAAGACACGCACAGCCAGACACACACACACACACACAGATGTGCGCACACACGCACAGACACACACATACACACACACAGAGATGCGCGCACACACAGACACACTCACTGACACACACATACACATGGGCGCGCACACACAAAGACGCACGCACAGACACACACACACGGAGATGCGCGTGCACACAGACACATACACAGACACACAGATGCGCTCGCACACACACAGACACACACATATACACACACAGGGATGCGCACAGACACACGCACAGACACACATACACACACACACACACACTGAGATGCGCGCGCGCGCACACAGACACACACACACTGAGATGCGCGCGCACACACAGACACACACTGAGATGCGCGCACACACACAGACATACGCACAGACACACACATACACACACACACAGAGATGCGCGCACACGCACAGACACACACACACAGAGATGCGCGCACACACACAGACGCACATACACACACACAGAGATGCGCGCACACACACAGACGCACATACACACACAGAGATGCGCGTGCACACACAGACACACGCACAGACACACACATACACACACAGAGATGCGCCCACACACACACAGACACACACACTGAGATGCACGCGCACACACACAGATACACACACACACACACAGAGATGCGTGCGCATACACAAAGACACACACACACACACACACTGAGATGCGCGCACACAGACACACACATACACACACAGAGATGCGCGCACACACAGATGCACACACAGACACACATACAGAGATGCGCGCACACACAAAGGCACGCACAGACACACACATACACACACACAGATGCGTGCGCATACACAGACACACATATACACACACACACACATACAGAGATGCGCGCGCACACAAAGGCACGCACAGACACACACATACACACACACAGATGCGTGCGCATACACAGACACACATATACACACACACACAGAGATGCACGTACACACAAAGACGCACACAGACACACAGACACAGAGATGCACGCACACACAAAGACGCACACAGACACACACATACACACACACACTGAGATGCGCGCGCAGACACACACACACACTGAGATGCGCACACACACAAAGGCATGCACAGACACACACACACACACACTGAGATGCGCGCACACAGACACACACACTGAGATGCGCGCACACAGACACACACACTGAGATGCGCGCACACACAGACACACACACACACACTGAGATGCGCGCACACACAGACACCCCCCCCAGCCCCCCACGCAGAGGACCTAGCGGGTGCGCGGTTCCCTTTCGCTTTCGCTGCCTGGCGAGGACGCGGACGGACGCGGGGCTGCAGCCGCGACGCGCACCCGCCCTCCTGGGCACCGACCGCCGCGGGCCTTGGCCCTGCGCTCCCGGTAAGTGCGGGCCGCGCGGGGTCCACGGGAGACCCAGCCCCCGGGTGCGGGCCGCGGGGTCCACGGGAGACCCAGCCCCCGGGTGCGGGCCGCGGGGTCCGGCTGGCTGACGCGGGCTTGGCCCGAAAGCGGCCCCTGGCTGCCCGGGCTCGGCGGCTGCATCCCGGCTGCCTGGCCGGGCGGGGGCCGGGCGGGGGCGGGGAGCAGGCGGGACCCAGGTCTCAGGGCGGGCGGGGCCGGGCGAGCAGCGACTCGGCTCCCCCCGCGGCGCAAGGCGGGGCCGGCGCTGCCCGAGGGCCGCTGGGGGCAGGGCACGGCCGGGCGGGAAGCGGGGGCGTTACTCATCAGCTGGAGGCAGGGCCACAGTAAAACTGGCCCCGAGCGCCTGCCCCGGCCCTGGCCGAGCTGGGCGAGCGAGGGGCCCGCGGAGGCGAAGGGTCGGGCACAGGCACCGCGCTCTGCCCCCGGCAGCCTCCAGCCGCTCCTGCGAGGCCGCCCGGAGCCCCGTGCCCGCTGGGAAGGCACCGGCTGCACAAGGGAGCAGGGGCCTCGGGGTCCCTTCCCATGAGCTGCCCTGCGCGTGGCGGCCCCGCACCCAGGGCGGCAGGTCTCTGCTCCGGGGCCTGCTGCGCCCTGGCTGCGCGGGGCTAATCGCGCAGAACCAGCGTGCCTGGGAGCTCATTTGCGTGTTCTTGCGCACGACTGGGCGATGGAGGTGTAGCCTTAGTGGGGGGGGGGGCTATAGCCTTAGTGGGGGGGCTGTAGCCTTAGTGGGGGGGGCTGTAGCCTTAGTGGGGGGAGGCGGGGGGGCTGTAGCATTAACCTGGAGGCTTTGGCGGCTGGTTAATCGACTGCGCTGCGGCGGCCCTAGTTCCCTTCTCTGGCCGCTGGGCAGGGAGCCTGGGTTGCCCCACTAGCCCTGGGACGCAGCTGCCCCATGACCAGGGCTGGATTACCCAAGAGGCAGACTAAGCACTTGCTTAGGGCACCAGCAAAGCAGGGGCACCAAAAAATAAATAAATATTTGACCGTCTAGTATTCTTTGTATTTTGAATTACGTATTCATAGACTCATAGACTTTAAGGTCAGAAGGGACCATTATGATCATCTAGTCTGACCCCCTGCACAGTGCAGGCCACAGAATCTCACCCACCCCTCCCAGAATAATCCTCTCACCTAGATCTCAGATATTGAAGCCTTCAAATACTTTGAAGGTCCCAAGATGCAGAGAATCCTCCAGCTGTGATCTGTGCCCCATGCTACAGAGGAAGGCGAAAAACCTCCAGGGCCTCTGCCAATCTACCCTGGAGGAAAATTCCTTCCCGACCCCAAATATGGCGATCAGCTAAACCCTGAGCATGTGGGCAAGACTCACCAGCCAGACACCCAGAAAGTTCTCTATAGCAACTCCTATCATCCCTCCATTGACCTATTTCCCACTGATAATGAATGGTCAATTAGTTACCAAGATCCTGTTATCTCATCAAACCATCCCCTTATCATCGAATCATAGAACTGGAAGAGACCCCAGAAGGTCAAGTCCAGCCCCCCTGCTCTAGGCAGGACCAATCCCAACTAAATCAACCCAGCCAGGGCTTTGTCAAGCCAAGACTAAAACACCTCTAGGGATGGAGACTCCACTACTTCCCTAGGGAACCCATCCCAGCGCTTCACCACCCTCCTAGGGAAAGAGTTTTTCCTAATCTCCAACCTGGACCTCTCCCACCACAACTTGAGACCATTGCTCCTTGTTCTGCATCTGTCACTACTGAGACCAGCCTCTCTCCAGCCTCTCTGGAACCTCCCTTCAGGAAGTTGAAGGCTGCTCTCAAATCCCCCCTCTCTTCGCTTCTGCAGACTGAACAGACCCAAGTCCCTCAGTCTCTCCTCATACGTCATATGCTCCAGCCCCCTAATCATTTTGGTCGCCCTCCGCTGGACCCTCTCCAATGAGTCCACATCCTTTCTGTAGTGGGGGGCCCAGAACTGGACACAATACTCCAGGTGTGGCCTCACCAAAGCCGAATAAAGGGGAACAATCACTTCTCTGGATCTGCTGGCAATGCTCCTCTTAATGCAGCCCAATATGCCATTAGCCTTCTTGGCTACAAGGGCGCCTGTTGACTCATCTCCAGCTTCTCATCCACTGTAACCCCCAGGGCCTTTTCTGCAGAACTACTACTTAACTGGCTGGTCCCCAGCTTGTAACTATGCTTGGGATTCTTCCGTCCCAAGTGCAGGACTCTACACTTGTCTTTGTTGAATCTCATGAGATTTCTAGTGGCCCAATCCTCCAATTTGTCTAAGTCACTCTGGACCCTATCTCTGCCCTTAAGCGTATCTACCACTCCCCCCAGCTTAGTGTCATATGGGGGGGCCCTAATCTTTTCAGTGCTTAGTGCCTCGAAAGGTCTTAATCTGGCCCTGTCCATGCCCCTGCCCCCCAGGCGTGAGGCAGGGGGTGGGGTGACTAGCAGGCTCCTGGGGAGAGGTGAGGTGGGGGTGAAGAGATGACAGAGCTGGGGGGGCGTGTTTGCCAGGCATCAGTAATGGGGGGGCAGTGCGGGTAGCTGGCAGGGCTGGGGAGGTTGCCGGGTGTCAGTGATGGGGGGCAGTGCCGCTGGGGGGCAAGACTGGGGGCGGTGCCACTGGGGGGGCAGGGCTGGGGGCAGTGCAGGGAGGACGGTGCCTCTGGGGGGCAGGGCTGGGGGCGGGCAGTATGGGGGGGCAGTGCAGGGAGGACGGTGCCTCTGGGGGGCAGGGCTGGGGGCGGGCAGTATGGGGGGCAGTGCAGGGGGTACGGTGCCTCTGGGGGGCAGGGCTGGGGGCGGGCAGTATGGGGGGCAGTGCAGGGGGTACGGTGCCTCTGGGGGGCAGGGCTGGGGGCGGGCAGTATGGGGGGCAGTGCAGGGGGTACGGCCTCTGGGGGGCAGGGCTGGGGGCGGGCTGGGGGGGCAGTGCAGGGGGTACGGTGCCTCTGGGGGGCAGGGCTGGGGGCGGGCAGTGCCACTGGGGGGCAGGGCTGGGGGCGGGCAGTATGGGGGGCAGTGCAGGGGGGACGGTGCCTCTGGGGGGCAGGGCTGGGGGCGGTGCGGGGGGCAGTGCCTCTGGGGGGCAGGGCTGGGGGCGGGCAGTATGGGGGGGCAGTGCAGGGGGGACGGTGCCTCTGGGGGGCAGGGCTGGGGGGGTGCGGGGGGGTGCGGGGGGCAGGGCTGGGGGTGGGCAGTATGGGGGGCAGTGCAGGGGGGACGGTGCCTCTGGGGGGCAGGGCTGGGGGCGGTGCGGGGGGCAGTGCCTCTGGGGGGCAGGGCTGGGGGCGGTGCCGCTAGCTGGCGGCGGGAGCCTGAGGCGCATCCGAGTGACTCGCTTTGGCCGTGGGCTGCTGCCGCGCCCCCCGGCGCCACGGGAAGCGCTGGCGCAGCGTCAGGGCCCCGGCTCTACCCGTGCTCTGTGCTCTGTCCTAGGGCCCCGGGCCGCCATGGCCCCGTACCGCATCCGGCCGTACGAGGACAGCGACTACGCGGCCGTGCGCACCCTGTTCACCCGCGGCATGAGGGAGCACGCTCCCACCAGCTACCGCCACCTGCTGAACAGCCCCCCGGCTCAGCTGTTCTTCCTGGGCCTCTTCCTGGCTGTGCTGGCGGCCTCCGGCTCCCTGCTGCTGGCCCTGGGGGCGCTGCTGCTGGCCCTGGCCGGGAGCTGGTGGCACCTCCACTCCCTCTGGGCCCAGTATGTCCAGCAGTCCCTGGCCAGCGACCTGCTGGACATCCGGAGGACCTACCTGGAGGCCGTGGACTCCTGCCTGTGGGTGGCGGAGGCTGACGGGACGGTGCTGGGCATGGTGGCCGCTGTCCCGCTGGAGAAGCCCAGCGAAGGGGGGACGGCGCTGGAGCTGAAGCGCATGTCGGTGGGGCAGGAGCACCGGGGCCGGGGCATCGCCAGGGCGCTCTGCGGCACGGTCCTGCGCTTTGCCCGGGAGCGCGGCTACGGCGCCGTGGTGCTCAGCACCTCCCTGGCCCAGCGCGCGGCCCAGCATCTGTACGAGAGCGTGGGCTTCCGGAAGCAGTCCGAGTACTTCCCATCCCGCCTGGCCCAGCTGCTGCGCTTCCCCGTCTTCTGCTACCGCTTTGAGCTGCCAGACTCTGACTGAGGCAGGGCCACGCCGGGCGCTTTGCCCGGGGCCTCGCTGCTGGTTTTGTCCCTTTGAGCCCCCTTCTCACTGAGGAATAAAGGGAGCAGAGAAGGCTGGTGTGTGACGCTGTCCTTGAGCGGCCCCGTTACCCACCCGTCCCCTGGACCTGCTGGGGCTGAACTGCCCCCGGGAGCTCAGCTGCTCTGGACCAGACTCGCCTGCACTCGCGCAGCAGTTCCAACGGAGGCCTGATCTCACACAGATCAGGCAGTCCTGGCAAGGAAACCTCCATTTGCAGTTTCACCCACTTAACTTTGACAGGTTCACATCTCCTGGCAGCCACTAAAATGGCCAGGCCTTGGCTCTTGGCCCTCACGAGCGTCAAGCAGCAGAGAGTTCCACAGGTAGGCTGCATGTTGCTTCCTGCGCTGGGTTTCCAGTGTCCCACCTTTCCATGGTGGCATGTTCTGGGACGGGGGGGACAGACGTGCTTGGCTTTCTTTGGCCTCTCCGCCTGAGCCACAGCCCAGGGCACATGGTAGGGTGAGAGCGCCTCCCATGGCGGCAGCGCAGTGCGGTCCGAGGGCCGTGTTCCCGGCACTAAGGGCGTGGCCACACGGCGGCTGGTCCCACGCCCGTGTCAGGGACCTGCCAGCTCGGACTGGACCTAGGAGGCGCCAGTGCACGGGGCCCTTGGCCGGGTACCTTGCCATTGCCGGCAGCTTCCTGCTGCCCAGAGCGGGTGAGCAGGCCCTGCCGCAGGCCACAGAGCAGTGCCTGGCTTCAACCCTGCCCTGGTGAGGCGGTTAGGGCACTGGCGCCACTCCCTGCTCTGCCACAGCCTGCCTGGGAGGCCCTGGGCCACTCACTTAGCCTGGTTGTACCTCAGGCCCTGCCCCCAGCAGAGAGCAGCCACATTAAAAGGTGGGAGGTGCCAGGGTGAGGGGACCCAGCAAAGGCTCCTGCAGAGACGCCCCGACCCTCGTGGGGGAGGGGTGGGGGGGAGTCGGTTCTGCCCACCCAGGGGCTGCCAAGTGGGGGGAGGGGGCAGCTGTGTTCAAACACCCACCTGGTGCCACAAGGGCCCAGGCTGGGATGGGGGCGGGGCAGCTGCACAAGCTTCCCTGTTTGCCCCTGCTGTCGAGCTCCCCCCCCCCCCAGACGTGGCAGCGCTGCCCCTCGACGCTCCTGCCTGTAGCCGGCCCCCCGCTTTCCGCGCCGGGCGGGGACTGCAGCTCTCGGTGCGTGGCCAGCCCCAGGGTCGGCGCCGCCCAACCTCCCACGTGGGGCCGAGCCGCCTGTCCCCACCCACCCCAGCAACCCCGAGAAGCGGTGGGCACCGCGTCACACCCCTGCACCGCGTCACACCCCTGCATGCTTCATCACACCCCTGCACCGCGTCACACCCCTTCCACTGCGTCACATACCCCCATACCGTGTCACACCCTTGCATCGCGTCACACCCCTTGCACCGCACCACATACCGCCATACCGCGTCACACCCCTTCCACTGCACCACATACCCCCATACCATGTCACACCCTTACACCGCGTCACACCCCTTGCACTGCACCACATACCCCCATACCGTGTCACACCCCTGCACTGCACCACATACCCCCATACCGTGTCACACCCTTGCACTGCACCACATACCCCCATACTGTGTCACACCCTTGCACTGCGTCACACCCCTTGCACCGCACCACATACCCCCATACCGTGTCACATCCTTGCATCGCGTCACACCTCTTGCACCGCACCACATACCTCCATACCGTGTCACACCCTTGCACTGCATCACATACCCCCATACCGTGTCACACCCCTTCCACTGCACCACATACCCCCATACCATGTCACACCCTTACACCGCGTCACACCCCTTGCACTGCACCACATACCCCCATACCGTGTCACACTCCTGCACTGCGTCACATACCCCCATACTGTGTCACACCCTTACACCGCGTCACACCCCTTGCACTGCACCACATACCCACATACCGTGTCACACCCTTGCACTGCGTCACATACCTCCATACCGCGTCACACCCCTTCCACTGCACCACATACCCCCATACCGTGTCACACCCCTGCACTGCGTCACATACCCCCATACTGTGTCACACCCTTGCACTGCGTCACACCCCCTCCACTGCACCACATACCCCCATACTGCGTCACACCCCTTGCACTGCACCACATACCCCCATACCATGTCACACCCTTACACCGCGTCACACCCCTTGCACTGCACCACATACCCCCATACCATGTCACACCCCTGCACTGCACCACATACCCCCATACCGTGTCACCCCCTTGCACCGCACCACATACCCCCATACCGTGTCACACCCTTGCACCGCGTCACATACCCCCATCCCGTGTCACACCCTTGCACTGCACCACATACCCCCATACCGTGTCACACCCCTTCCACTGCACCACATGCCCCCATACCATGTCACACCCTTACACCGTGTCACACCCCTGCACTGCACCACATAACCCCCATCCCGTGTCACACCCTTGCACCGCGTCACATACCCCCATCCCGTGTCACACCCTTGCACTGCGTCACATACCCCCATCCTGTGTCACACCCTTGCACTGCGTCACACTCCCACACACTGTGCTGCAACACACACACACACACACACACTGCAGGAGCCTGCGGAACTCACCGCCACCAGGTACCAGCCAAGCCAAACTCCCTCGCTAGTGCCTGATGCTGGACTTGCCCCCCCAGCCTGAGGTAGCCACTGGCCAGGGGGAGGAGCTCGGCCGGAGTCGCTTACAGCTTTTCCCAGGGGGTGGGGGCAGAGAACTCTAAGCTCCCCCCAGACCCTAGCGTGCCCAAAAAGGAGCCACCCTGGTGCCCGATTCTTCACGTGCCCCAGCAAGTGCAGGGCCGGGGCCTGGAGGAGCCAAGGGGGCCAGGCTGCCCCATCCCACATGCCCACCCACAGCCAGCACAATGACACCCCTCCATAGCCCTGCTACCCCCCAGCCCTGCACAACGCCACCCCGTCAGCCTCACCCACCTCTCCCTCGCAGCCTCGCCACCCCCCAGCTCTGCATGCCACCCCGTCAGCCTCACCCACCTCTCCCTCGCAGCCTCGCCACCCCCCAGCTCTGCACGCCACCCCGTCAGCCTCACCCACCTCTCCCTCGCAGCCTCGCCACCCCCCCAGCTCTGCACGCCACCCCGTCAGCCTCACCCACCTCTCCCTCGCAGCCTCGCCACCCCCCAGCTCTGCACGCCACCCCGTCAGCCTCACCCACCTCTCCCTCGCAGCCTCACCACCCCCCAGCTCTGCACGCCACCCCGTCAGCCTCACCCACCTCTCCCTCGCAGCCTCGCCACCCCGTCAGCCTCACCCACCTCTCCCTCGCAGCCTCGCCACCCCCCAGCTCTGCATGCCACCCCGTCAGCCTCACCCACCTCTCCCTCGCAGCCTCACCACCCCCCAGCTCTGCACGCCACCCCGTCAGCCTCACCCACCTCTCCCTCGCAGCCTCGCCACCCCCCAGCTCTGCACGCCACCCCGTCAGCCTCACCCACCTCTCCCTCGCAGCCTCGCCACCCCCCAGCCCTGCACACCACCCCGTCAGCCTCACCCACCTCTCCCTCGCAGCCTCGCCACCCCCCAGCTCTGCACGCCACCCCGTCAGCCTCACCCACCTCTCCCTCGCAGCCTCGCCACCCCCCAGCCCTGCACACCACCCCGTCAGCCTCACCCACCTCTCCCTCGCAGCCTCGCCACCCCCCAGCTCTGCACGCCACCCCGTCAGCGTCATCCACCTCTCCCTTGCAGCCTCACCACCCCCCAGCTCTGCACGACACCCTCCCCCACAGCCTCGCACAGTACCACCGAGCCCCCACACTACCCCCAGCTCCGCACACCGCCCCCCCCCCCCAGCGCACTGGCCGCTTGGCACACTTCCTGCCCGTGGTCTGCTCCACAGCAGGGAAAGGGCCTTGTGACAATGGTGGGGGTAGGGAGGGGCGCTTTGCTCACAGCCCACAGCAGCTATGGGGCAGAGCTGGGTCCAGCCCCACCCCCGGTCCCGGGGAGGCTGAAGAGCTACAGCAGCCCTGCGGGGAGCCGGCCCGAGCAAAGGGCCACTCCGCCTCCGTCGGGCACAACCAGCCCCCCACGGCCTCGGCTGGGTCTGGCCCCGGCCCCGTCAGCCCCCGGCCCAGCCTGCTGCCCAGGAGGCAGGCGCCACTAGCAGCCCCCCGGCAGGAAGGGCAGCGGGACACAGTCTCCCCTCGTTCACAGCTTTATTATTTACAGTGTCGAACAGCAGCTCCTGCTCCGCGCCGGCGGGCGGACGCCCCCAGGGACTCAGCTCCGGTGACCGCAGGCCTGGGGCCGCGAGCCGGGTGAGACTGGAGGTTACGTGCCCGGAGCTCCCCGGCTGGCGTAAAACACCCCCCGCCCCCAGGACCGCGGCGGCCGGGCCCCGAGCCTCCGAGGAGCCAGCCCTGTGGTGAGCAGGGGAGGCCCCGGCCAGCCCAGCGGGGCAAGCCCCCCCCTGCCACCCCCGGGCCCGAGGGGACGGCCACTCTCTGAGCTCGGCCCCGGCCCCACTGCCATGGCGTCCCCGCAGCCCACGCTGGGCTGGGGCTTCCCACCGAGCGAGGGCCCGATCCCGCCCAGCGCCTGCAGCCCCCCTGGGGCAAGGCCTGGCAGGGGGCCCCCACTTAAAATATGCTCCCCCCCATTAGCCCCATGCAGGGCTGGGACGGCCACCGGCTCAGGGCCCTGGCACCAGCCCAGCGGGCCAGGCAGACACGGTGCCCGAGGGAGGGACACGGCCCTTCCTCCTGCCAGCCCGCCCGCCCCTAAACCCCCCCGTCACAGCTCAGCCCCCGTCGCTCCCGGCTGGGGGGCCCTGGGTCTCCTCTCCTGCGCCGTGGGTCCCTCAGTAGCAGCGGTGGTGGGGCCAGTGGTAGGGGGGCCCGGACCTCCAGCTCACCGGCTGCCGCCTCATCACGAAGCCCTGTGAGCGCCAGCCCCGGCCCCCCCTGGGCGGGCTCCCGTGCTGGGGCAGGAGGGCGGGGGGAGGGTCTCCCGAGAAGCCGGCGAAGGGCCCGGGGCCAGGCGGCGCGCCCCACTCCGCTGGGAAGCCAGGGCCGGCGTCTAGGAAGAGAAGGGGGAGACGCGTCAATCCGGGGGGGTCCCCCAGCACAACGGGCACCTACACCAGGCACTCGGCCGCAGACCCTCACCCAGGGCAGGTCGGTGCCCCTGCTGCAGCCACGGGCCCGGCCACGCCGCGCCGGAGAGAGGCCGAGCGGATCCCTCCCGGCTGGCCTGCGGCGGGCTCGGGGTGTGCGCAGGAGGGATCGGACCTCGCCGGGAGGCAGGGCCCTGCGCTGAGCTAAGGCAAGGGGGGGCCTGGGGCCGGGGCCTTCCCCTGCAGCAAGGACGACTGGGGGCGGCAGAGGGGCTGCGTGGGGACTAAGCACCAGGCCGGCGGCCAACGGGCTGGCAGCAAGCGGAGCTGGGTGGGGCTGGACACGCCCCCCACAGACCCATAGCAGGGCCACGGCGGAGCGAGCGCACCCCAGAGTGGGGGGGTTACGCTGGGCCCAGGCGGAGCCGAGCTCCTGTGCTTGTGAAGCGGGGCCGGGCGTGAAGGGAAGGGGAAGAGCAGGAAACGTGGATAGAGCAGCAGGGGGCGGATGCGTCTCTACACTGTGTCCTGCTCAGTCTAGCTTGAGGCCCGGCAGTTCGGCCAGTAGCTGGCCCGGAGCGGCTGGGCCCTAGGCCTGGCTCGCCTTGGTCTCCTCCCCGGGGGGGGTGCGTCACCGCCGGCGCCTGGAGACAGAGCCCCGCTGTACCTCAGCCCTGGGCTCGGAGCCCGGCTGCATTTCCCACGTCCAGGGACTTCGAGCCCGTCCAGCGTAACCACGTTTTAAAATGGCTTTGGTCTCAGCACGCCCAGGGCCCTGCTATGGGCTGTGCAGCCTGCCCCGGGGCAAGAACCTTAGGGCCTGGGCTCGGTTCCACCGGCGAGCCTGCCCCCGCCATTGCCCCTCCTCAGAGCAGGCTCCACAGGGAGCAGCAGGATCCCACTGGTGGGAAGAGCGTCCATGCTCCAGACTCACTCACGTTTCTCCTGCCGCTCTCCATGCAGCCAGCTCTGGGGTGCAGCGTGGCAGCGCCCTGGAACGTGCGCACAAAGCTCAGGCCGGGGCGTGCCGTATCAGCACACAGCAG
Organism: Pelodiscus sinensis; assembly: GCF_052426305.1. NCBI lineage: Eukaryota > Metazoa > Chordata > Testudines > Trionychidae > Pelodiscus > Pelodiscus sinensis. Next base: position 1,741,006 of record NC_143055.1, on the reverse strand, counting down.
GGCAGGGCGCCGGGTGGGGGTGGGAGCTCAGGCCGGGGCGTGCCGTATCAGCACACAGCAGGGCAGGGCGCCGGGGGGGGGGGGTGGAAGCTCAGGCCAGGGCGTGCCGCACCAGCACACAGCGGGGCAGGGCACCGGGGGTGGAAGCGAATGGGGCTTTACTCTACAGGAGCTGGGCCAGGAGCCCCGGACACTTCTGCGCGCGAGAGGGGGAGGCAGAGTCTGAGAGCCGAGCACTGGACCTGCCCCCGGCCCTTCCTCCCCCTGGGCTCTGGGGCAGGGGCCCAGGGGGGACAGGCTGGCCCCAGGAGCAGTTAGCGTCTCTGTCCAGGGTCAGTCTGCGAGCACCTCTCTAGTCATGGGCAGAGGGGGGAGGTAAGAGGCAGGCGGGGGGGGCAGCGGCTGACAGCTTGCTGGAACCACACCCACGGATGCCCCACGCCCAGCCTCTGGCCCTGCCCCCTTTGCAGCGCCCCAAAGGGTCAGTCTGAGCAGTGCCACTGGCCATGGGACGGGAACCGGCGGTTCATGGAAGAGCCGAGGAACCTCGTGGATTCCTGGCGGTTACTCGACTGGGGCCGGGCAGCCCCTCTGCACCCCGTGTCTGCAGGGGATCCCTCTGGGGCGGGGCCACAGCCAGCACGCTCCAGCCCCACGGCCACGGAGGCCCCTGCCACCTCTGTATCAAAGCAGCAGTGCGGGGGCCAGGCGGGAGCTGGTCTACGAGGGGAGCCAGTTTCAAAACAGCTGACCTCACAGACGGCTGCCTGGCCCCACGCTGGTACCCCTGATACAGACACAGCAGCGCCAGGTGGCGGGGGGGGTCTGCGGGCCAGGCTGCTCCAGCACGTACTGGCAAGGGGGGGACGTGCGCGTAGGCTACAGCATTAACCGACAGGCTTTGCGTCTCGACCCCGCGCTCACGTCGCTACTCCGCACTGAAACAGGCGAACCCGGCCCCCGGAGGCCACGAACGCAGAGTCTCTGCTCCGGCCGGGTCCAGCAGAGAGTTCGGATTCAAGCAACTCTCGAAAGCGCCGATTTCCGAGGAGGAGGGAGAGCGAGATGCCCTCCCGCCAGCCAGTGCTACGGACGTGGGACTGGAGCAGGGCCAGACGATAGGTTTTAACAGGGCCACTCCCAGATTTGGTAAGTGGCCAAGGGCCATGCGTCTGTGGAGGGGGCGCGGGGTCTGGGACGGCAGGTGGGGCGGACAAGGGAGCTTGGGGTACGGGACTGGGGTGCAGGAGGGAGTGTGCGGTCAGAGTGAGGGGGCTGGGATCTGGGACAGGGCTTTGGGGTCGGGGTCCAGGAGGGGTTGGGGGTGCAGGGCCGGATTCTGGCCTGGAGGGGTTGGGGGTGCACAACCGGATTCTGGCCTGGAGGGGTTGGGGGTGCAGGGCCTGGGAGCTGCGACCTGGAGGTGGGGAGGGTACAGTGGAGTCGATTAACCAATAAGCAAAAGCGTACAGGTTACTGCTATCGGCTACGCCATTTCCCTTCCTCCCGACCGGCACGGTGTTTAGCAGGCTGGCCAGCAGCCCGACTCAGTTCTGGCTCCTGCCTACCCCGCTGCGGCTCTGCGCTCAGTGTGTTAGGGGCCAGGCGGACAGGCAGCCCGGCTCCGTTCCAGCTTGCGGGTCCAGGAACTCAGACCCCCCCCCCCCCCCCAGGGGCTGCTGCCCCCCCACACTGCTGCCTGTATCAGAGGTACCAGCACAGGGCGACAAGCAGCCGGTCTGCAAGTGGTTTTTAAACTCCTGCCCGGCCCCCTGCGCTGCTGCCGGCCCCGCCTCCGGGGGCTCTAGAATAGTCGACTAACCAATAAGAATTCATCAGGTAACTCGGCTGGTCAGTTACCCGAGATTTCACATCCTTAGTGCAGGGGCTTTGGGTGGCCTGGGGCAGATAACTGGGGGGGGGGGATGCCAAAGGCAGGCTCGTGCTGGGAGGCGCTTACCTAGGCAGCTCCCAGCCAGCAGCCCTGCAGGAACCCGAGAGGCTCCCTGCCTGTCCCCTGCACTGGCTGCTCCAGGGGGCTCGGCTCCAGCACAGGGACGGGAAAGGGAGGGAGAAAAGAGGCTTCACTCTGCCCCTGCCGCCAGCAGAATTTTTCAGCTCCTATTGGCTGGACACTGGCCAATGGGAGCTGAGGGATTTTGCGAGGGGGCGGGGACAGTGCACAAAGTCTCCCCCTCCCTCCCCAGCATCCAGAGCAATCAGCAGCCAGCTGTTTAAAGCAGCCTGAGCTGCTGTGTAGCAGGGGTGCTGGCCAGGTGGCCGCAGGCCGGATCCAGGGGCTTGGAGGGCCACATCTGGCCTGCTAGTGCCTCTTGCCCTCCTGATTTAGACCCTCTCTAACCTCTGGAGCAGCCCTGCAGCCATTACGTACCTACCAGGGCCAGCCACTAAGCTCTTGCCAAGTCATGTCATGTGGCGGAGAGTTCCACAGGCCCATCGCGTTCCATTTCGTTACGCATGCCCCTGGCTCGAGGGCCTGGCTGCAGCAGGGCGTGAGGGAGCCAGGCTAGAGCCAGGAAGGTGGCGGAGGAGCAGGGCATAGAGGTGGCAGCAGTAGGAACGGAGAGGAAGGAGCGGGTTGTGCACAGATCAGAGAAGACAGGCCCAGTTGAGCAGCCACCTGCAGAGGAGGAGCAGAGAGAGGGGGGTCCGTGCAAGACCGGACAGAAACGCGGAGAGAAACAGAGGCAGGAAGTCGACAGCGCCAGCGGCCACCCCAAGTGAGAATCCCCCAGGGCCAGGAGCATGGGGGGGGGCAGCAGGAGCGTGGACCTACCCTCCATGCTGAAGCTGGGGCAGTCCTCAAAGCTGATGTACCCGGAGAGGGGTGCCCCAGGCCCCGCCTGGTTGGGGAGGAAGGGGGAGTCTTCCTGGAAAACCGGGTCCTTGGAGGGGCAGCGGAAGTCGGAGGGGGGCGGCAGGCAGGCGCTGGGCCGGGGCGTCCAGGCCAGGCAGCTGCTGTCCCACGCGGGCCCTGCAGAGCCAGGAGTTACTGAGCGCGGAGCCTGCCAGGACACGGCAGCGGGGCCGGGCGGCGCGTGTCACACGGGATCCACGTGGGTCAGCTCACCGCCCTCTGCTGCTGCACCCGCAGCTCAGCCATAGGGCCCCGCGCCGCCGCCCCCGGGGCTCCCTCCCATGCACCCGCCTGGGGGCGGGGCCTGTGGGGGCCACGCCCTCGCCAGCCACGCATTGGCCCTGGGCGCCCCTTGCTGGTTCTCGGCAGCAGCGACCCAACTGGAGCCATGGTGCAGCACCATGGAGCTGGGGGAGGAGGCTACTGCCAGCCACGCCCCCCTGCTCGGCAGCGTGGGGAAGCCAGCCCCCCGGGAGAGGAGACCGAAGCCGGCCGGGGGCTGCCCCCAAGTGGAAAGGGTCCCTTTCCCAGCCACCTCCCCCACACGGTCAGCCAACCCCCGCCCCACCCACCACCAGGAAGCTTACCCTGGGGGTGGAGCGGAGCAGCCTGAGGCCCCGGGCGTGGGGTGGCCTGTGAGCCCCACTCCAGGGAGTTTGCCCCAAAGCAACCTGAAGGAGGGGAAGAGGGAATCCATCAACAGCAGGGCCACCCCCCTCTGCCCATGTCCCGCCCGCGCACACACCGCCCGGTGGCATGGCTCCCCCGTGCCCCCCCCCCGCAGCACACCCCACCCACGTTCCCCCCAGCACGCACCGCCCCACCCCCCCACATTCCCCCCCAGCACGCATCATCCCACCCAATCTCCCCCTCCATGGCATGGCCCCCCCCCACGTTCCCCCTGCAGCACACATCGCCCCATCTCCCCCATGTCATGGCCCCCCGCAGCACACTGCCCCGCCCACGTCCCCCCCAGAGCACACACCGCACTGCCCAATCTCCCCCCCACGTCACGCACCGCCCAACCGAATCTACCCCCCGCCGCATGGCCCCCCGCCTATGTCCCCCTCTGCAGCATGCACCGCCCTGCCCAATCTCCCCCCTCCCCCGGGCATGGCCCCCCTCACAGCATGCACTGCCCCGCTCAACTCCCCCCCCCTCAGCATGGCCCCCCCCACCGCAGCACACACCACCCCACCCAATCCCCCCCCCCCCGCGGCATGCCCCTCTGCCCACATCATGCCCCACCTCCCAAGGCATGGCCCCCTGCCCACACCCTCCTGCAGCAGGCCCCCCCCCCCAACCTCCCCCCCAGCGATTAGTCAGATCACAGCCGTTCAGCACCCCTAGCCAGCTCCCTGCCCTGCTCAGCCGCCAGCGGACGTTAGCCGGGCTCTGCCACAGCAGCTTCCCTGCGTCCAGCGACTCCCCTCTGGCCAGGGGCAAGCGCCGCCCCCAGGGGACGAGCCCCGTCCAGTCCTGCGCGGTGCTCCCAGTGTGCCCATCACCCCTGGCGTCTGGGCACCACCAGCCCCTCCCGCTCACCGTCCCGGGGCCCCTTCTCCGGGACCTCCACGCCCCAGGCGTCGGCCACGTGGGCCAGCAGCAGGTGGCTGATCCTGCGGTGGGCGGCCTGGTCCCAGTGGATGCCGTCCTTGCTGCGGTGGCGGGCGGCGAAGCGGAACTGGTAGTGCAGGTCCAGCACGTCGAAGTGGTGGCTGCTGGCCAGCACCGCCCCGTAGAAGTTGCCTTCGATCACGTCCTGGCGCAGCTCCTGGCCTCGGTGCTGCAGCTGGAGGCAGAGACAGGGGCCGTGGGGCACATGGACTGGGTGGGGCACGCGCTGGTGACCAGACCTCATGAGGGCACCACGCTCGTGGCAGTGGTGCACGACGGCGTCTACCCCGGGGCATTCCTGGGGGTGCAGGGCTCCTCTGCCAATAGCCACAGGCAAAGGCAGGGCCCACCAATGCCAGTTGACGTGCTAGGCCCCAGCTCAGGGCTAGCCCCCCCCCCCCCCAACCTGCTGCAGAACAGGAGGGGCCAGGCCAGCTGGGGGCTTTCCCTGCCTGGACGTTTCAGCGCCACCCCCTTGGGTCCTTGGTGCTCACCTGTCCGTGCAGGCTCAGGCTCGGGCATGCAGGGAGGGAAGCTGGTTTCACAGCAGGGCCAGGTAGCCAGTGACCAGGAGAATGGCAGCAGTTCCCATGACTTGATCACAGTTACAAGAGGCAGGCAGAATAATCCGGCCCTTGGTGGGGTCTCATAGGGCCAATGTCAGTGAAAACAATCACGAGACAAATCAACTGGGAGGAAGAATTTAAGCAGGAGAATGCGAATGATCACTGGGGGGGATTGTTTAAGGATTGGATGTCCCAAAAGCCAGACTGGAGGAAGAAGGCTGGTTTAAAAAAAAAAAATGCACAATCTGCTTTAGAGTGGAAGTGAAGATGGCTAGAAAGCAACGTAAAAGATGGAAGATAGGGGAAATGAATAACAATGAATATAAATCAGATGACAAAAAAAATGTAGAAAATTGATAAGGGAAGCCAAAGGACGCAATGAGAAATCTATGGGCAGCAGAGTTAAGAACAGTAAAAAGATTTTAAAATATATCAGGAACAAAAAGAATCTTAACAATGGCATTGGTGCATTATTAGATGGAAATGATACAATTATCAATAGTAATGCAGAGAAGATGAATATCTTCAATAATCATTTCTATCCTGTATGTAGGGAGAGGAAGGGAAGATGATCTGGTCTCATTATACAATGATAACACTTCTCACTCCACTATCGCTGGAGAATGTGAAACGGAAGCAAATAAAATTAGACATCTTGAAATCAGCAGCTCTGGATAACTTGTGTTCAAGAGTTTTAAAGGAACCGGCTGGGGCACTTGCTGCACCATTACATGTTGGATTATAATAAGTCTTGTAATACTGGGGACGTTGCAGAAGAAAAATAACATCTTGCTAATATTTTAAAAGGTTAAATACAATGACCCAGAGAATTCTGTGCCTGTCCGTCTGACCAACGCCAGGCAAGATACTGGAGCGTCCGTGTCAGATGAATGAATGAAACGGTGCATAATGCAGCTGAGCATAGTACACCACGTCCGCGTGACCAGTTCAGACACCACGCTTCATCGGTCAAGGCAACGGAACTGATGAACACAGGTTTGACGCCACACAAAATGGGCCACTTACTAAACAGGGCACAGGCTCCCCATGTGTGTGTTTCATGTGGCTACATTTCAAAGTCCGCAGGCTGTAGTTACAGGGTGGGGGTCCCTTCCCTGGAAGGCAGGGACCCTGAAAACCACCGGGGGATGTTGCGAAATTGGAGGGGTCAGAGAAGAGCCATGAGACGCAAAGGGCTAGAAACCTGCCCGAGAGCAACAGGGAAGGTAAACAGCCCCTGGAACCAGTCCCCAAGGCGGGGGGGCTCTCCAGCACAGGGTTTGGAAGTCAGGCCTGGCTGTTTCGCTGGCATGTGCTCGGGGAACGGGCGGGGGCCGGTCCCGGCTGGGCTGGCAGGTCAGACCAGGATCGGGACGGCCCCGGCTGGCCTGGAACCGAGCTGTTCCGTTAGAAATAAGACAGGAGTCGGATCACTCGGTTCCCTGCTCTGTTCGCGCCCCCGGGGGCCCCCGGCATTGGCTACTGGGCGGGATGGAGCTGGGGTCTGGCCCGGCCTGGCCGTGCTTATCCAGTGGGCACAGTCCGGCGACCGGCCGCGGGACAAGCTGCCAAGGGGGCGGCGGATTCTCCATCTCCCGACGTCGGCCCGCTCTGCCTGGCGACCCGGACACATGTGGCTGGGCTCAGCGCAGGGGAATTTCTCCAGCCTGGGCCAGGCCGGAGGCCATTCTAGAGGGTCCCACGTCCCAGGACCCCTGGCTCGGGGACAGAGGAGGCGGCGGCTCCCCAGAGCGGATGAGGCCTGTTTCCATCCAGGCCTGTCGGGTCAGAGCAGAGGCCCCTCAGCACTCTGGGGAAGGGGGGGGGGGGGTTCAGGTTGGAGCTGGGAACCCCGGGGGCCTGTCCCAGGAGGGTGCCTGGGTGGGCTGTGTGCTGAGGGGGGGGGGGGGTGCTGGAGAGCGGGGCGGCCCAGGGCCTGGCCCCTGGCAGACGGGGAGCAGAGACCGGCCTGCCCCGGGCTCAGCGCGTCCCCCAGCCCCGGGGCGAAGCCACGGTTTGCTTTACCTCGGGGATGAGGAAGCCCCCGACGACTCTGTGGCCCACCGGCATGGTCATGTTCCACACCAGGAGGCAGGCGTGGGGCAGCACCTTGTCCAGCCGGTTGAAAGCCTTCTCCAGGTTCAGCCGGTACTGCTTCATGGACAGGGGGCCGTACCTGCAGCGGACGGCGGAGCAGACGGACGTCACGGCCGCAGGATGGACACGGGGCAGGGTCCACGGCCCCCCGGAGAATCGGCTCTGGGCAAAGCCAGGAGCCTGCCAACCAGCCCCTTTGCAGGAACGGCTCCTGCCCATTTCCACCGGCCTGGCGGGCGGCTCTGCCCCGAGGCGCCAGCCACAGCCCCGGCAGGGACGGGAGGTTGCCCGACCTTCCCCAGCGCGAGGCGGGGAGTTTGTAGGGCAAGGGGCAGCGACTGGACCCACTGCCTGGCCAGCGCCACGACATGCCAGCAACCCCGGGAGTGGTGCCCGCTCGCCGCTCTGAGCCCACCCGCCGGCTAGGCTCCCTCCTGTGGGCAGCCCCGTGGCTGCCAGGTTTGCAGAGCCTGGTGGGCCGAGCCAGCACCTCCAGGCCGTGCCCCGGCTGGGGCGCCCCGAGCACCACACACGGCCGGCAGCGAGGCAGAGCCCGGCGGGTCGGCAGCGGAGCTCTGTCCGGGGGCAGGCCCCTTGCGCTGACGGGGCAGATGAGCTGAGTCAGGAGGCAATTTTCACCCCCACTGCACTGGGACCCCTCTGGCCCAAGGTCCCTTTTCTGCCTGGCCTCCTCCCACAACACCGGGGGGAGGGGGGGAAGAGAAGGACCCAGCTGCCATGTGCTGCCCTCTGCCGGACAGACGCAGAACTGCTGCTCCGTGTCTCATGAGCCCTGTACTGCCAGCAGATCCCCCTTGGGCGGCAGCAGCCCTGGGACGGCGGTTCCCAGCGGGGGGGGGGGGTACCTGCTCACGTCCCACAGGCAGGAGTTAATGACGAGGACGTCGGGCTGGGGCCCAGCCTGGAAGTCGGCCAGGATGCTCTCCATGTAGTCGGAGTAGATGCGGGTGACGAAGTAGAAGCGCACCAGGTGGTGGTCCGTGCGGTACTGCCGCACCTCCTTGTAGTGGGTGCCGTTGGTCAGCTCGCCCCGCACGCCGCCCTCCACCAGGCAGTCGTTCTCAAAGCTCAGCTCCCCCTGGCCGAGACGGGACCCAACGCTGACACGGCCTCGCGCCTGCACGGCACCAGCCCCTCCCACCGCGGGATCCAGGTGCAATCGGTACCCACAGGGACGCCGGGTTCTGCCCAGTGCTGGCTGCACCCCTCCCGCCCCGCCCACTGGGTGGCACCAGGTTCACCAGGCACTGTCCAGCGTGCGAGCCACTTGCACACACTAGTGCAAGCAGGGACCGCTGCTGGTGGGCTGGGGAGGCACAGCCAGGACTCGGCTGCGGTTCCCGGTAGAGTCCTGTGGCTCCACTTCCGCCCGTCTCCAGCTCTACCCACAGGGCAGCGCTGCCCTCTAGCGGCCGTTCTCTGGCTAACACCTGGTCAGACAACCTTAGCCTACCCAGCTGCCTGCCAGCTGCCCTCTCGGGAGCTAGCGAGTGACCCACGCTGCAGACCTGACCCGGGGCACGGAGCCAGCCAGGCCAAGGACCGGGAGTGCACCCCAGAGAGCCTGTGCACCCCTCTGCCCCCCCCAATGCCCATCCCCGCAGTGCCCGGCCAGGCAGCTCCCCGCCTTGGCACATCACCACTTTCACCTGCCCCCTGGGCGCAGCAAGTCCTGAGGGTGCTACACAAACACCAGCCAGCAGGGGGCCACACCTGGGTTCCAGCGTCCCCCCCGCCCGGCCCCGAGCCCCCGCTGCCTCCGCCGCGGTCAGGCCCCCGAGCGCCCGGCGGGCTCTGCACAGGCCAGGCTACGGCCGCCAGACCCGCCCCGCGCCCACACCCAGCCGGCCTCAGCGGGCCACATGCCGGAGGGCAGGGCCCGGCTGTGGGTCAGCCCCAGGGGATTCCCAGCACCGTACCTTGGCTTTCAGCTGGGCCTGGCTGAGGAGACGGTCCTTCTGCAGCAGCAGCACCAGGTCCTTGTAGACGGATCGCTGGACTGCAGGGACATGGAGACAGGTGGCCCAGGGCCGGCCCCCAGCCGCTGGGACGCGAACTAGTCCCACGACCAGCCCAGGTCTCACTTGGGGAGGGGGCAGTTAGGGGCCCTGCTCAGCATGTCTGCAAAGCCAGGAACCAGATGGGCCAGCAGCCATGGGGCGAGGGGGCTGTGCTGCGTGGCTATGGGGGGGCAGGGCAGCTGTGCTGCGTGGCTATGGGGGGACAGGGCAGCTGTGCTGCGTGGCTATGGGGGGGCAGGGCAGGTGTGCTGCGTGGCTATGGGGGGGCAGGGCAGGTGTGCTGCGTGGCTATGGGGGGGCAGGCGTGCTGCGTGGCTATGGGGGGGCGGGGCAGGCGTGCTGCGTGGCTATGGGGGGGGCAGGGCAGCTGTGCTGCGTGGCTATGGGGGGGCAGGGCAGCTGTGCTGCGTGGCTATGGGGGGGCAGGGCAGCTGTGCTGCATGGCTATGGGGGAGCAGGGCAGCTGTGCTGCGTGGCTATGGGGGGGCAGGGCAGCTGTGCTGCGTGGCTATGGGGGGGCAGGGCAGCTGTGCTGCGTGGCTATGGGGGGGCAGGGCAGGCTGCTGCGTGGCTATGGGGGGACAGGGCAGCTGTGCTGCGTGGCTATGGGGGGGCAGGGCAGGTGTGCTGCGTGGCTATGGGGGGGCAGGGCAGGCGTGCTGCGTGGCTATGGGGGGGCAGGGCAGGCGTGCTGCGTGGCTATGGGGGGGCAGGGCAGCTGTGCTGCGTGGCTATGGGGGGGCAGGGCAGCTGTGCTGCGTGGCTATGGGGGGGCGGGCCAGCTGTGCTGCGTGGCTATGGGGGGGCAGGCGTGCTGCGTGGCTATGGGGGGGCAGGGCAGCTGTGCTGCGTGGCTATGGGGGGGCAGGGCAGCTGTGCTGCGTGGCTATGGGGGGGCAGGGCAGCTGTGCTGCGTGGCTATGGGGGGGCAGGCGTGCTGCGTGGCTATCAAGAGGCCAGGGAGCCACCCTCCCTCCCCCCCAGGGCCCCGGCGTCCCCCGTTGCTGACTCACTGGAGTCCCCCATGATCACCACAAACTTGTTGTGCAGCAGCTGCTGGACTTCTCGCGTTAAGAACGTGGCCATGGCTCCGGCAGCTCCCCCGCCAGCACAGCCCTGCCGGAGAGAGGGGAGAGACTCAGGCCGGCCTCCTCCTCCACCTGCGCCAGGCACCGCGCCCGCCCGGAGAAACACGCACGCTGCTGGTGCGCTGCGCCACCGCCAGCAGGAATGCCACGGAGCCACGGGCAGGGCCAGCCCAGGGACCCCCATGGAGCTGCTAGCCACGGGCAGGGAAGGCCCAGGGCCCTCCCCAACCCCCCCGGAGCTGCCAGCCACGGGCAGGACTGGCCCAGGGACCTCCGTGGAGCTGCCAGCTATGGACACGGACGGCCCAAGGACACCCCCCCACGGGCAGGGCCGGTGTCGAGTCAGGGTGCGTGTAGTGGGGACAAGTGTCCCGTCACGTTTCTCCTCAAGGCCGCTGTGCTCGTGCCTAGGGAGACGGCTGGAATCCGCCCACATACTTTGCCCGGGGGCCAAGCGAGCAGGGCCGGTGCCAGGGAACGGTGCTGCACAGGCCCGGTGCAGCAGCACGGCGGGAGGGGAGGGGCAGGGCAGCAGGCTGAGGCCAGGGGCCCAGACGCCGCCGTGCAGCTGACTTTGGGAAGGATGTTTGAAGCGAGATAAGAAGCTGGCACGCCCAGGGCCGGAGGCCGGAACCCGGAAGGGCGGGGGCGAAAGCGCAGAGCCCAGGGCACCAGGACACATCGCCCCTTATCTGCAGGGCAGCTCTGCGGGCTGGGGAGGACACGGCCCGAGCTCAGATTCACAGCCCCCGCCCGAGCCAGCTGCCGATTTGCCAGGCAACCCCAACTGCGGCCACACAAAGCAAGTTTGCTCACGACGCCGAGCCCCACAAAGGGAAACTGAGGCGCGATCCATGCCTGGCATGGCTCAGCCCCCGCTGCTGGGGGTGCCCAGGCTGCTGCTCCCACCTCCAGGAGACAGGTGGGCGGAAGGACGGGCAAGCCTCCATCCCAGCCCCCGCCCCACAATCCCCTGCCCCGAACTCCCTCCCGCACCAGCCTCCATCCCAGCCCCCGCCCCACAATCCCCTACCCCGAACTCCCTCCCGCACCAGCCTCCATCCCAGCCCCCGCCCCACAATCCCCCCCCGAAATCCCTCCCGCACCAGCCTCCGTCCCAGACCCCGCCCCCCAATCCTCCCCCCGAAATCCCTCCCGCACCAGCCTCCATCCCAGCCCCTGCCCCACAATCCTCCCCCCGAACTCCCTCCCGCACCAGCCTCCGTCCCAGACCCCGCCCCCCAATCCTCCCCCCGAAATCCCTCCCGCACCAGCCTCCATCCCAGCCCCTGCCCCACAATCCTCCCCCCGAACTCCCTCCCGCACCAGCCTCCATCCCAGACCCCGCCCCCCAATCCTCCCCCCGAACTCCCTCCCGCACCAGCCTCCGTCCCAGACCCCGCCCCCCAATCCTCCCCCCGAAATCCCTCCCGCACCAGCCTCCATCCCAGCCCCCCGCCCCCCAATCCCCCCCTCCCCCCCCCGAACTCCCTCCCGCACCAGCCTCCATCCCAGCCCCCGCCCCACAATTCCCTACCCCGAACTCCCTCCCGCACCAGCCTCCACCCCAGACCCCGCCCCCAATCCCCCCCCCCGAACTCCCTCCCTCACCAGCCTCCACCCCAGACCCCGCCCCCCAATGCTCCCACCCCCGAACTCCCTCCCGCACCAGCCTCCACCCCAGACCCCGCCCCCAATCCTCCCCCCCCCCGAACTCCCTCCCTCACCAGCCTCCACCCCAGACCCCGCCCCCCAATCCTCCCCCCCCCCGAACTCCCTCCCTCACCAGCCTCCACCCCAGACCCCGCCCCCCAATCCTCCCCCCCGCCCCCCCCCCCCCGAACTCCCTCCCTCACCAGCCTCCATCCCAGACCCCGCCCCCAATCCTCCCCCCCCCCCCCCCGAACTCCCTCCCGCACCAGCCTCCACCCCAGACCCCGCCCCCCATCCTCTCCCCGAACTCCCTCCCGCACCAGCCTCCACCCCAGACCCCGCCCCCCAATCCTCCCCCCCCCATCCCAGCCCCACCGTCTCGGTCCATACCGCGGTAGAGCGCGGCCCTCGGTCACTGAACTGGGCCAGCCCGAGTTACTGCCCCCCCGGCCGGAGGGGCTGGGCCGGGCCGTGGGGCGGGGCGGGGCGGGGGCTCCGATGTCCCTGCAGCCCGGGGGGGCCCTTGGGGCGCAGGCTCCAGCTGCCCGCGAACCGTCGGCGCCCCCGGCCCGTTCCCGATGCGGGGCTGGGATTGGAGCAGGTGCGCCCGGGGGGGGATTTAAAGAGACAAACCCCTGACACCCCCCCCCCGGCGCGCCCCGCACAGCCCCGCGTGCCCCCGGGGGGCACCAGCCGCGCTCGCTGCCCGGCTCCAGTGGGGGGGTCAGAGCAGCCCCCCGCGGAAGGGCCGGACGAACCGGGCACTCGCCGCCCGGCCAGCCACGTGGGGCGATGCGGGGAGCGGGGCAAAGCCGGGCTGGCTGCACCCGCCGGTCGCTCCCGGCTCCGGGCAGCGAGCGAGCCCCGCCCCCTCGGGGGCAGCCCCCCGGCCCGCAGCGTGCCCGCCCCGGGGGTGCCCTACCTGCCCCGGGGCGCCCGGCCGGGCAGCCCGCCAGGCTCTGCCCTCCGCCGCTTCCTCCTCGGCTGCCGGCGCCTGGCTGGGCTCCCTCCCCGCCGTGCCCCGCGGGGGCAGACAGCCCAGCTGGGGGGGTTGGCCGGCAGGGGGCGGGGGCAGAGGTCAGCGGGGAGACCCTCCCCCTCCCCCGCCTGCCCGCCTGCAGGGAGGGGAGACTGGAGCAGGAGCCGGGACCAGCTGGCAGGGGGGGACTGGCCCATGGGTGCTGGATCTTGGGGCCCAGCCCAGCAGTGGCTCTCAGCTCCCCCATGCCTGGCGCACAGTGGTCAGGGCCCCCGGGCCAGCGTGTGGAGACATGGGCTGCGCTAGGCCTGAGCCCCCCACCCCAGGGTCCAGCCCAGGGGAGTCAGGAGCCAGGACGCGGAAGCACAGAAAGGAGGCACCGACCTCTGCTCCAGCCCCCCCCCCCCCGTACTGAGCCCCTGGAGGCAGGGTCCAGCCAAGGGGAGTTAGGAGCCAGGACGGGGCAGCACGGAGAGGAGGCACCGACCTCTGCACCATCCCCCTCCCCCCCCGTACTAGCGGGCTCAAGAAGGGGAAGGCCCCAGGCCTCCCCGGAGCAGAGCCCTCCAGGGGAAATATGCCCCATGTGGCCATGCTCTCCCCCTCCCGCAGCCCCTTGTGACGCTACCTGAGGTGGGGCACTGAAGAGAGATGGAGACTCCCAGAGCCCCCGTCCCATGCCACGCTCTGGCCCTGCGTTTCTTGGCTGGGGTTCAGCACAGGAGCCTTGTCAGAGCCTTCAGCTACCACCCATGAGCCCCGGGGCGACCCAAGATGAGCCGACCTGCCTTAGCAAACAAACCCACTTGTCCAAAGCCCCCTACTAGGCAGAGAGGGGCATAAACCGCCCCCCCCCCCCCGCCTGCTCCTATTGTTCGGGAGAGCGGGGGTGTGACGAGAGCCTCCCCTGCTGCCAAGGCTGGCTAGCTGGGAAGTGGACAGACCTCAAGGCCACCCAAAAATAAACCCAGATAGGAGCCGCTGGGTCTGCAGGGAGCGCCCAGGCCGGGGGAGACGCACAGACACGCAGGCGCCTCGCTGCGCTGTAACCGGGTCCCCACCGGGGGACAGTTCTCAGGGCCCCACAATCAACCCCCTTCCAGGGCAGCAGGCAGACTTGCTAGAGAGTGTCCTGTGCCACCGGCCCAGAGTGGTGCTAGAACGTGGGGTAACCGCCCCCCAGGAGCCCTGCCTGAGCGAGATAAGCCAGCAGAGAGTTTTGCTGCTGTCACAGCCTAGTGCTCCGGAGCCTCCCTTCCAGCCACAGGAAATGCCTCCAGGCGCCTCCCTGGGTGCAGCCTGCCCTGCTCGCTGCCTGGCCCGCGGTGCGTTCTGCCGCCTGGGCTGCCCTGCACGGCAGTGCCCGGCCCCAGCACCGCCTTGGCACTAGTGAGATGCTAGGGCCCTGGCCTGCGTCCCTGCCACGAACCTGCCCCCGCTGCCCACAAGGAGCAAAGATCCAGCTGCTGCGCCTAGCTCTGGGGAGTGCTGAGGCGTAGGAGGCTGCTGCTCCATGCAGGACCCCGCGGGAGGGAGGGGATACACCGGCCCAGGCTGCAGATTGAGGAATGTGTGGGAGAGGCCCCATGTTACACGTCCGTCCTGGGCCCAAGGAAATCTGCTTGGCCCCAGTCCCACCGCTCAGAGGGACGGTGGCGGGGCTCCCCGTGGGGTGTGGGTGTCACTTGCTGTGGCACAGGGCCTAGACTGTAAGGCCAGGAGGGACCACCACGGTCTAGTTGGAGCCCTGCCCGTCGCAGGCCACTGCCCGACCCCCCCCGTAACAGACCCCCCACCCCCCGTAACAGACCCCCCCCATAACAGACCCCCCACCCCCCATAACAGACCCCCCCACCCCCCGTAACAGACCCCCACCCCCCGTAACAGACCCCCCCCCCCGTAACAGACCCCCACCTGTGGCTGCCTCACTGTCGACTCAAGTCATCCGTCCCGGTGAGAGCGAATCCGCCGCCCAGAGCGGCTCTGCCTGCTGGTGCCCGGCCCCGTGCTGCACGCCCCAGGGGCTCTGTGGCACCGACCCTGCCGCGACCCACCAGGCAGACCCCTGGGAAAGAGCCCTTGGCAGGGCCCCCGAGCCCTCCCCAGCTGGCGTCGTGCCTCCAGCCCTGGAGAGATTTGCTGCCAGCAGCCGCAGATCCGCCCTTGCCATGGGACGCAGCCTCATCCTACTGCCCCCACCACTGGGGCACCCAGGTCAGTGGTGGCTTGGGGGAGGGGTGGGCAGGGGTGGAAGCTTGGAAGAGGGGCGGAGCAGAGATGGGAAGAAGTGGGGGGTTGGGAGTTGGAGGGGAGGGCGGAGTGGAGGGGTGGAGCGGGGGGGGGGGGTTCGAGCCTCCCTCCCCCCCCCAGCCAGAGCAGGAGTCAGTGCCTAGACCTGGATCCTTAAGGATGATGCTGAACAAAACCAGCCCCAGGACTGATCCGTGGGGCACCCGCCTACCGACCGGCAGCCGCTGCTCAGCGCCCGCCGGTCCAGCCGGCTCCTCTCGGCCTCACAGCCCGCTTAGCCAAGCCAGACTCCCTCACGTGCCGGCAAGAAGCCTGTGGGAGAGCGGAGGGAGGGTGCTGTTCTCCCGCCGCCTGGCTCCGGGGCAGCTCCAGCGCCAGCAGCAGCGCGGAAGAGAGGGGAGCGACCCCCCCCCCGTTTCTCAAGCCAGGTGCTGACCCTGGAAAGCGGGTGCTTTGCACCTTTCGAAGGGCTTCCGCCCCAGCCTGCGGGGATAAGGGTTCCACGCCTCTGAGTCCGGCCAGCCATTTGCTGCCACGTTGGGGGGCCTCCTGCCTGTCCCCTGGAACCTCGCAGAGGGGGCCCCGCACAGAGCTAGAGGCAGCGGGAGGCAGGAACCCGGCTCCTGTGTCTGGGCGCCCGGACACAGGCCGGAGCAAAGCGACACCCGGAACCGAAACGAGCCTGGCTATTTTAAGTGAACACGCTGGCGGGTCCGACCACAGACTTCCCCTGGCGACAGAGACGTGTGCGAATCGGCTGCAGTCCCTGAGCCAGCAGCCCCCGCGCTGGGGGCAGAAGGGCCTTGTGGCCGGGCACGCTGCTGGGCCTTTGCACGAGCACTCCCGGCAGCCCCAGGTTCCCAGACAGCCCCCGGGGCGTCTCCTGGGGCCGCGGCCTCGATGGGGGTGGGCAGCCCCAAAGCATCGGCCCCTCCCTCGGAGCACCGGGGTGGGTGCGCCCTACCCCCCCGGGACAGAAAAGGGGGAGGGGCAGGCGCCAGAGCGTTCCCCACCTGGCCCGGGGGAGCAGGCTTAGCCCCTGGGTTGTGCGGGTTGCAGGCTCCCTGGCCCAGAGCTCACCCCCATCACCTGGGCCCCCGCTGCCTCCCCCAGTGCCCCATCACCACTGGCCCCAGCGCTCCTTCCCCGCCTCCATCCAGGGCGCAGGGGCCCCCAGGCTTGCCAGCCCCGGGTCCTTGCCGGGGCCCCAGAGGGAGGGAACAGCAGGGAACCTTCGCCCCCCGCCGCCCGTTCCCAGCCCTGACACAGGCCCGGGACCCCGGCCTGGCTCATGGCCACGCGTGGCGCTCTCGCACAAGACACGACGGCACAGGCACCTCGCTCGTGCGTCTGGTCTGCGGAGGTGCAGACGACTGCGCTGTTCTCACGGTGGCATGGCTGCGTGGGCCTCCGTGGCTGCGGTTCTCCTGAAGGCAACGATGGGTTGAGGAAAACCTGTGAGAGTGGCTGCCTGCGAGAGTCAGGGGCTGCGCTTCGAGGCCCCCCAACAACGTGCTGTGAGACCCGGCTCTAGGCCCCGAGACAAGCCCGAGCGGGGCGGAAGGGCGAGCCAGCCCTCGGGCCGGGGTAGCCCTGGCTCCCCAGCGGAAGGCATGCTGTAAGGGGCCTTGGAAGGCCTGTAGCCATATTGGTAGGGTTAAGGAAAGCCTCCTTCTGCAGCCAGACAGACGAGCAGCAGCCGTTCCTGTAAAGCCTGGAGTCACATCCTCCCATTCCTTGTAAACTGCGTTAAATAGTGTCACCCCAGGATCCTGTCCCGATGGCCCCCCTGGCACCAGATAAGAAACAGATCTCAAGGCGGGTAGAGAAAACTAATTAACGGCATTTCCTCTGGCAAGAAACTGTGCCATAGTGCGGCTGTGGAATCCGCATTCCGTGAGTATCGTCCGCACGCTCCTCGTGCTCGTCCCTGTGATCCCTGTCTGGTCGGGCACTGTTTCTGTCTGCTGGATAATTAATGTTGCCAGGTGTAAATCAGCCAGGGTGGCGGGGTAGGATTGGTTAGGTCATTCTGTTACAGTAGGTTATGATTGGTTAGTAACATTATACTAAAAGAATTGGTTAACACAGAGCTAAGCAGGACTCAAGTCTCACTCTTTAAACTGGGGTGAAGGAAGGAAGGAAGGAAGGAAGGAAGGAAGGAAGGAAGGAAGGAAGGAAGGAAGGAAAAAAAAGGGGGAAGGAAGGAAGGAATCATAGAATCACAGAATCATAGGACTGGAAGGGAGCTCGAGAGGTCATCGAGTCCAGCCCCCCGCCCTCAAGGCAGGACCAAGCTCCGTCTACACCATCCCTGACAGATGTCTATCTAACCTGTTCTTAAATATCTCCAGAGAGGGAGATTCCACCACCTCCCTTGGCAATTTATTCCAATATTTGACCACCCTGACAGTTAGGAATTTTTTCCTAATGTCCAATCTAAACCTCCCCTGCTGCACTTTAAGCCCATTACTCCTTGTCCTGTCCTCAGAAACCAAGAGGAACAAATTTTCTCCTTCCTCCTTGTGACACCCTTTTAGATATTTGAAAACCGCTATCATGTCCCCCCTTAATCTTCTTTTTTCCAAACTAAACAAGCCCAGTTCATGAAGCCTGGCTTCATAGGTCATGTTCTCTAAACCTTTAATCATTCTTGTCGCTCTTCTCTGTACCCTTTCCAATTTCTCCACATCTTTCTTGAAATGTGGCGCCCAGAACTGGACACAGTACTCCAGCTGAGGCCTAACTAGTGCAGAGTAGAGCGGCAGAATGACTTCACGAGTTTTGCTTACAACACACCTGTTGATACAACCTAGAATCATATTTGCTTTTTTTGCAACAGCATCACACTGTTGACTCATATTCAACTTGTGGTCCACTATGACCCCTAGATCCCTTTCCGCCATGCTCCTTCCTAGACAGTCGCTTCCCATCTTGTATGTATGGAACTGATTGTTCCTTCCTAAGTGGAGCACTTTGCATTTCTCTTTATTAAACCTCATCCTGTTTACCTCTGACCATTTCTCTAACTTGCTAAGGTCATTTTGAATTATGTCCCTATCCTCCAAAGAAGTCGCAACCCCACCCAGTTTGGTATCATCTGCAAACTTAATAAGCGTACTCTCTATCCCAATATCTACATCATTGATGAAGATATTGAACAGTACGGGTCCCAAAACAGACCCTTGCGGAACTCCACTCGTTATCCCTTTCCAGCAGGATTTAGAACCGTTAGCAACAACTCTCTGACTACGGTTATCCAGCCAGTTATGCACCCACCTTATCGTGGCCCTATCTAAGTTATATTTGCCTAGTTTATCAATAAGAATATCATGGGAGACCGTATCAAATGCCTTACTAAAGTCTAGGTATATGACATCCACCGCTTCTCCCTTATCCACAAGGCTCGTTATCCTATCAAAGAAAGCTATCAGATTAGTTTGGCATGACTTGTTCTTCACAAACCCATGCTGGCTATTCCCTATCACTTTATTACCTTCCAAGTGTTTGCATAGGATTTCCTTAATTACCTGCTCCATTATCTTCCCTGGGACAGACGTTAAACTGACCGGTCTATAGTTTCCTGGGTTGTTCTTATTCCCCTTTTTATAGATGGGTACAATATTTGCGCTTTTCCAGTCTTCTGGAATCTCCCCTGTCTGCCATGATTTTTCAAAGATCATAGCTAAAGGCTCAGATACCTCCTCTATCAGCTCCTTGAGTATCCTGGGATGCATTTCATCAGGACCTGGTGACTTGCTGACATCTAACTTTCCTAAGTGATTTTTAACTTGTTCTTTGTGTATCCTATCTTCTAAACTTACCCTCTCTCTGCTTGTATTCACTACGTTAGGCACACCTCCAGACTTCTCGGTGAAGACCGAAACAAAGAAGTCATTGAGCATCTCCGCCATTTCCAAGTTTCCTGTTACTGCTTCTCCCTCCTCACTAAGCAGTGGGCCTACCCTGTCCTTGGTCTTCCTCTTGCTTTTAATGTATTTATAAAAGGTCTTCTTGTTTCCCTTAATGCCTGTAGCTAGTTTGATCTCATTTTGTGCCTTTGCCTTTCTAATCTTGCCCCTGCATTCCCGTGTTGCTTGCCTATATTCATCCTTTGTTAGTTGTCCTAGTTTCCATTTTTTATATGACTCCTTTTTTATTTTGAGATCATGCAAGATCTCCTTGTTAAGCCAAGCTGGTCTTTTGCCATATTTTCTATCTTTCCTACACAGCGGAATTGTTTGCTTTTGGGCCCTTAACAACGTCCCTTTGAAATACTTCCAACTCTCCTCAGTTGTTTTTCCTAGGGCTCAGGGAGGAAGGGTATGTCTACGCTACCCCGCTAGTTCGAACTAGGGGGGTAATGTATGCATACCGAACTTGCTAATGAAGCCCGGGATTTGAATTTCCCAGGCTTCATTAGCATAAAGCCGGCGCCGCCATTTTTAAAAGCCGGCTAGTGCGAACCCCGTGCCGCGCGGCTACATGCGGCACGGACTAGATAGTTCGGATTAGGCTTCCTAATCCGAACTATCTGTACACCTCGTTCCACACACGCACACACAGACACACGAGGTGGAACGAGGTGTACAGATAGTTCGGATTAGGAAGCCTAATCCGAACTATCTAGTCCGTGCCGCGTGTAGCCGCGCGGCACGGGGTTCACACTAGCCGGCTTTTAAAAATGGTGGCGCCGGCTTTATGCTAATGAAGCCCAGGAAATTCAAATCCCGGGCTTCATTAGCAAATTCTGTATGCATACATTACCCCCCTAGTTCGAATTAGGGGGGTAGTGTAGACATACCCGAAGGAAGGAACACTGAGACGAAGGAGAGAAGACCTGGAAGAAGAAATCCGCTCCTAGACCCAGCGTAAGGCAGAGCGGCCAGGACTCCTCTGCACAACTGTGACGTGCAGCAGCCAGGATCCAGAGAGACGGCCCTTGCCTGGCCAACAGGGGAAGTCTGCCTGTATCGGGATTGGTGAGCATGACCCTGTGTGCCCAGCATGTGTCTTCTGCTTGCTTGGGAATTGTCAGTAAATCGAGAATAAGAATATTACTGGGTGAGGCTCTTGCAGTGGCTAAAGATCCTGCAAAGTTCCTCCCTGAGCCCTAGGAGCTGGGTGAAGGTGGCAGGGACAGAGGCATTTGTGCGGGTAACAGCAGGGGCGCCCGTGCATGGGTGGCTCTGTACCTCTGCTACGTGGCTATGTGCCCTGGAGCACCCAGGCCAATGAAATTGCTCCAGACTTTGCGCTGCCCTCGGCACAGTGTTGCCGCCCTGTGTACCGGGCTCCCGGTCAGACCCAGAACTCCACAACCACGACTCGGCTGCGGCTGAGACGGTGGCTAGAACCTACAGCCCCAGCTCTGCCAAGCGGCTGCGGAGCACAAATCCCCCGGCAACAGAGGAGCCGGGGAAGACTCACCACAGCCACCAGCTGCTGCCCACTCTGGGCGCTGGGCACCGCTCCGCTCCCCAACTCCTGAGCGAGTCCTGGAGACTGTTACCCCAGAGCTCTGGCCCCACAGCGCAGGGCCCCCCGGCTCCGTGCACGTCCCCCCATCCTCTCTGGCCCAGCCCTCCGCCGCCGGATACCCCCAGTGCAGAGATTCGCTGCCTGCGTGGGAGCAGCCCCGCCCCGGCCCACTGGCTCTCCTGGGTTCAGCAGTCTGCGTAGCACCTGTCCAAACCAGACAGCCCCTCGTTGGACACAGATGGGCCTGGCACCCCATGGCCGGGCTGGCGGGGGAGATGCCCATTGCTCTCACTCCGATGGTGCTAGCTCTGAGCCCCCCGCAGCTTTGGGACACAATGTTCTGGCTTCCCATACGCACCCCACAGCCCCATGCGCTGGGGCCCACGGGCGCTTGCCAGAAGCGGGGAGCGGGCGGCGTGAGGGGTCGCTGGGTGGTTCCCTGTTCTCACTCCTCGGAGCCCTGGCCGCTGGCAGCCGATGGATGCTGGGCTGGAGGGGTCTTTGGTCGGCCCCAGCCTGGCCGCTCGGATGTTCTGAACTGTGACAGGCCGCCAGTTCTTGGCTGGCAGCAATGTCCCCCCCCCAGCCTCCTCCGGTGAACCCTGGTGAGGATGGAAAAGGCCCATCTGGGCATGTCCAGGCAAGGCCCTAGGCATCGCCTCGTGCCCACACCCCGGCTCCCAGAGCCTGGCGTCCCTACCCCACTCCTCCTGCCGGGGGGCATTTGTGACTGGCCTCGCGCGCTGGGGAGGGACAGGAGCTCTAGAGCCCCCAGGCGGGGCTGGGCGAGTCCTGCCAAGCGCCAGGTGGGACAGAGCCCTTGGGCTGGGTTCGGTGCAACCCGCTCTCTGCCCAGGCCCTGGGCTGTCCAGCCTGTGGACAAAGGCTCTACCAGGCCGCCCCGCCCGCAACGCTGCCAGCAGGGGTAAGGACAGTACCTGGGTTAACTGCTTCTGCCCCGCAATCTGCTCCACACCCAGCTCCTGGGAGCACACACACATGCAAACATACATACACACACGCATACGTACGTGCACACATGTGCACGCACACACAGACATGCACACGCAGACACGCACACGCACACGCAGACACACACACGCACACGCAGACACGCACACGCAGACACGCACACACAGACACGCACACACAGACACGCACACGCACAACTTTCAGCAACGGAGGCTTTGTCTGCACTGGCCATTGGTCAGCAAGGCTTTGGGCCCGCGGAGCGCTCTCCTGCCGTTGGCGGGACGCTGCTCCTTGGGAGCGGCAGGGGTGGGGCGGCAAGAGCCCACAAACAGCGGCTGCACTAGCCAGCTCTCAGCGCCGTGACTGCGCAGCGTAGACACAGCCTGACTCATTCCGTGCCCACGGGCCGGTCTCCACTAGATGCTTAGGCCAAAGGGTTCAGCCTCAGGTGGAATTAATCCACCCCCGTTCCCTACTTGAAGGAGTGGAGTAAAGCCTGAGGCCACATTCGGACCTTGAATTAGGGCAGTGTAAACACTGTGCATTGTAATCCGGAGTTACCGGGGCAGTGTAAACACAGTGCATTGTAATCCGGAGTTACCGGGGCAGTGTAAACACAGTGCATTGTAATCCGGAGTTACCGGGGCAGTGTAAACACAGTGCATTGTAATCCGGAGTTACCGGGGCAGTGTAAACACTGCGCATTGTAATCCGGAGTTACCGGGGCAGTGTAAACACTGTGCATTGTAATCCGGAGTTACCGGGGCAGTGTAAACACTGCGCATTGTAATCCGGAGTTACCGGGGCAGTGTAAACACTGTGCATTGTAATCCGGAGTTACCGGGGCAGTGTAAACACAGTGCATTGTAATCCGGAGTTACCGGGGCAGTGTAAACACTGCGCATTGTAATCCGGAGTTACCGGGGCAGTGTAAACACTGTGCATTGTAATCCGGAGTTACCGGGGCAGTGTAAACACTGTGCATTGTAATCCGGAGTTACCGGGGCAGTGTAAACACAGTGCATTGTAATCCCGGAGTTACCGGGGCAGTGTAAACACTGCGCATTGTAATCCGGAGTTACCGGGGCTGTGTAAACACTGTGCATTGTAATCCGGAGTTACCGGGGCTGTGTAAACACTGCGCATTGTAATCCGGAGTTACCGGGGCAGTGTAAACACTGCGCATTGTAATCCGGAGTTACCGGGGCAGTGTAAACACTGCGCATTGTAATCCGGAGTTACCGGGGCAGTGTAAACACTGTGCATTGTAATCCGGAGTTACCGGGGCAGTGTAAACACTGTGCATTGTAATCCCGGAGTTACCGGGGCAGTGTAAACACTGTGCATTGTAATCCGGAGTTACCGGGGCAGTGTAAACACTGTGCATTGTAATCCGGAGTTACCGGGGCAGTGTAAACACAGTGCATTGTAATCCGGAGTTACCGGGGCAGTGTAAACACTGTGCATTGTAATCCCGGAGTTACCGGGGCTGTGTAAACACTGTGCATTGTAATCCCGGAGTTACCGGGGCAGTGTAAACACTGCGCATTGTAATCCGGAGTTACCGGGGCAGTGTAAACACTGCGCATTGTAATCCGGAGTTACCGGGGCTGTGTAAACACTGTGCATTGTAATCCCGGAGTTACCGGGGCAGTGAAAACACTGCGCATTGTAATCCGGAGTTACCGGGGCAGTGTAAACACTGCGCATTGTAATCTGGAGTTACCGGGGCTGTGTAAACACTGTGCATTGTAATCCGGAGTTACCGGGGCTGTGTAAACACTGTGCATTGTAATCCGGAGTTACCGGGGCAGTGTAAACACTGTGCATTGTAATCCAGAGTTACCGGGGCAGTGTAAACACTGTGCATTGTAATCCGGAGTTACCGGGGCAGTGTAAACACTGCGCATTGTAATCCGGAGTTACCGGGGCAGTGTAAACACTGCGCATTGTAATCTGGAGTTACCGGGGCTGTGTAAACACTGTGCATTGTAATCCGGAGTTACCGGGGCTGTGTAAACACTGTGCATTGTAATCCGGAGTTACCGGGGCAGTGTAAACACTGTGCATTGTAATCCGGAGTTACCGGGGCAGTGTAAACACTGCGCATTGTAATCCGGAGTTACCGGGGCAGTGTAAACACTGCGCATTGTAATCCGGAGTTACCGGGGCAGTGTAAACACTGCGCATTGTAATCCGGAGTTACCGGGGCAGTGTAAACACTGTGCATTGTAATCCGGAGTTACCGGGGCAGTGTAAACACAGTGCATTGTAATCCGGAGTTACCGGGGCAGTGTAAACACTGTGCATTGTAATCCGGAGTTACCGGGGCAGTGTAAACACTGTGCATTGTAATCCGGAGTTACCGGGGCAGTGTAAACACTGTGCATTGTAATCCCGGAGGGTATGTCTACACTACCCTCCTAGTTCGAACTAGGAGGGTAATGTATGCATACCGCACTTGCTAATGAAGCCCGGGATTTGAATTTCCCGGGCTTCATTAGCATAAGCGGGGAGCCGCCATTTTTTAAATCCCCGCTGCTTCGAACCCCGTGTAGCGCGGCTACACGGGGCTCGAACTAGGTAGTTCGGACTAGGGTGCCTATTCCGAACTACCGGTACACCTCGTTTCACGAGGAGTACCGGTAGTTCGGAATAGGACCCTAGTCCGAACTACCTAGTTCGAGCCCCGTGTAGCCGCGCTACACGGGGTTCGAAGCAGCGGGGATTTAAAAATGGCGGCTCCCCGCTTATGCTAATGAAGCCCGGGAAATTCGAATCTCGGGCTTCATTAGCAAGTGCGGTATGCATACATTACCCCGCTAGTTCGAACTAGCGGGGTAGTGTAGACATACCCGGAGTTACCGGGGCAGTGTAAACACTGTGCATTGTAATCCGGAGTTACCGGGGCAGTGTAAACACTGTGCATTGTAATCCGGAGTTACCGGGGCAGTGTAAACACAGTGCATTGTAATCCGGAGTTACCGGGGCAGTGTAAACACTGTGCATTGTAATCCCGGAGTTACCGGGGCTGTGTAAACACTGTGCATTGTAATCCCGGAGTTACCGGGGCAGTGTAAACACTGCGCATTGTAATCCGGAGTTACCGGGGCAGTGTAAACACTGTGCATTGTAATCCGGAGTTACCGGGGCAGTGTAAACACTGCGCATTGTAATCTGGAGTTACCGGGGCTGTGTAAACACTGTGCATTGTAATCCCGGAGTTACCGGGGCAGTGTAAACACTGCGCATTGTAATCCGGAGTTACCGGGGCAGTGTAAACACTGCGCATTGTAATCTGGAGTTACCGGGGCTGTGTAAACACTGTGCATTGTAATCCGGAGTTACCGGGGCAGTGTAAACACTGTGCATTGTAATCCGGAGTTACCGGGGCAGTGTAAACACTGTGCATTGTAATCCGGAGTTACCCGGGCAGTGTAAACACAGTGCATTGTAATCCGGAGTTACCGGGGCAGTGTAAACACTGCGCATTGTAATCCGGAGTTACCGGGGCAGTGTAAACACTGCGCATTGTAATCCGGAGTTACCGGGGCTGTGTAAACACTGTGCATTGTAATCCGGAGTTACCGGGGCAGTGTAAACACTGTGCATTGTAATCCGGAGTTACCGGGGCAGTGTAAACACTGTGCATTGTAATCCGGAGTTACCGGGGCAGTGTAAACACAGTGCACTGGAATTCAGAGTTACTGGCCTCCAGGAGATGCTATTAGGGTTGCCAGGTGACTGGTATTCAACCGGACAGTCTGGTTTTTGGTCCATCTGTCCAGTAAAAAATATTCAGAAAATACTGGACATGTGCAATTTCCGGTATTTTCTGGTTTTCCAGTGGGGCGCCTGACGGACACCTGGTGGGGGCGGGGGGAGTGGCAGGGGGCGGGGTGCGATTGGCGCTGGGAGCCTCTGGTTGCGTCTGACGTAGGAGTGACGCCTTGGGGAGGAGAAGCCCCGTCCATGCTCCTGAGCACTGGTCCAGCACGTTGTGGAGCCGAAGCCGGACTCGCTCGTGCTTTGCTGGGACCGTGCGCAGGATGAGCAGCGCCCTGGGATCTGCATGTGCCCGGGTCAGTCCCACTCCCTCCCCCCACACTCTCCCCTGGCTAGCCCCGCTCCCCCCAACCCCTCCCGACCAGCCCCACTGCCCCTGACCCCCCTCGATCTCCCCCGGCCAGCCCCGCTGCCCCGACCCCCCCTCGATCTCCACCGGCCGGCCCCACTGCCCCCGACCCCCCTCGATCTCTCCCGGCGGCCCCCGCTGGCCCGACCCCCCCTCGATCTCCCCGGCCAGCCCCACTGCCCCCAACCCCCCTCGATCTCCACCGGCCAGCCCCACTGCCACCGACCCCCTCAATCTCCCCCGGCCGGCCCCACTGCCCTCGACCCCCCTCGATCTCCCCCGGCCGGCTCCACTGCCCCCGACCCCCCTCAATCTTCCCTGGCCAGCCCCGCTGCCACCGACCCCCCTCAATCTCCCCCGGCCGGCCCCGCTGCCACCGACCCCCCTCAATCTCCCCCGGCCGCCTCCACTGCCCCCGACCCCCCTCGATATCCCCCGGCCAGCCCCACTGCCACCGACCCCCTCAATCTCCCCCGGCCAGCCCCGCTGCCCCGACCCCCCTCAATCTTCCCTGGCCAGCCCCGCTGCCCTCGACCCCCCTCGATCTCCCCCAGCCAGCCCCACTGCCCCTGACCCCCCCCCAATGTCTCCCGGCCAGCCCCGCTGCCCTCGACCCCCCTCGATCTCCCCCAGCCAGCCCCACTGCCCCCGACCCCCCCTCGATCTCCCCCGGCCAGCCCCACTGCCCCCAACCCCCCTCGATCTCCCCCGGCCGGCCCCACTGCCCCGACCCCCCCCCATCTCCCCTGGCCGGCCCCACTGCCCCCCCCCCCCCCCCCATCTCCCACGGCCAGCCCCGCTGCCCCCGACCCCCTCAATCTCCCCCAGCCAGCCCCGCTGCCCTCGACCCCTCTCGATCTCCCCCAGCCAGCCCCGCTGCCCCTGACCCCCCCTCCCTCGATTTCCCACGGCCAGCCCCGCTGCCCCTGAACCCCCTTGATCTCCCCCGGCCGGCCCCACTGCCCTCGACCCCCCTCGATCTCCTCCAGCCGGCTCCACTGCCCCCGACCCCCCTCGATATCCCCCGGCCAGCCCCACTGCCACCGACCCCCTTGATCTCCCCCGGCCGGCCCCACTGCCCTCGACCCCCCTCGATCTCCCCCGGCCGGCCCCACTGCCCCGACCCCCCCCCATCTCCCCTGGCCGGCCCCACTGCCCCGACCCCCCCCCCCAATCTCCCACGGCCAGCCCCGCTGCCCCCGACCCCCTCAATCTCCCCCAGCCAGCCCTGCTGCCCTCGACCCCCCTCGATCTCCCCCAGCCAGCCCCGCTGCCCCTGACCCCCCTCTGTCGATTTCCCACGGCCAGCCCCGCTGCCCCTGAACCCCCTTGATCTCCCCCGGCCGGCCCCACTGCCCTCGACCCCCCTCGATCTTCCCCGGCCGGCCCCACTGCCCCGACCCCCCCCCCATCTCCCCTGGCCGGCCCCACTGCCCCGACCCCCCCCCCAATCTCCCACGGCCAGCCCCACTGCCACCGACCCCCCTCTCCCCCGGCCGGCCCCACTGCCCCGACCCCCCTCGATCTCCCCCGGCCGGCTCCACTGCCCCCGACACCCCTCAATCTTCCCTGGCCAGCCCCGCTGCCACCGACCCCCCTCAATCTCCCCCGGCCGGCCCCGCTGCCACCGACCCCCCTCGATATCCCCCGGCCGGCTCCACTGCCCCCGACCCCCCTCGATATCCCCCGGCCAGCCCCACTGCCACCGACCCCCCTCAATCTCCCCCGGCCGGCCCCGCTGCCACCGACCCCCCTCAATCTTCCCTGGCCAGCCCCGCTGCCACCGACCCCCCTCGATCTCCCCCGGCCGGCCCACTGCCCCCGACCCCCCTCGATATCCCCCGGCCGGCCCCACTGCCACCGACCCCCCTCGATCTGCCCCGGCCGGCTCCACTGCCCCCGACCCCCTCAATCTCCCCCGGCCGGCTCCACTGCCCCCGACCCCCCTCGATCTCCCCCGGCCGGCTCCACTGCCCCCGACACCCCTCAATCTTCCCTGGCCAGCCCCGCTGCCACCGACCCCCTCAATCTCCCCCAGCCAGCCCCGCTGCCACCGACCCCCTCAATCTCCCCCGGCCAGCTCCACTGCCCCCGACCCCCCTCGATATCCCCCGGCCAGCCCCACTGCCACCGACCCCCCTCAATCTCCCCCGGCCGGCCCCGCTGCCCCCGACCCCCCTCAATCTTCCCTGGCCAGCCCCGCTGCCCTCGACCCCCCTCGATCTCCCCCAGCCAGCCCCGCTGCCCCTGACCCCCCCCTCAATCTCTCCCAGCCAGCCCCGCTGCCCTCGACCCCCCTCGATCTCCCCCAGCCAGCCCCGCTGCCCCTGACCCCCCTCGATCTCCCCCGGCCAGCCCCGCTGCCCCCGACCCCCCTCAATCTCCCCCGGCCAGCCCCGCTGCACCTGACCCCCCCCCTCGATCTTCCCCGGCCAGCCCCACTGCCCCCAACCCTCCTCGATCTCCCCCGGCCGGCCCCACTGCCCCAGACCCCCCTCTCTCCCCTGGCCAGCCCCACTGCCCCGACCCCCCCCCTCCCCACGGCCAGCCCCGCTGCCCCCCCCCCCTCAATCTCCCCCAGCCAGCCCCGCTGCCCTCGACCCCTCTCGATCTCCCCCAGCCAGCCCCGCTGCCCCGACCCCCCCTCCCTCGATTTTCCACGGCCAGCCCCGCTGCCCCTGAACCCACAGAGCAGGCAGCCCCCCCACTGCGCCACAGGGGGACATGGCTTGGGTGCCACGGAGCGGGCAGCCCCCCCACTGCTCCACAGGGGGACATGGCTTGGGTGCCACAGAGCAGGCAGCCCCCCCCACTGCACCACAGAGGGACATGGTTTGGGTGCCACGGAGTGGGCAGCCCCCCACTGCGCCACAGAGGGACATGGTTTGGGTGCCACGGAGTGGGCAGCCCCCCCACTGCACCACAGGGGGACATGGTTTGGGTGCCACGGAGCGGGCAGCCCCCCCACTGCGCCACAGGGGGACATGGTTTGGGTGCCACGGAGCGGGCAGCCCCCCCACTGCGCCACAGGGGGACATGGTTTGGGTGCCACGGAGCGGGCAGACCCCCCACTGCGCCACAGGGGGACATGGTTTGGGTGCCACGGAGCGGGCAGCCCCCCCACTGCGCCACAGGGGGACATGGTTTGGGTGCCACGGAGCGGGCAGCCCCCCCACTGCGCCACAGGGGGACATGGTTTGGGTGCCATGGAGCGGGCAGACCCCCCACTGCGCCACAGGGGGACATGGTTTGGGTGCCACGGAGCAGGCAGCCCCCCCACTGCACCACAGGGGGACATGGTTTGGGTGCCACGGAGCGGGCAGCCCCCCCACTGCACCACAGGGGGACATGGTTTGGGTGCCACGGAGCAGACAGCCCCCCCACTGCGCCACAGAGGGACATGGTTTGGGTGCCA
This sequence comes from Pelodiscus sinensis, assembly GCF_052426305.1. Taxonomy (NCBI): domain Eukaryota; kingdom Metazoa; phylum Chordata; order Testudines; family Trionychidae; genus Pelodiscus; species Pelodiscus sinensis. The sequence continues at coordinate 1,711,833 of NC_143055.1, read as the reverse complement.
TGGAGCGGGCAGCCCCCCCACTGCGCCACAGGGGGACATGGTTTGGGTGCCACGGAGCGGGCAGCCCCCCACTGCGCCACAGGGGGACATGGTTTGGGTGCCACGGAGCGGGCAGACCCCCCACTGCGCCACAGGGGGACATGGTTTGGGTGCCACGGAGCAGGCAGCCCCCCCACTGCACCACAGGGGGACATGGTTTGGGTGCCACGGAGCGGGCAGCCCCCCCACTGCGCCACAGGGGGACATGGTTTGGGTGCCACGGAGCGGGCAGCCCCCCCACTGCGCCACAGGGGGACATGGTTTGGGTGCCACGGAGCGGGCAGCCCCCCCACTGCGCCACAGGGGGACATGGTTTGGGTGCCACGGAGCGGGCAGCCCCCCCACTGCGCCACAGGGGGACATGGTTTGGGTGCCACGGAGCGGGCAGCCCCCCACTGCGCCACAGGGGGACATGGTTTGGGTGCCACGGAACGGGCAGCCCCCCCACTGCGCCACAGGGGGACATGGTTTGGGTGCCACGGAGCGGGCAGACCCCCCACTGCGCCACAGGGGGACATGGTTTGGGTGCCACGGAGCAGGCAGCCCCCCCACTGCACCACAGGGGGACATGGTTTGGGTGCCACGGAGCGGGCAGCCCCCCCACTGCGCCACAGAGGGACATGGTTTGGGTGCCACGGAGCGGGCACATTCATGTAGTGGAAATTTCCAGAGGCAGGTATAAATATGCAGGCCAGAATCAGGCTGGAGATGAGGAGGTGGATCCAATCAGGGAGGATGAGGCCCACTTCTAGCAGCTGATCTGGAGGTGTGAATTCCAAGAGAGCAGAAGCTGCTTGTGTAGTTAGCGAGCCATTCACAGTCTTTGTTTAATCCAGAGTTGATTGTGTCAAACTTGCAGATGAACTGGAGCTCAGCATAGTGATAGAAATGTAGCCCTGTTAGTCTGGGGTAGCTGAAGCAAAATGCAGGACAATGTAGCACTTTAAAGACTAACAAGATGGTTTATTAGGTGATGAGCTTTCGTGGGCCAGACCCACTTCCTCAGATCAAATAGTGGAAGAAAGTAGTCACAACCATATATACCAAAGGATACAATTAAAAAAATGAACACATATGAAAAGGACAAATCACATTGCAGAACAGGAGGGGGATGCGGGGGGGGGGGGAAGGAAGGTAAGTGTCTGTGAATCGATGATATTAGAGGTGGGGAGAGTGGGACGTCTGTGAGCTAATGGTATTAGAGGTGATAATTGGGGAAACTATCTTGGTAATGGGTGAGATAGTTCAAGTGTTTGTTGAGTCCTTTTTGGAGAGTGTCGAATTTTAACATGAATGACAGTTCAGAGGATTCCCTTTCAAGTGCAGATGTAAAAGGTCTTTGTAGCAGAATGCAGGTGGCCCACGAAAGCTCATCATCTAATAAACCATCTTGTTAGTCTTTAAAGTGCTACATTGTCCTGCATTTTGCTGTAGCTCAGCAGTTTCTCTTTGAAGTCTGGTCCTGAAGTTTTTTTGCTGCAGGATGGCTACCTTTAGATCTGCAATTGTGTGTGCAGGGAGAGGGAAGTGTTCCCTACAGGGTTTTGTATGTTGCCGTTCCTAATATCTGATTTGTGTCCAGTTATTCTTTTACATGGGGACTGTCCAGTTTGGCCGATAATGGCGTATATTACGTTGGTGGATGTGCAGGAGAATGAACCAGTGACAGTATGGCTGATCTGGTTAGGTCCTGTGATGTTGTTGCTGGTGTAGATATGTGGGCAGAGTTGGCACCGAGGTTTGTTGCAAGGATTGGTTCCTGAGTTATGGTGCAGTGTATAGTTGCTGGTGGTAGGCGGGTTGTCTGTGGGCGAGGACTGGCCTGCCTCCCAAGGCCTGTGAGAGCGAGGGATCATTGTCCAGGATGGGCTGTAGATCACTAATGATGCATTGGAGAGGTTTTAGCTGGGGACTGTAGGTGATGGCCAGTGGTGTTCTGTTGGTTTCTTTCTTGGGCTTGTCCCATAGCAGGAGGCTTCTGGGTTCCCGTCTGGCTCTGTCAATCTGTCTCCTCACTTCCTCGTGTGGGTATCGCAGTTTACAGAATGCTTGTTGAAGATCTTGTAGGTGTAGGTCTCTGTCTGAGGGGTTGGAGCATATGCGGTTGTACCTCAGTGCTTGGCCGTAGACAATGGATCGTGTGGTGTGTCCGGGATGGAAGCTGGAGGCATGCAGGTAAGCATAGCGGTCGGTAGGCTTTCGGTATAGGTTGGTGTTTGTGACCGTCACTTATTTGCACCGTGGTGTCCAGGAAATGGACCTCCCGTGTAGACTGGTCCATGCTGAGGTTGATGGTGGGGTGGAAGCTGTTGAAATCCTGGTGAAATTCTTCCAGAGTCTCCTTCCCATGGGTCCAGATGATGATGAAGATGTCATCAATGTAGCGAGGTAGAGGAGGGGCGTAAGTGGACGAGAGCTGAGGAAGCGCTGTTCCAGGTCAGCCATAAAAATGTTGGCGTATTGGGGGCCATGCGGGGGCCACTGGTCTGGAGGTATATTGTCACCAAATCTGAAATAGTTGTGTGTGAGGAGGAATTCGCAGAGTTCACCCACCAGTTGTGCCGTGATGGCCAGAAGAAAGCCTGCCGCCTAAGCTGGCCAGAGTGCTGGTCTAAGACGCTGGATGCCGTGTTCCCGGCATACTCGTGGGTGAGTAGGCAAGGAAAGTTGGGGAGAGCTGGACTCCTTGGCGACCCTTTGAGGGACCCTGCGTCTGGACACATCTTCGGTCACCACTGGCAGACAGAGGGCCGCCCGCCCGAGCCTGTTGCTGTCGCTCGGGAACCAGGCCCCATGTCGGTCATGATCCGGGGGGTCACTAGCCTCCTGCGGATGCAGGAAAGTGCTTGGGACTGCGTACGGTTTAGCTTTCCGTGACGTGTGTGCTGTCCTGTCTGCGCCCCCCAGCATCGGCCGGGCCCCCCTGGGTTATTTCCCGACACCGCCTGGCAGAGCGTGCACCTGGGGAGGCCTGGGTGGGAGAGCCCCGGGGACAATGCGCCGGGTCACTCACTTCCCCGGAGCAGCCTGCAGCGCTCACAGGCCTGGGGGGTACGGCTAGGCCAGGGACACGGCACGGTCAGCGTCCCTCGGGCGGTCGGAGCAGCAGGGCTCCCAGCCAGCCCAGCCGAAATCATAGAATCATAGAATCACAGGACTGGAAGGGACCTCGAGAGGTCATCGAGTCCAGCCCCCCGCCCTCAAGGCAGGACCAAGCTCCGTCTACACCATCCCTGACAGATGTCTATCTAACCTGTTCTTAAATATCTCCAGAGAGGGAGATTCCACCACCTCCCTTGGCAATTTATTCCAATATTTGACCACCCTGACAGTTAGGAATTTTTTCCTAATGTCCAATCTAAACCTCCCCTGCTTCACTTTAAGCCCATTACTCCTTGTCCTGTCCTCAGAAACCAAGAGGAACAAATTTTCTCCTTCCTCCTTGTGACACCCTTTTAGATATTTGAAAACCGCTATCATGGCCCCCCCTTAATCTTCTTTTTTCCAAACTAAACAAGCCCAGTTCATGAAGCCTGGCTTCATAGGTCATGTTCTCTAAACCTTTAATCATTCTTGTCGCTCTTCTCTGTACCCTTTCCAATTTCTCCACATCTTTCTTGAAATGTGGCGCCCAGAACTGGACACAGTACTCCAGCTGAGGCCTAACTAGTACAGAGTAGAGCGGCAGAATGACTTCACGAGTTTTGCTTACAACACACCTGTTGATACAACCTAGAATCATATTTGCTTTCTTTGCAACAGCGTCACACTGTTGACTCATATTCAACTTGTGGTCCACTATGACCCCTAGATCCCTTTCCGCCATGCTCCTTCCTAGACAGTCGCTTCCCATCTTGTATGTATGGAACTGATTGTTCCTTCCTAAGTGGAGCACTTTGCATTTCTCTTTATTAAACCTCATCCTGTTTACCTCTGACCATTTCTCTAACTTGCTAAGGTCATTTTGAATTATGTCCCTATCCTCCAAAGAAGTCGCAACCCCACCCAGTTTGGTATCATCTGCAAACTTAACAAGCGTACTCTCTATCCCAATATCTACATCATTGATGAAGATATTGAACAGTACGGGTCCCAAAACAGACCCTTGAGGAACTCCACCTGTTATCCCTTTCCAGCAGGATTTAGAACCGTTAACAACAACTCTCTGACTATGGTTATCCAGCCAATTATGCACCCACCTTATCGTGGCCCTATCTAAGTTATATTTGCCTAGTTTATCAATAAGAATATCATGCGAGACCGTATCAAATGCCTTACTAAAGTCTAGGTATATGACATCCACCGCTTCTCCCTTATCCACAAGGCTCGTTATCCTATCAAAGAAAGCTATCAGATTAGTTTGGCATGACTTGTTCTTCACAAACCCATGCTGGCTATTCCCTATCACTTTATTACCTTCCAAGTGTTTGCATAGGATTTCCTTAAATACCTGCTCCATTATCTTCCCTGGGACAGACGTTAAACTGACCGGTCTGTAGTTTCCTGGGTTGTTCTTATTCCCCTTTTTATAAATGGCCACAATATTTGCCCTTTTCCAGTCTTCTGGAATCTCCCCTGTCTGCCATGATTTTTCAAAGATCATAGCTAAAGGCTCAGATACCTCCTCTATCAGCTCCTTGAGTATCCTGGGATGCATTTCATCAGGACCTGGTGACTTGCTGACATCTAACTTTCCTAAGTGATTTTTAACTTGTTCTTTGTGTATCCTGTTGTCAGGGCCTCTAACCCAGACGGCTCGGTTCGTTGTCTGACCGCAAAGAGACAGGCAACACCAGCAAAGTCCAATCACAAGCTCTTTATTGAAGAGTGCACACAACAATAGAGAGCGGCCCGTCTCCAAAGAGAACCAGCCGCGATTTTAGTATCAGGTAGGCTTATAAAGACAGTTCCGTCGCGTCATAAGCTCTTCACCCAGGCCACTTACCCCCCTTTCTAGAAACTTTTAATATCTATGCATATCTTAGCCAACTATACATTGTGGCCAAAAGCGCTTCATAATGCATCAGTAACTTTCTTATCAATCACAAAAGGCAGGTACCAGGAACAAGGAGACAAAGGACTCGGGTACAAACAAAGGGCAAAAATAGGGAGGTAAGATTAGCGAAGAGGAACGAAAACAGGGAGTTACTGACCAGTTCCCAGAGCAAACCATTCTACTTACAGTAGGTACAAATATATAATTATCACTTATCTTACTTTATAACCTAAGCCAGCATGGAGGGCGCCTCTGATTGAACCACATTCCTGGTTCTGGTCAAGAATACCCAGAGGCCTACGTAATTAGCCTTTGTTAACTTTCCTTAGCATAACGTTGACCAGGCCTTGTTTTCCTGGTCCCAACACTGTCTTCTAAACTTACCCTCTCTCTGCTTGTATTCACTACGTTAGGCACACCTCCAGACTTCTCGGTGAAGACCGAAACAAAGAAGTCATTGAGCATCTCCGCCATTTCCAAGTTCCCTGTTACTGCTTCTCCCTCCTCACTAAGCAGTGGGCCTACCCTGTCCTTGGTCTTCCTCTTGCTTTTAATGTACCGTATTTTCCGGCGTATAGGGCGACTGGGCGTATAAGACGACCCCCTATCTTTTTAATTAAAAGATAGGGTTTCATCTTATACCCCAGCGCCCCTCCGCCTCCTTTGCTCCTGGTGTCCCTGGTCTGCTGGAGATGGTCCCCAGCAGACCAGAGGCACCGGGAGCAAAGCCGCCAGGAGCGCCTGGGCTCCCCCCCCCCCGCCGGAGCCCCTCCGCGGCTTTGAAAGCCTCGGGGGAAGCCGGCGGGGGGGCATCCCAGGCGCGCATGGGCTGCCCCCCCGCCGGAGCCCCTCCGCGGCTTTGAAAGCCTCGGGGGAAGCCGGCGGGGGGGCATCCTAGGCGCGCATGGGCTGCCCCCCCGCCGGAGCCCCTCCGCGGCGGCGGGGCATCCAGCGTACAAGACGACCCCCGATTTTTGGGGGATGTTTTTTAACTTCAGAGGTCGTCTTGTACGCCGGAATATACGGTATTTATAAAAGGTCTTCTTGTTTCCCTTTATGCCTGTAGCTAGTTTGATCTCATTTTGTGCCTTTGCCTTTCTAATCTTGGCAAAGGCACAAATGGCACAGGCCTGGGGGGTACAGCTAGGCCAGGGACACAGGGCACAGCCACGTACCAGGCAACGGGGCTGGTTGGGAGCCACAGACACAACAACGTGTCCATGCCCCCAGGCCTTGGGACCCACGCCCAGAACTCCAGTCGGCCACAGGGGGGCAGGAGAGCTCCCCACTGGGCATCGCGGCAGTGTGGGGGTGCCCCCCCCAGCCGCCTCATGGGAACGTGCTGAATCCCACTGGTTCCACCGGATGCTCCAAGCCGTGGACGTGCCCTGAGCCCAGCTGTACGGCCAGGTACCAGCCCTGGCCTTGGGGCGCGAAATCCACTACAGCACGTGGGGCGCCTGGTTGCTATGGTGAGGGAGTCGCGCGCAGGCTGAGGGGGGCGAGTTAACTCCGGGGGCTGGTGGGAACCTGGGAACACTGGGCACGTCTGACTGTGCCAGAGGGCTGTGGGCGCAGGGCTGTCGCGGCATCAGACGGGCCGGGCGGCGAGAGCCGGGCATGGCACTGGGAGGCGGCCACAGCTGGGTCCCCGGGATGTGTCCAGGGCTCTGGTGTTTTGGGGGGCTCTGGAGGGGCCCTGGGCACAGGCCGGGACATGGGGACGGTGAACTTGGACCGGACCGAGCGGGGTGAGCTGAGACCGCGCAGCCGCGCGCGCCCTGGGGAGAGCCTGGCGAGGCTGCGCGGCCGCCGGCCTGTCCCTGCCGCTCCAGCCATATTCATCGGAGAAACAAACCAGGAAACGCCAACGGGGCGTCCTGCAGGGACACGGGCCCCGCTGAGACCAGGGCCCGAGTGCTGGAGACCATCCTGTGCTCTGCTCCAGCCCTTAACATGCGCCGAGGCCTGGTCGGCCGTCAGACGAGGGGAGCCAGCCTCCTGAGAGGAGGGATTTGAGCGGGGGGCTTGAGGGAAGGCAGGCCCGGGGTCCTGGCAGGCCAGGCGCTGGAGGAGGCACAGCAGCCTGCCTGTGTTGTGCTTGGTCTTATCGAGGGCATTAGGCAAAACACCACGGCTACGGCGACTCTGGCTGCTTCTCGCGCAAGAACCCTTTTGCAGAAGAGTTCTTGTGAAAATCTCTTCCACAGGAGCGTGTCTCCACCGGCATGTGCTTTTGCACAAGAGCATCCATGGCAGTGTAGACACTCTCTTGTGCAAAATCTCTTCCACAGGAGCGTGTCTCCACCGGCATGTGCTTTTGCACAAGAGCATCCATGGCAGTGTAGACACTCTCTTGTGCAAAATCTCTTCCACAGGAGCGTGTCTACACCGGCATGTGCTTTTGCACAAGAGCGTCCATGGCAGTGTAGATGCTCTCTTGCGCAAGAAAGCTCTGAAGGCCATTTTAACCATGGGGGCTTCTTGCGCAAGAAATTCATGTTGCCTGTCTACACTGGCCTCTTGCGCAAGAGGGCTTCTTCCTCGTGGGGAGAGGAAAACTCCTCTGGAAGAAGCACTGGACTGTACATTCACTTCTGGAAGAACGCTCGTGCAGCGTAGACAGCCGGCAAGTTTTTGCGGAAGAACGGCTGTTTGTGCACAAGAAGCTGCCAGTGTAGACGTAGCCACGTGTATTGGTAGCACATATCACCATCCACACTGCTCATTTACATATGATAGATCACACACATGCACACACACTCATGGACACGCACACGCTCATGCACACATGCATGCACACACACACTTCCACTCTTGCTCGTGCATACACACTCATGCACGCACACACACTCATGCACACTCACACATGTGCACGCGCACACTCACATGTGCACACACATGCACACACTCATGCACACACTCTCGCTCATGTGCACACACGCACACTCATGCACACCCACGCATGCAGACACGCACACGCACACACTCATGTGCGCGTGCACATACTCATGCACACACTCATGCACACTCACACATGTGCACACGCACACACATTCACACACTTATGCACACACACACTTGCACTCTCGCTCATGTGCATACACACGTGCACACACACACTCTCATGCACACTCACACATGCGGACACACACACTCATGCGGACACACTCATGCGGACACACTCGCACTCTGGCTCATGTGCACACACGCACAGACTCATGCACACTCACACACGCACACACACACACACGCACACTCCATCTTGTTGTTACCATTTCTTGCTGTCCCTAACTGCACTGGCTGGGGCCCTCCTGCAAGCTGCCTCCCTCGCTAGGCTCCCTCTCATGCAAATCTCTCATCTATGTTTATGCAAAATCTGCGGGAGCCATCCCATGCCTGTGCAGTCAGTGCTCTGTGGCGCCTTCTTTGGGGGGAGCGGGAGTCTCAGTGCTGCCACATTCCCCTTCAGAGAGGGGGCTCCCAAAAGCAGGCGCTTGCTGCTGGCTGCCAAGGTGCCCAGAGGCCCCGTCTCCTGTCAGTGGGCCCCCTTCCCAGGTCCCTTTGTTGTGGGATGGGCTTCCACCCCCTCTGACTTGCAGCCCCCGCCCGTCCATTCACGCCTCCTTCACTCCCACTCCGCAGGGCCCTCCATCCAGTCCCGTTGGCGAAAGGGCTCCAGGCAGCGTGGAGCCTGGAGGAAGCTGGTCCCCACGGCGACGGACCGGTCACTCCAGAGATGTCCCGTTAACCCAGAGCTGTGTCCACACCCGCGCCTGCTGCCCGGTGCCCGGCAGGTGCCCTGCAGCCGCCAGGCCGGGGGCTCGCGCTCAGGGACTGAGGCTCAGTAGGGAGAAGCTCTGTGTGGCCCCGCGCCGGCCCATCCACAGGACGTATCCGCAGCGGCCCCAACTGGCCGATGGGCGGGAGGGGCCGGGGCGTCACAGGGCCTGGCGCGGCGGCAGCCGGGGTCACTGCCCTCCCTCCTCACTCCTAGCGGGCGGTGGACGCTGGCGGGGCCTGGCAGCCCCTCTGCCCCCCAGTGCCCTGCCGCAGCGGGCCCGGCCCTGGGAGGGAGCCACCTCCACCCCGACGTGGCCTCGTCACGCCCGGCCCTACACTCGCTGCGTGACACCGGCCTCTGTGGGGCTAGTGCTTCTGTGCAGCCTGCCTCCGGCACAGGGGCTTCTGCCCACCACAGCGTCTGCCCCATGGCTCTGCCGGCCCCTCGGGCGCCCCGGGACAGCCGCTGCTCAGGCAGCACAGCCGGACCCGGCTGCCCCGCGGAGCCCGGGGCT